>NW_027138591.1:334375-668750 GCF_035084215.1 Heptranchias perlo
TTCAGCTAGCGAGAAGTTTTTTCTTTAATCGCGTCAGATTTTATCTTAAAATACAAGAGCTTTTCGTGGTTCTTGTCAATTTTTGTTGGTTTTCATCCAATGAACCTATTTCAGTCAGCTGGATCTTTCTTCTTCAAAGCAAAAACATTTTATCTTCAAATACAAGAACTTTTCGTGGTTTTGTTGATTTTCAGCTAATGAACATATTTCAGCGAGCGAGAAGTTTTTTCTTTAATAGCGTCAGATTTTATCTTAAAATGCAAGAACTTTTCGTGGTTCTTGTCAATTTTTGTTGATTTTCATCAAATGAACTTATTTCAGTCAGCTTGATCTTTCTTCTTTGAAGCAAAAAGATTTTATCTTCAAAGACAAGAACTTTTCGTGGTTTTGTTGATTTTCAGCAAATGAACATATTTCAGCGAGGGAGAAGTTTTTTCTTTAATAGCGTCAGATTTTATCTTAAAATACAAGAACTTTTCGTGGTTCTTATCAATTTTTGTTGGTTTTCATCCAATGAACTTATTTCAGTCAGCCAGATCTTTCTTCTTCAAAGCAAAAAGATTTTATCTTCAAATACAAGAACTTTTCGTGGTTTTGTTGATTTTCAGCAAATGAACACATTTCAGCGAGGGAGAAGTTTTTTCTTCAATAGCGTAAGATTTTATCTTAAAATACAAGAACTTTTCGTGGTTCTTGTCAATTTTTGTTGGTTTTCATCCAATGAACTTATTTCAGTCAGCTGGATCTTTCTTGAAAGCAAAAAGATTTTATCTTCAAATACAAGAACTTTTCGTGGTTTTGTTGATTTTCAGCAAATGAACATATTTCAGCGAGCTGGAAGTTTTTTCTTTAATAGCGTAAGATTTTATCTTAAAATATAAGAACTTTTCGTGGTTCTTGTCAATTTTTGTTGGTTTTCATCAAATGAACTTATTTCAGTCAGCTGGATCTTTCTTCTTTAAAGCAAAAAGATTTTATCTTCAAATACAAGAACTTTTCGTGAGTTTGTTGATTTTCAGCAAATGAACATATTTCAGCGAGCGAGAAGTTTTTTCTTTAATAGCGTCAGATTTTATCTTAAAATACAAAAACTTTTCGTGGTTCTTGTCAATTTTTGTTGATTTTCATCTTATGAACTTATTTCAGTCAGCTAGATCTTTCTTCTTTAAAGCAAAAAGATTATATCTTCAAATCCAAGAACTTTTTGTGGTTTTGTTGATTTTCAGCAAATGAACATATTTCAGCGAGGGATAAGTTTTTTCTTGAATCGCGTCAGATTTTATCTTAAAATACAAGAACTTTTCGTGGTTCTTGTCAATTTTTGTTGGTTTTCATCCAATGAACTCATTTCAGTCAGCTGGATCTTTCTTCTTCAAAGCAAAAAGATTTTATCTTCAAATACAAAAACATTTCGTGGTTTTGTTGATTTTCAGCAAATGAACATATTTCAGCGAGCGAGAAGTTTTTTCTTTAATAGCGTAAGATTTTATCTTAAAATACAAAAACTTTTCGTGGTTCTTGTCAATTTTTGTTGATTTTCATCTTATGAACTTATTTCAGTCAGCTAGATCTTTCTTCTTTAAAGCAAAAAGATTATATCTTCAAATACAAGAACTTTTTGTGGTTTTGTTGATTTTCAGCAAATGAACATATTTCAGCGAGGGATAAGTTTTTTCTTGAATCGCGTCAGATTTTATCTTAAAATACAAGAACTTTTCGTGGTTCTTGTCAATTTTTGTTGGTTTTCATCCAATGAACTTATTTCAGTCAGCTGGATCTTTCTTCTTCAAAGCAAAAAGATTTTATCTTCAAATACAAAAACATTTCGTGGTTTTGTTGATTTTCAGCAAATGAACATATTTCAGCGAGCGAGAAGTTTTTTCTTTAATAGCGTCAGATTTTATCTTAAAATACAAAAACTTTTCGTGGTTCTTGTCAATTTTTGTTGGTTTTCATCTTATGAACTTATTTCAGTCAGCTCGATCTTTCTTCTTCAAAGCAAAAAGATTTTATCTTCAAAGACAAGAACTTTTCGTCGTTTTGTTGATTTTCAGCAAATGAACATATTTCAGCGAGGGAGAAGTTTTTTCTTTAATAGCGTCAGATTTTATCTTAAAATACAAGACCTTTTCGTGGTTCTTATCAATTTTTATTGGTTTTCATCCAATGAACTTATTTCAGTCAGCCAGATCTTTCTTCTTCAAAGCAAAAAGATTTTATCTTCAAATACAAGAACTTTTCGTGGTTTTGTTGATTTTCAGCAAATGAACACATTTCAGCGAGGGAGAAGTTTTTTCTTCAATAGCGTAAGATTTTATCTTAAAATACAAGAACTTTTCGTGGTTCTTGTCAATTTTTGTTGGTTTTCATCCAATGAACTTATTTCAGTCAGCTGGATCTTTCTTGAAAGCAAAAAGATTTTATCTTCAAATACAAGAACTTTTCGTGGTTTTGTTGATTTTCAGCAAATGAACATATTTCAGCGAGCTGGAAGTTTTTTCTTTAATAGCGTAAGATTTCATCTTAAAATATAAGAACTTTTCGTGGTTCTTGTCAATTTTTGTTGGTTTTCATCTGATGAACTTATTTCATTCAGCTGGATCTGTCTTCTTCAAAGCAAAATGATTTTATCTTCAAATACAAGAACTTTTCGTGGTTTTGTTGATTTTCAGCAAATGAACACATTTCAGCGAGGGAGAAGTTTTTTCTTCAATAGCGTAAGATTTTATCTTAAAATACAAGAACTTTTCGTGGTTCTTGTCAATTTTTTTGGTTTTCATCCAATGAACTTATTTCAGCCAGCTGGATCTTTCTTGAAAGCAAAAAGATTTTATCTTCAAATACAAGAACTTTTCGTGGTTTTGTTGATTTTCAGCAAATGAACATATTTCAGCGAGCTGGAAGTTTTTTCTTTAATAGCGTAAGATTTTATCTTAAAATATAAGAACTTTTCGTGGTTCTTGTCAATTTTTGTTGGTTTTCATCTGATGAACTTATTTCATTCAGCTGGATCTGTCTTCTTCAAAGCAAAATGATTTTATCTTCAAATACAAGAACTTTTCGTGATTTTGTTGATTTTCAGCAAATTAACATATTTCAGCGAGCGAGAAGTTTTTTCTTCAATAGCGTCAGATTTTATCTTAAAATACAAGAACTTTTCGTGGTTCTTGTCAATTTTTGTTGATTTTCATCAAATGAACTTATTTCAGTCAGCTAGATCTTTCTTCTTCAAAGCAAAAAGATTTTATCTTCAAATACAAGAACTTTTCGTGGTTTTGTTGATTTTCAGCAAATGAACATATTTCAGCGAGGGAGAAGTTTTTTCTTTAATAGCGTCAGATTTTATCTTAAAATACAAGAACTTTTCGTGGTTCTTGTCAATTTTTGTTGGTTTTCATCCAATAAAATTATTTCAGTCAGCGAGATCTTTCTTCTTCAAAGCAAAAAGATTTTATCTTGAAATACAAGAACTTTTCGTGGTTTTGTTGATTTTCAGCAAATGAACATATTTCAGCGAGCTAGAAGTTTTTTCTTCAATAGCGTAAGATTTTATCTTAAAATACAAGAACTTTTCGTGGTTCTTGTCAATTTTTGTTGGTTTTCATCCAATGAACTTATCTCAGTCAGCGAGATCTTTCTTCTTCAAAGCAAAAAGATTTTATCTTCAAATACAAGAACTTTTCGTGGGTTTGTTGATTTTCAGCAAATGAACATATTTCAGCGAGCGAGAAGTTTTTTCTTCAATAGCGTAAGATTTTATCTTAAAATATAAGAACTTTTCGTGGTTCTTGTCAATTTTTGTTGGTTTTCATCTGATGAACTTATTTCATTCAGCTGGATCTGTCTTCTTCAAAGCAAAATGATTTTATCTTCAAATACAAGAACTTTTCGTGATTTTGTTGATTTTCAGCAAATTAACATATTTCAGCGAGCGAGAAGTTTTTTCTTCAATAGCGTAAGATTTTATCTTAAAATACAAGAACTTTTCGTGGTTCTTGTCAATTTTTGTTAGTTTTCATCTTATGAACTTATTTCAGTCAGCTAGATCTTTCTTCTTCAAAGCAAAAAGATTTTATCTTCAAATACAAGAACTTTTCGTGAGTTTGTTGATTTTCAGCAAATGAACATATTTCAGCGAGCGAGAAGTTTTTTCTTTAATAGCGTCAGATTTTATCTTAAAATACAAAAACTTTTCGTGGTTCTTGTCAATTTTTGTTGATTTTCATCTTATGAACTTATTTCAGTCAGCTAGATCTTTCTTCTTTAAAGCAAAAAGATTATATCTTCAAATCCAAGAACTTTTTGTGGTTTTGTTGATTTTCAGCAAATGAACATATTTCAGCGAGGGATAAGTTTTTTCTTGAATCGCGTCAGATTTTATCTTAAAATACAAGAACTTTTCGTGGTTCTTGTCAATTTTTGTTGGTTTTCATCCAATGAACTTATTTCAGTCAGCTGGATCTTTCTTCTTCAAAGCAAAAAGATTTTATCTTCAAATACAAAAACATTTCGTGGTTTTGTTGATTTTCAGCAAATGAACATATTTCAGCGAGCGAGAAGTTTTTTCTTTAATAGCGTAAGATTTTATCTTAAAATACAAAAACTTTTCGTGGTTCTTGTCAATTTTTGTTGATTTTCATCTTATGAACTTATTTCAGTCAGCTAGATCTTTCTTCTTTAAAGCAAAAAGATTATATCTTCAAATGCAAGAACTTTTTGTGGTTTTGTTGATTTTCAGCAAATGAACATATTTCAGCGAGGGATAAGTTTTTTCTTGAATCGCGTCAGATTTTATCTTAAAATACAAGAACTTTTCGTGGTTCTTGTCAATTTTTGTTGGTTTTCATCCAATGAACTTATTTCAGTCAGCTGGATCTTTCTTCTTCAAAGCAAAAAGATTTTATCTTCAAATACAAAAACATTTCGTGGTTTTGTTGATTTTCAGCAAATGAACATATTTCAGCGAGCGAGAAGTTTTTTCTTTAATAGCGTCAGATTTTATCTTAAAATACAAAAACTTTTCGTGGTTCTTGTCAATTTTTGTTGGTTATCATCCAATAAACTTATTTCAGTCAACGAGATCTATCTTCTTCAAAGCAAAAAGATTTTATCTTCAAATACAAGAACTTTTTGTGGTTTTGTTGATTTTCAGCAAATGAACATATTTCAGCTAGCGAGAAGTTTTTTCTTTAATCGCGTCAGATTTTATCTTAAAATACAAGAGCTTTTCGTGGTTCTTGTCAATTTTTGTTGGTTTTCATCCAATGAACCTATTTCAGTCAGCTGGATCTTTCTTCTTCAAAGCAAAAACATTTTATCTTCAAATACAAGAACTTTTCGTGGTTTTGTTGATTTTCAGCTAATGAACATATTTCAGCGAGCGAGAAGTTTTTTCTTTAATAGCGTCAGATTTTATCTTAAAATGCAAGAACTTTTCGTGGTTCTTGTCAATTTTTGTTGATTTTCATCAAATGAACTTATTTCAGTCAGCTTGATCTTTCTTCTTTGAAGCAAAAAGATTTTATCTTCAAAGACAAGAACTTTTCGTGGTTTTGTTGATTTTCAGCAAATGAACATATTTCAGCGAGGGAGAAGTTTTTTCTTTAATAGCGTCAGATTTTATCTTAAAATACAAGAACTTTTCGTGGTTCTTATCAATTTTTGTTGGTTTTCATCCAATGAACTTATTTCAGTCAGCCAGATCTTTCTTCTTCAAAGCAAAAAGATTTTATCTTCAAATACAAGAACTTTTCGTGGTTTTGTTGATTTTCAGCAAATGAACACATTTCAGCGAGGGAGAAGTTTTTTCTTCAATAGCGTAAGATTTTATCTTAAAATACAAGAACTTTTCGTGGTTCTTGTCAATTTTTGTTGGTTTTCATCCAATGAACTTATTTCAGTCAGCTGGATCTTTCTTGAAAGCAAAAAGATTTTATCTTCAAATACAAGAACTTTTCGTGGTTTTGTTGATTTTCAGCAAATGAACATATTTCAGCGAGCTGGAAGTTTTTTCTTTAATAGCGTAAGATTTTATCTTAAAATATAAGAACTTTTCGTGGTTCTTGTCAATTTTTGTTGGTTTTCATCAAATGAACTTATTTCAGTCAGCTGGATCTTTCTTCTTTAAAGCAAAAAGATTTTATCTTCAAATACAAGAACTTTTCGTGAGTTTGTTGATTTTCAGCAAATGAACATATTTCAGCGAGCGAGAAGTTTTTTCTTTAATAGCGTCAGATTTTATCTTAAAATACAAAAACTTTTCGTGGTTCTTGTCAATTTTTGTTGATTTTCATCTTATGAACTTATTTCAGTCAGCTAGATCTTTCTTCTTTAAAGCAAAAAGATTATATCTTCAAATCCAAGAACTTTTTGTGGTTTTGTTGATTTTCAGCAAATGAACATATTTCAGCGAGGGATAAGTTTTTTCTTGAATCGCGTCAGATTTTATCTTAAAATACAAGAACTTTTCGTGGTTCTTGTCAATTTTTGTTGGTTTTCATCCAATGAACTCATTTCAGTCAGCTGGATCTTTCTTCTTCAAAGCAAAAAGATTTTATCTTCAAATACAAAAACATTTCGTGGTTTTGTTGATTTTCAGCAAATGAACATATTTCAGCGAGCGAGAAGTTTTTTCTTTAATAGCGTAAGATTTTATCTTAAAATACAAAAACTTTTCGTGGTTCTTGTCAATTTTTGTTGATTTTCATCTTATGAACTTATTTCAGTCAGCTAGATCTTTCTTCTTTAAAGCAAAAAGATTATATCTTCAAATACAAGAACTTTTTGTGGTTTTGTTGATTTTCAGCAAATGAACATATTTCAGCGAGGGATAAGTTTTTTCTTGAATCGCGTCAGATTTTATCTTAAAATACAAGAACTTTTCGTGGTTCTTGTCAATTTTTGTTGGTTTTCATCCAATGAACTTATTTCAGTCAGCTGGATCTTTCTTCTTCAAAGCAAAAAGATTTTATCTTCAAATACAAAAACATTTCGTGGTTTTGTTGATTTTCAGCAAATGAACATATTTCAGCGAGCGAGAAGTTTTTTCTTTAATAGCGTCAGATTTTATCTTAAAATACAAAAACTTTTCGTGGTTCTTGTCAATTTTTGTTGGTTTTCATCTTATGAACTTATTTCAGTCAGCTCGATCTTTCTTCTTCAAAGCAAAAAGATTTTATCTTCAAAGACAAGAACTTTTCGTCGTTTTGTTGATTTTCAGCAAATGAACATATTTCAGCGAGGGAGAAGTTTTTTCTTTAATAGCGTCAGATTTTATCTTAAAATACAAGACCTTTTCGTGGTTCTTATCAATTTTTATTGGTTTTCATCCAATGAACTTATTTCAGTCAGCCAGATCTTTCTTCTTCAAAGCAAAAAGATTTTATCTTCAAATACAAGAACTTTTCGTGGTTTTGTTGATTTTCAGCAAATGAACACATTTCAGCGAGGGAGAAGTTTTTTCTTCAATAGCGTAAGATTTTATCTTAAAATACAAGAACTTTTCGTGGTTCTTGTCAATTTTTGTTGGTTTTCATCCAATGAACTTATTTCAGTCAGCTGGATCTTTCTTGAAAGCAAAAAGATTTTATCTTCAAATACAAGAACTTTTCGTGGTTTTGTTGATTTTCAGCAAATGAACATATTTCAGCGAGCTGGAAGTTTTTTCTTTAATAGCGTAAGATTTCATCTTAAAATATAAGAACTTTTCGTGGTTCTTGTCAATTTTTGTTGGTTTTCATCTGATGAACTTATTTCATTCAGCTGGATCTGTCTTCTTCAAAGCAAAATGATTTTATCTTCAAATACAAGAACTTTTCGTGATTTTGTTGATTTTCAGCAAATGAACATATTTCAGCGAGCGAGAAGTTTTTTCTTTAATAGCGTCAGATTTTATCTTAAAATACAAGAACTTTTCGTGGTTCTTGTCAATTTTTGTTGATTTTCATCAAATGAACTTATTTCAGTCAGCGAGATCTTTCTTCTTTAAAGCAAAAAGATTTTATCTTCAAATACAAGAACTTTTCGTGGTTTTGTTGATTTTCAGCAAATGAACATATTTCAGCGAGGGAGAAGTTTTTTCTTTCATAGCGTCAGATTTTATCTTAAAATACAAGAACTTTTCGTGGTTCTTGTCAATTTTTGTTGGTTTTCATCCAATAAAATTATTTCAGTCAGCGAGATCTTTCTTCTTCAAAGCAAAAAGATTTTATCTTGAAATACAAGAACTTTTCGTGGTTTTGTTGATTTTCAGCAAATGAACATATTTCAGCGAGCTAGAAGTTTTTTCTTCAATAGCGTAAGATTTTATCTTAAAATACAAGAACTTTTCGTGGTTCTTGTCAATTTTTGTTGGTTTTCATCCAATGAACTTATCTCAGTCAGCTGGATCTTTCTTCTTCAAAGCAAAAAGATTTTATCTTCAAATACAAGAACTTTTCGTGGGTTTGTTGATTTTCCGCAAATGAACATATTTCAGCGAGCGAGAAGTTTTTTCTTCAATAGCGTAAGATTTTATCTTAAAATACAAGAACTTTTCGTGGTTCTTGTCAATTTTTGTTAGTTTTCATCTGATGAACTTATTTCAGTCAGCTGGATCTTTCTTCTTCAAAGCAAAAAGATTTTATCTTCAAATACAAGAACTTTTCGTGAGTTTGTTGATTTTCAGCAAATGAACATATTTCAGCGAGCGAGAAGTTTTTTCTTTAATAGCGTCAGATTTTATCTTAAAATACAAAAACTTTTCGTGGTTCTTGTCAATTTTTGTTGATTTTCATCTTATGAACTTATTTCAGTCAGCTAGATCTTTCTTCTTTAAAGCAAAAAGATTATATCTTCAAATACAAGAACTTTTTGTGGTTTTGTTGATTTTCAGCAAATGAACATATTTCAGCGAGGGATAAGTTTTTTCTTGAATCGCGTCAGATTTTATCTTAAAATACAAGAACTTTTCGTGGTTCTTGTCAATTTTTGTTGGTTTTCATCCAATGAACTTATTTCAGTCAGCTGGATCTTTCTTCTTCAAAGCAAAAAGATTTTATCTTCAAATACAAAAACATTTCGTGGTTTTGTTGATTTTCAGCAAATGAACATATTTCAGCGAGCGAGAAGTTTTTTCTTTAATAGCGTAAGATTTTATCTTAAAATACAAAAACTTTTCGTGGTTCTTGTCAATTTTTGTTGGTTTTCATCTTATGAACTTATTTCAGTCAGCTCGATCTTTCTTCTTCAAAGCAAAAAGATTTTATGTTCAAATACAAGAACTTTTCGTGAGTTTGTTGATTTTCAGCAAATGAACATATTTCAGCGAGCGAGAAGTTTTTTCTTTAATAGCGTCAGATTTTAACTTAAAATACAAAACCTTTCGTGGTTCTTGTCAATTTTTGTTGGTTTTCATCCAATGAACTTATTTCAGTCAGCTGGATCTTTCTTCTTCAAAGCAAAAAGATTTTATCTTCAAATACAAGAACTTTTCGTGGTTTTGTTGATTTTCAGCAAATGAACATATTTCAGCGAGCTGGAAGTTTTTTCTTCAATAGCGTAAGATTTTATCTTAAAATACAAGAACTTTTCGTGGTTCTTGTCAATTTTTGTTAGTTTTCATCTTATGAACTGATTTCACTCAGCTGGATCTTTCTTCTTCAAAGCAAAAAGATTTTATCTTCAAATACAAGAACTTTTTGTGGTTCTTGTCAATTTTTGTTGGTTTTCATCCAATGAACTTATTTCAGTCAGCTGGATCTTTCTTCTTCAAAGCAAAATGATTTTATCTTCAAATACAAGAACTTTTCGTGGTTTTGTTGATTTTCAGCAAATGAACATATTTCAGCGAGCGAGAAGTTTTTTCTTTAATAGCGTCAGATTTTATCTTAAAATACAAAAACTTTTCGTGGTTCTTGTCAATTTTTGTTGGTTATCATCCAATAAACTTATTTCAGTCAACGAGATCTGTCTTCTTCAAAGCAAAAAGATTTTATCTTCAAATACAAGAACTTTTTGTGGTTTTGTTGATTTTCAGCAAATGAACATATTTCAGCTAGCGAGAAGTTTTTTCTTTAATCGCGTCAGATTTTATCTTAAAATACAAGAGCTTTTCGTGGTTCTTGTCAATTTTTGTTGGTTTTCATCCAATGAACTTATTTCAGTCAGCTGGATCTTTCTTCTTCAAAGCAAAAAGATTTTATCTTCAAATACAAGAACTTTTCGTGGTTTTGTTGATTTTCAGCAAATGAACATATTTCAGCGAGCGAGAAGTTTTTTCTTTAATAGCGTCAGATTTTATCTTAAAATACAAAAACTTTTCGTGGTTCTTGTCAATTTTTGTTGATTTTCATCTTATGAACTTATTTCAGTCAGCTAGATCTTTCTTCTTTAAAGCAAAAAGATTATATCTTCAAATACAAGAACTTTTCGTGGTTTTGTTGATTTTCAGCAAATGAACATATTTCAGCGAGCTGGAAGTTTTTTCTTCAATAGCGTAAGATTTTATCTTAAAATACAAGAACTTTTCGTGGTTCTTGTCAATTTTTGTTAGTTTTCATCTTATGAACTGATTTCACTCAGCTGGATCTTTCTTCTTCAAAGCAAAAAGATTTTATCTTCAAATACAAGAACTTTTTGTGGTTCTTGTCAATTTTTGTTGGTTTTCATCCAATGAACTTATTTCAGTCAGCTGGATCTTTCTTCTTCAAAGCAAAATGATTTTATCTTCAAATACAAGAACTTTTCGTGGTTTTGTTGATTTTCAGCAAATGAACATATTTCAGCGAGCGAGAAGTTTTTTCTTTAATAGCGTCAGATTTTATCTTAAAATACAAAAACTTTTCGTGGTTCTTGTCAATTTTTGTTGGTTATCATCCAATAAACTTATTTCAGTCAACGAGATCTGTCTTCTTCAAAGCAAAAAGATTTTATCTTCAAATACAAGAACTTTTTGTGGTTTTGTTGATTTTCAGCAAATGAACATATTTCAGCTAGCGAGAAGTTTTTTCTTTAATCGCGTCAGATTTTATCTTAAAATACAAGAGCTTTTCGTGGTTCTTGTCAATTTTTGTTGGTTTTCATCCAATGAACTTATTTCAGTCAGCTGGATCTTTCTTCTTCAAAGCAAAAAGATTTTATCTTCAAATACAAGAACTTTTCGTGGTTTTGTTGATTTTCAGCAAATGAACATATTTCAGCGAGCGAGAAGTTTTTTCTTTAATAGCGTCAGATTTTATCTTAAAATACAAAAACTTTTCGTGGTTCTTGTCAATTTTTGTTGATTTTCATCTTATGAACTTATTTCAGTCAGCTAGATCTTTCTTCTTTAAAGCAAAAAGATTATATCTTCAAATACAAGAACTTTTTGTGGTTTTGTTGATTTTCAGCAAATGAACATATTTCAGCGAGGGATAAGTTTTTTCTTGAATCGCGTCAGATTTTATCTTAAAATACAAGAACTTTTCGTGGTTCTTGTCAATTTTTGTTGGTTTTCATCCAATGAACTTATTTCAGTCAGCTGGATCTTTCTTCTTCAAAGCAAAAAGATTTTATCTTCAAATACAAAAACATTTCGTGGTTTTGTTGATTTTCAGCAAATGAACATATTTCAGCGAGCGAGAAGTTTTTTCTTTAATAGCGTAAGATTTTATCTTAAAATACAAAAACTTTTCGTGGTTCTTGTCAATTTTTGTTGGTTTTCATCTTATGAACTTATTTCAGTCAGCTCGATCTTTCTTCTTCAAAGCAAAAAGATTTTATGTTCAAATACAAGAACTTTTCGTGAGTTTGTTGATTTTCAGCAAATGAACATATTTCAGCGAGCGAGAAGTTTTTTCTTTAATAGCGTCAGATTTTAACTTAAAATACAAAACCTTTCGTGGTTCTTGTCAATTTTTGTTGGTTTTCATCCAATGAACTTATTTCAGTCAGCTGGATCTTTCTTCTTCAAAGCAAAAAGATTTTATCTTCAAATACAAGAACTTTTCGTGGTTTTGTTGATTTTCAGCAAATGAACATATTTCAGCGAGCTGGAAGTTTTTTCTTCAATAGCGTAAGATTTTATCTTAAAATACAAGAACTTTTCGTGGTTCTTGTCAATTTTTGTTCGTTTTCATCTTATGAACTGATTTCACTCAGCTGGATCTTTCTTCTTCAAAGCAAAAAGATTTTATCTTCAAATACAAGAACTTTTCGTGGTTTTGTTGATTTTCAGCAAATGAACATATTTCAGCGAGCGAGAAGTTTTTTCTTTAATAGCGTCAGATTTTATCTTAAAATACAAAAACTTTTCGTGGTTCTTGTCAATTTTTGTTGGTCATCATCCAATAAACTTATTTCAGTCAACGAGATCTATCTTCTTCAAAGCAAAAAGATTTTATCTTCAAATACAAGAACTTTTTGTGGTTTTGTTGATTTTCAGCAAATGAACATATTTCAGCTGGCGAGAAGTTTTTTCTTTAATCGCGTCAGATTTTATCTTAAAATACAAGAGCTTTTCGTGGTTCTTGTCAATTTTTGTTGGTTTTCATCCAATGAACTTATTTCAGTCAGCTGGATCTTTCTTCTTCAAAGCAAAAACATTTTATCTTCAAATACAAGAACTTTTCGTGGTTTTGTCGATTTTCAGCAAATGAACATATTTCAGCGAGGAAGAAGTTTTTTCTTTAATAGCGTCAGATTTTATCTTAAAATACAAGAACTTTTCGTGGTTCTTGTCAATTTTTGTTGATTTTCATCAAATGAACTTATTTCAGTCAGCTTGATCTTTCTTCTTTAAAGCAAAAAGATTTTATCTTCAAAGACAAGAACTTTTCGTGGTTTTGTTGATTTTCAGCAAATGAACATATTTCAGCGAGGGAGAAGTTTTTTCTTTAATAGCGTCAGATTTTATCTTAAAATACAATAACTTTTCGTGGTTCTTATCAATTTTTGTTGGTTTTCATCCAATGAACTTATTTCAGTCAGCGAGATCTTTCTTCTTCAAAGCAAAAAGATTTTATCTTCAAATACAAGATCTTTTCGTGGTTTTGTTGATTTTCAGCAAATGAACATATTTCAGCGAGCTCGAAGTTTTTTCTTCAATAGCGTAAGATTTTATCTTAAAACACAAGAACTTTTCGTGGTTCTTGTCAATTTTTGTTAGTTTTCATCTTATGAACTTATTTCAGTCAGCTTGATCTTTCTTCTTCAAAGCAAAAAGATTTTATCTTCAAATACAAGAACTTTTCGTGGTTTTGTTGATTTTCAGCAAATGAACATATTTCAGCGAGGGAGAAGTTTTTTCTTTATTAGCGTCAGATTTTATCTTAAAATACAAGAACTTTTCGTGGTTCTTGTCAATTTTTGTTGGTTTTCATCTGATGAACTTATTTCATTCAGCTGGATCTTTCTTCTTTAAAGCAAAAAGATTTTATCTTCAAATGCAAGAACTTTTCGTGATTTTGTTGATTTTCAGGAAATGAACATATTTCAGCGAGCGAGAAGTTTTTTCTTTAATAGCGTCAGATTTTATCTTAAAATACAAAAACTTTTCGTGGTTCTTGTCAATTTTTGTTGATTTTCATCAAATGAACTTATTTCAGTCAGCTAGATCTTTCTTCTTCAAAGCAAAAAGATTTTATCTTCAAATACAAGAACTTTTCGTGGTTTTGTTGATTTTCAGCAAATGAACATATTTCAGCGAGCTGGAAGTTTTTTCTTCAATAGCGTAAGATTTTATCTTAAAATACAAGAACTTTTCGTGGTTCTTGTCAATTTTTGTTAGTTTTCATCTTATGAACTTATTTCAGTCAGCTAGATCTTTCTTCTTCAAAGCAAAAAGATTTTATCTTCAAATACAAGAACTTTTCGTGGTTTTGTTGAATTTCAGCAAATGAACATATTTCAGCGAGGGAGTTTTTTCTTTAATAGCGTCAGATTTTATCTTCAAATACAAGAACTTTTCGTGGTTCTTGTCAATTTTTGTTGGTTTTCATCCAATGAACTTATCTCAGTCAGCTGGATCTTTCTTCTTCAAAGCAAAAAGATTTTATCTTCAAATACAAGAACTTTTCGTGGTTTTGTTGGTTTTCAGCAAATGAACATATTTCAGCGAGCGAGAAGTTTTTTCTTTAATAGCGTCAGATTTTATCTTAAAATACAAGAACTTTTCGTGGTTCTTGTCAATTTTTGTTGGTTTTCATCTTATGAACTTATTTCAGTCAGCTAGATCTTTCTTCTTCAAAGCAAAAAGATTTTCTCTTCAAATACAAGAACTTTTCGTGGGTTTGTTGATTTTCAGCAAATGAACACATTTCAGCGAGCGAGAAGTTTTTTCTTTAAAAGCGTAAGATTTTATCTTAAAATACAAGAACTTTTCGTGGTTCTTGTCAATTTTTGTTGGTTTTCATCTTATGAACTTATTTCAGTCAGCTCGATCTTTCTTCTTCAAAGCAAAAAGATTTTATCTTCAAATACAAGAACTTTTCGTGGTTTTGTTGGTTTTCAGCAAATGAACATATTTCAGCGAGCGAGAAGTTTTTTCTTTAATAGCGTCAGATTTTATCTTAAAATACAAAAACTTTTCGTGGTTCTTGTCAATTTTTGTTGGTTATCATCCAATAAACTTATTTCAGTCAACGAGATCTATCTTCTTCAAAGCAAAAAGATTTTATCTTCAAATACAAGAACTTTTTGTGGTTTTGTTGATTTTCAGCAAATGAACATATTTCAGCTAGCGAGAAGTTTTTTCTTTAATCGCGTCAGATTTTATCTTAAAATACAAGAGCTTTTCGTGGTTCTTGTCAATTTTTGTTGGTTTTCATCCAATGAACTTATTTCAGTCAGCTGGATCTTTCTTCTTCAAAGCAAAAACATTTTATCTTCAAATACAAGAACTTTTCGTGGTTTTGTTGATTTTCAGCAAATGAACATATTTCAGCGAGGAAGAAGTTTTTTCTTTAATAGCGTCAGATTTTATCTTAAAATACAAGAACTTTTCGTGGTTCTTGTCAATTTTTGTTGATTTTCATCAAATGAACTTATTTCAGTCAGCTTGATCTTTCTTCTTTAAAGCAAAAAGATTTTATCTTCAAAGACAAGAACTTTTCGTGGTTTTGTTGATTTTCAGCAAATGAACATATTTCAGCGAGGGAGAAGTTTTTTCTTTAATAGCGTCAGATTTTATCTTAAAATACAAGAACTTTTCGTGGTTCTTATCAATTTTTGTTGGTTTTCATCCAATGAACTTATTTCAGTCAGCCAGATCTTTCTTCTTCAAAGCAAAAAGATTTTATCTTCAAATACAAGAACTTTTCGTGGTTTTGTTGATTTTCAGCAAATGAACATATTTCATCGAGCTAGAAGTTTTTTCTTCAATAGCGTAAGATTTTATCTTAAAATACAAGAACTTTTCATGGTTCTTGTCAATTTTTGTTAGTTTTCATCTTCTGAACTTATTTCAGTCAGCTTGATCTTTCTTCTTCAAAGCAAAAAGATTTTATCTTCAAATACAAGAACTTTTCGTGGTTTTGTTGATTTTCAGCAAATGAACATATTTCAGCGAGCTCTAAGTTTTTTCTTTATTAGCGTCAGATTTTATCTTAAAATACAAGAACTTTTCGTGGTTCTTGTCAATTTTTGTTGGTTTTCATCTGATGAACTTATTTCATTCAGCTGGATCTTTCTTCTTCAAAGCAAAAAGATTTTATCTTCAAATGCAAGAACTTTTCGTGATTTTGTTGATTTTCAGCAAATGAACATATTTCAGCGAGCGAGAAGTTTTTTCTTTAATAGCGTCAGATTTTATCTTAAAATACAAAAACTTTTCGTGGTTCTTGTCAATTTTTGTTGATTTTCATCAAATGAACTTATTTCAGTCAGCGAGATCTTTCTTCTTCAAAGCAAAAAGATTTTATCTTCAAATACAAGAACTTTTCGTGGTTTTGTTGATTTTCAGCAAATGAACATATTTCAGCGAGCTGGAAGTTTTTTCTTCAATAGCGTAAGATTTTATCTTAAAATACAAGAACTTTTCGTGGTTCTTGTCAATTTTTGTTAGTTTTCATCTTATGAACTTATTTCAGTCAGCTAGATCTTTCTTCTTCAAAGCAAAAACATTTTATCTTCAAATACAAGAACTTTTCGTGGTTTTGTTGATTTTCAGCAAATGAACATATTTCAGCGAGGAAGAAGTTTTTTCTTTAATAGCGTCAGATTTTATCTTAAAATACAAGAACTTTTCGTGGTTCTTGTCAATTTTTGTTGATTTTCATCAAATGAACTTATTTCAGTCAGCTTGATCTTTCTTCTTTAAAGCAAAAAGATTTTATCTTCAAAGACAAGAACTTTTCGTGGTTTTGTTGATTTTCAGCAAATGAACATATTTCAGCGAGGGAGAAGTTTTTTCTTTAATAGCGTCAGATTTTATCTTAAAATACAATAACTTTTCGTGGTTCTTATCAATTTTTGTTGGTTTTCATCCAATGAACTTATTTCAGTCAGCGAGATCTTTCTTCTTCAAAGCAAAAAGATTTTATCTTCAAAGACAAGAACTTTTCGTGGTTTTGTTGATTTTCAGCAAATGAACATATTTCAGCGAGCTAGAAGTTTTTTCTTCAATAGCGTAAGATTTTATCTTAAAATACAAGAACTTTTCGTGGTTCTTGTCAATTTTTGTTAGTTTTCATCTTATGAACTTATTTCAGTCAGCTTGATCGTTCTTCTTCAAAGCAAAAAGATTTTATCTTCAAATACAAGAACTTTTCGTGGTTTTGTTGATTTTCAGCAAATGAACATATTTCAGCGAGCTCTAAGTTTTTTCTTTATTCGCGTCAGATTTTATCTTAAAATACAAGAACTTTTCGTGGTTCTTGTCAATTTTTGTTGGTTTTCATCTGATGAACTTATTTCATTCAGCTGGATCTTTCTTCTTCAAAGCAAAAAGATTTTATCTTCAAATGCAAGAACTTTTCGTGATTTTGTTGATTTTCAGCAAATGAACATATTTCAGCGAGCGAGAAGTTTTTTCTTTAAAAGCGTAAGATTTTATCTTAAAATACAAGAACTTTTCGTGGTTCTTGTCAATTTTTGTTGGTTTTCATCTTATGAACTTATTTCAGTCAGCTCGATCTTTCTTCTTCAAAGCAAAAAGATTTTATCTTCAAATACAAGAACTTTTCGTGGTTTTGTTGATTTTCAGCAAATGAACATATTTCAGCGAGCTCTAAGTTTTTTCTTTATTCGCGTCAGATTTTATCTTAAAATACAAGAACTTTTCGTGGTTCTTGTCAATTTTTGTTGGTTTTCATCTGATGAACTTATTTCATTCAGCTGGATCTTTCTTCTTCAAAGCAAAAAGATTTTATCTTCAAATGCAAGAACTTTTCGTGATTTTGTTGATTTTCAGCAAATGAACATATTTCAGCGAGCGAGAAGTTTTTTCTTTAAAAGCGTAAGATTTTATCTTAAAATACAAGAACTTTTCGTGGTTCTTGTCAATTTTTGTTGGTTTTCATCTTATGAACTTATTTCAGTCAGCTCGATCTTTCTTCTTCAAAGCAAAAACATTTTATCTTCAAATACAAGAACTTTTCGTGGTTTTGTTGATTTTCAGCAAATGAACATATTTCAGCGAGGAAGAAGTTTTTTCTTTAATAGCGTCAGATTTTATCTTAAAATACAAGAACTTTTCGTGGTTCTTGTCAATTTTTGTTGATTTTCATCAAATGAACTTATTTCAGTCAGCTTGATCTTTCTTCTTTAAAGCAAAAAGATTTTATCTTCAAAGACAAGAACTTTTCGTGGTTTTGTTGATTTTCAGCAAATGAACATATTTCAGCGAGGGAGAAGTTTTTTCTTTAATAGCGTCAGATTTTATCTTAAAATACAATAACTTTTCGTGGTTCTTATCAATTTTTGTTGGTTTTCATCCAATGAACTTATTTCAGTCAGCGAGATCTTTCTTCTTCAAAGCAAAAAGATTTTATCTTCAAAGACAAGAACTTTTCGTGGTTTTGTTGATTTTCAGCAAATGAACATATTTCAGCGAGCTAGAAGTTTTTTCTTCAATAGCGTAAGATTTTATCTTAAAATACAAGAACTTTTCGTGGTTCTTGTCAATTTTTGTTAGTTTTCATCTTATGAACTTATTTCAGTCAGCTTGATCTTTCTTCTTCAAAGCAAAAAGATTTTATCTTCAAATACAAGAACTTTTCGTGGTTTTGTTGATTTTCAGCAAATGAACATATTTCAGCGAGCTCTAAGTTTTTTCTTTATTCGCGTCAGATTTTATCTTAAAATACAAGAACTTTTCGTGGTTCTTGTCAATTTTTGTTGGTTTTCATCTGATGAACTTATTTCATTCAGCTGGATCTTTCTTCTTCAAAGCAAAAAGATTTTATCTTCAAATGCAAGAACTTTTCGTGATTTTGTTGATTTTCAGCAAATGAACATATTTCAGCGAGCGAGAAGTTTTTTCTTTAAAAGCGTAAGATTTTATCTTAAAATACAAGAACTTTTCGTGGTTCTTGTCAATTTTTGTTGGTTTTCATCTTATGAACTTATTTCAGTCAGCTCGATCTTTCTTCTTCAAAGCAAAAAGATTTTATCTTCAAATACAAGAACTTTTCGTGGTTTTGTTGATTTTCAGCAAATGAACATATTTCAGCGAGCTCTAAGTTTTTTCTTTATTAGCGTCAGATTTTATCTTAAAATACAAGAACTTTTCGTGGTTCTTGTCAATTTTTGTTGGTTTTCATCTGATGAACTTATTTCATTCAGCTGGATCTTTCTTCTTCAAAGCAAAAAGATTTTATCTTCAAATGCAAGAACTTTTCGTGATTTTGTTGATTTTCAGCAAATGAACATATTTCAGCGAGCGAGAAGTTTTTTCTTTAATAGCGTCAGATTTTATCTTAAAATACAAAAACTTTTCGTGGTTCTTGTCAATTTTTGTTGATTTTCATCAAATGAACTTATTTCAGTCAGCTAGATCTTTCTTCTTCAAAGCAAAAAGATTTTATCTTCAAATACAAGAACTTTTCGTGGTTTTGTTGATTTTCAGCAAATGAACATATTTCAGCGAGCTGGAAGTTTTTTCTTCAATAGCGTAAGATTTTATCTTAAAATACAAGAACTTTTCGTGGTTCTTGTCAATTTTTGTTCGTTTTCATCTTATGAACTGATTTCACTCAGCTGGATCTTTCTTCTTCAAAGCAAAAAGATTTTATCTTCAAATACAAGAACTTTTTGTGGTTCTTGTCAATTTTTGTTGGTTTTCATCCAATGAACTTATTTCAGTCAGCTGGATCTTTCTTCTTCAAAGCAAAATGATTTTATCTTCAAATACAAGAACTTTTCGTGGTTTTGTTGATTTTCAGCAAATGAACATATTTCAGCGAGCGAGAAGTTTTTTCTTTAATAGCGTCAGATTTTATCTTAAAATACAAAAACTTTTCGTGGTTCTTGTCAATTTTTGTTGGTCATCATCCAATAAACTTATTTCAGTCAACGAGATCTATCTTCTTGAAAGCAAAAAGATTTTATCTTCAAATACAAGAACTTTTTGTGGTTTTGTTGATTTTCAGCAAATGAACATATTTCAGCTGGCGAGAAGTTTTTTCTTTAATCGCGTCAGATTTTATCTTAAAATACAAGAGCTTTTCGTGGTTCTTGTCAATTTTTGTTGGTTTTCATCCAATGAACTTATTTCAGTCAGCTGGATCTTTCTTCTTCAAAGCAAAAACATTTTATCTTCAAATACAAGAACTTTTCGTGGTTTTGTCGATTTTCAGCAAATGAACATATTTCAGCGAGGAAGAAGTTTTTTCTTTAATAGCGTCAGATTTTATCTTAAAATACAAGAACTTTTCGTGGTTCTTGTCAATTTTTGTTGATTTTCATCAAATGAACTTATTTCAGTCAGCTTGATCTTTCTTCTTTAAAGCAAAAAGATTTTATCTTCAAAGACAAGAACTTTTCGTGGTTTTGTTGATTTTCAGCAAATGAACATATTTCAGCGAGGGAGAAGTTTTTTCTTTAATAGCGTCAGATTTTATCTTAAAATACAATAACTTTTCGTGGTTCTTATCAATTTTTGTTGGTTTTCATCCAATGAACTTATTTCAGTCAGCGAGATCTTTCTTCTTCAAAGCAAAAAGATTTTATCTTCAAATACAAGAACTTTTCGTGGTTTTGTTGATTTTCAGCAAATGAACATATTTCAGCGAGCTAGAAGTTTTTTCTTCAATAGCGTAAGATTTTATCTTAAAACACAAGAACTTTTCGTGGTTCTTGTCAATTTTTGTTAGTTTTCATCTTATGAACTTATTTCAGTCAGCTTGATCTTTCTTCTTCAAAGCAAAAAGATTTTATCTTCAAATACAAGAACTTTTCGTGGTTTTGTTGATTTTCAGCAAATGAACATATTTCAGCGAGGGAGAAGTTTTTTCTTTATTAGCGTCAGATTTTATCTTAAAATACAAGAACTTTTCGTGGTTCTTGTCAATTTTTGTTGGTTTTCATCTGATGAACTTATTTCATTCAGCTGGATCTTTCTTCTTCAAAGCAAAAAGATTTTATCTTCAAATGCAAGAACTTTTCGTGATTTTGTTGATTTTCAGGAAATGAACATATTTCAGCGAGCGAGAAGTTTTTTCTTTAATAGCGTCAGATTTTATCTTAAAATACAAAAACTTTTCGTGGTTCTTGTCAATTTTTGTTGATTTTCATCAAATGAACTTATTTCAGTCAGCTAGATCTTTCTTCTTCAAAGCAAAAAGATTTTATCTTCAAATACAAGAACTTTTCGTGGTTTTGTTGATTTTCAGCAAATGAACATATTTCAGCGAGCTGGAAGTTTTTTCTTCAATAGCGTAAGATTTTATCTGAAAATACAAGAACTTTTCGTGGTTCTTGTCAATTTTTGTTAGTTTTCATCTTATGAACTTATTTCAGTCAGCTAGATCTTTCTTCTTCAAAGCAAAAAGATTTTATCTTCAAATACAAGAACTTTTCGTGGTTTTGTTGAATTTCAGCAAATGAACATATTTCAGCGAGGGAGTTTTTTCTTTAATAGCGTCAGATTTTATCTTCAAATACAAGAACTTTTCGTGGTTCTTGTCAATTTTTGTTGGTTTTCATCCAATGAACTTATCTCAGTCAGCTGGATCTTTCTTCTTCAAAGCAAAAAGATTTTATCTTCAAATACAAGAACTTTTCGTGGTTTTGTTGGTTTTCAGCAAATGAACATATTTCAGCGAGCGAGAAGTTTTTTCTTTAATAGCGTCAGATTTTATCTTAAAATACAAGAACTTTTCGTGGTTCTTGTCAATTTTTGTTGGTTTTCATCTTATGAACTTATTTCAGTCAGCTAGATCTTTCTTCTTCAAAGCAAAAAGATTTTCTCTTCAAATACAAGAACTTTTCGTGGGTTTGTTGATTTTCAGCAAATGAACACATTTCAGCGAGCGAGAAGTTTTTTCTTTAAAAGCGTAAGATTTTATCTTAAAATACAAGAACTTTTCGTGGTTCTTGTCAATTTTTGTTGGTTTTCATCTTATGAACTTATTTCAGTCAGCTCGATCTTTCTTCTTCAAAGCAAAAAGATTTTATCTTCAAATACAAGAACTTTTCGTGGTTTTGTTGGTTTTCAGCAAATGAACATATTTCAGCGAGCGAGAAGTTTTTTCTTTAATAGCGTCAGATTTTATCTTAAAATACAAAAACTTTTCGTGGTTCTTGTCAATTTTTGTTGGTTATCATCCAATAAACTTATTTCAGTCAACGAGATCTATCTTCTTCAAAGCAAAAAGATTTTATCTTCAAATACAAGAACTTTTTGTGGTTTTGTTGATTTTCAGCAAATGAACATATTTCAGCTAGCGAGAAGTTTTTTCTTTAATCGCGTCAGATTTTATCTTAAAATACAAGAGCTTTTCGTGGTTCTTGTCAATTTTTGTTGGTTTTCATCCAATGAACTTATTTCAGTCAGCTGGATCTTTCTTCTTCAAAGCAAAAACATTTTATCTTCAAATACAAGAACTTTTCGTGGTTTTGTTGATTTTCAGCAAATGAACATATTTCAGCGAGGAAGAAGTTTTTTCTTTAATAGCGTCAGATTTTATCTTAAAATACAAGAACTTTTCGTGGTTCTTGTCAATTTTTGTTGATTTTCATCAAATGAACTTATTTCAGTCAGCTTGATCTTTCTTCTTTAAAGCAAAAAGATTTTATCTTCAAAGACAAGAACTTTTCGTGGTTTTGTTGATTTTCAGCAAATGAACATATTTCAGCAAGGGAGAAGTTTTTTCTTTAATAGCGTCAGATTTTATCTTAAAATACAAGAACTTTTCGTGGTTCTTATCAATTTTTGTTGGTTTTCATCCAATGAACTTATTTCAGTCAGCCAGATCTTTCTTCTTCAAAGCAAAAAGATTTTATCTTCAAATACAAGAACTTTTCGTGGTTTTGTTGATTTTCAGCAAATGAACATATTTCATCGAGCTAGAAGTTTTTTCTTCAATAGCGTAAGATTTTATCTTAAAATACAAGAACTTTTCATGGTTCTTGTCAATTTTTGTTAGTTTTCATCTTCTGAACTTATTTCAGTCAGCTTGATCTTTCTTCTTCAAAGCAAAAAGATTTTATCTTCAAATACAAGAACTTTTCGTGGTTTTGTTGATTTTCAGCAAATGAACATATTTCAGCGAGCTCTAAGTTTTTTCTTTATTAGCGTCAGATTTTATCTTAAAATACAAGAACTTTTCGTGGTTCTTGTCAATTTTTGTTGGTTTTCATCTGATGAACTTATTTCATTCAGCTGGATCTTTCTTCTTCAAAGCAAAAAGATTTTATCTTCAAATGCAAGAACTTTTCGTGATTTTGTTGATTTTCAGCAAATGAACATATTTCAGCGAGCGAGAAGTTTTTTCTTTAATAGCGTCAGATTTTATCTTAAAATACAAAAACTTTTCGTGGTTCTTGTCAATTTTTGTTGATTTTCATCAAATGAACTTATTTCAGTCAGCTAGATCTTTCTTCTTCAAAGCAAAAAGATTTTATCTTCAAATACAAGAACTTTTCGTGGTTTTGTTGATTTTCAGCAAATGAACATATTTCAGCGAGCTGGAAGTTTTTTCTTCAATAGCGTAAGATTTTATCTTAAAATACAAGAACTTTTCGTGGTTCTTGTCAATTTTTGTTAGTTTTCATCTTATGAACTTATTTCAGTCAGCTAGATCTTTCTTCTTCAAAGCAAAAACATTTTATCTTCAAATACAAGAACTTTTCGTGGTTTTGTTGATTTTCAGCAAATGAACATATTTCAGCGAGGAAGAAGTTTTTTCTTTAATAGCGTCAGATTTTATCTTAAAATACAAGAACTTTTCGTGGTTCTTGTCAATTTTTGTTGATTTTCATCAAATGAACTTATTTCAGTCAGCTTGATCTTTCTTCTTTAAAGCAAAAAGATTTTATCTTCAAAGACAAGAACTTTTCGTGGTTTTGTTGATTTTCAGCAAATGAACATATTTCAGCGAGGGAGAAGTTTTTTCTTTAATAGCGTCAGATTTTATCTTAAAATACAATAACTTTTCGTGGTTCTTATCAATTTTTGTTGGTTTTCATCCAATGAACTTATTTCAGTCAGCGAGATCTTTCTTCTTCAAAGCAAAAAGATTTTATCTTCAAATACAAGAACTTTTCGTGGTTTTGTTGATTTTCAGCAAATGAACATATTTCAGCGAGCTAGAAGTTTTTTCTTCAATAGCGTAAGATTTTATCTTAAAATACAAGAACTTTTCGTGGTTCTTGTCAATTTTTGTTAGTTTTCATCTTATGAACTTATTTCAGTCAGCTTGATCTTTCTTCTTCAAAGCAAAAAGATTTTATCTTCAAATACAAGAACTTTTCGTGGTTTTGTTGATTTTCAGCAAATGAACATATTTCAGCGAGCTCTAAGTTTTTTCTTTATTCGCGTCAGATTTTATCTTAAAATACAAGAACTTTTCGTGGTTCTTGTCAATTTTTGTTGGTTTTCATCTGATGAACTTATTTCATTCAGCTGGATCTTTCTTCTTCAAAGCAAAAAGATTTTATCTTCAAATGCAAGAACTTTTCGTGATTTTGTTGATTTTCAGCAAATGAACATATTTCAGCGAGCGAGAAGTTTTTTCTTTAAAAGCGTAAGATTTTATCTTAAAATACAAGAACTTTTCGTGGTTCTTGTCAATTTTTGTTGGTTTTCATCTTATGAACTTATTTCAGTCAGCTCGATCTTTCTTCTTCAAAGCAAAAAGATTTTATCTTCAAATACAAGAACTTTTCGTGGTTTTGTTGATTTTCAGCAAATGAACATATTTCAGCGAGCTCTAAGTTTTTTCTTTATTAGCGTCAGATTTTATCTTAAAATACAAGAACTTTTCGTGGTTCTTGTCAATTTTTGTTGGTTTTCATCTGATGAACTTATTTCATTCAGCTGGATCTTTCTTCTTCAAAGCAAAAAGATTTTATCTTCAAATGCAAGAACTTTTCGTGATTTTGTTGATTTTCAGCAAATGAACATATTTCAGCGAGCGAGAAGTTTTTTCTTTAATAGCGTCAGATTTTATCTTAAAATACAAAAACTTTTCGTGGTTCTTGTCAATTTTTGTTAGTTTTCATCTTATGAACTTATTTCAGTCAGCTTGATCTTTCTTCTTCAAAGCAAAAAGATTTTATCTTCAAATACAAGAACTTTTCGTGGTTTTGTTGATTTTCAGCAAATGAACATATTTCAGCGAGCTAGAAGTTTTTTCTTCAATAGCGTAAGATTTTATCTTAAAATACAAGAACTTTTCGTGGTTCTTGTCAATTTTTGTTAGTTTTCATCTTATGAACTTATTTCAGTCAGCGAGATCTTTCTTCTTCAAAGCAAAAAGATTTTATCTTCAAATACAAGAACTTTTCGTGGTTTTGTTGATTTTCAGCAAATGAACATATTTCAGCGAGCTAGAAGTTTTTTCTTCAATAGCGTAAGATTTTATCTTAAAATACAAGAACTTTTCGTGGTTCTTGTCAATTTTTGTTAGTTTTCATCTTATGAACTTATTTCAGTCAGCTTGATCTTTCTTCTTCAAAGCAAAAAGATTTTATCTTCAAATGCAAGAACTTTTCGTGATTTTGTTGATTTTCAGCAAATGAACATATTTCAGCGAGCGAGAAGTTTTTTCTTTAATAGCGTCAGATTTTATCTTAAAATACAAAAACTTTTCGTGGTTCTTGTCAATTTTTGTTGATTTTCATCAAATGAACTTATTTCAGTCAGCTAGATCTTTCTTCTTCAAAGCAAAAAGATTTTATCTTCAAATACAAGAACTTTTCGTGGTTTTGTTGATTTTCAGCAAATGAACATATTTCAGCGAGCTGGAAGTTTTTTCTTCAATAGCGTAAGATTTTATCTTAAAATACAAGAACTTTTCGTGGTTCTTGTCAATTTTTGTTAGTTTTCATCTTATGAACTTATTTCAGTCAGCTAGATCTTTCTTCTTCAAAGCAAAAACATTTTATCTTCAAATACAAGAACTTTTCGTGGTTTTGTTGATTTTCAGCAAATGAACATATTTCAGCGAGGAAGAAGTTTTTTCTTTAATAGCGTCAGATTTTATCTTAAAATACAAGAACTTTTCGTGGTTCTTGTCAATTTTTGTTGATTTTCATCAAATGAACTTATTTCAGTCAGCTTGATCTTTCTTCTTTAAAGCAAAAAGATTTTATCTTCAAAGACAAGAACTTTTCGTGGTTTTGTTGATTTTCAGCAAATGAACATATTTCAGCGAGGGAGAAGTTTTTTCTTTAATAGCGTCAGATTTTATCTTAAAATACAATAACTTTTCGTGGTTCTTATCAATTTTTGTTGGTTTTCATCCAATGAACTTATTTCAGTCAGCGAGATCTTTCTTCTTCAAAGCAAAAAGATTTTATCTTCAAATACAAGAACTTTTCGTGGTTTTGTTGATTTTCAGCAAATGAACATATTTCAGCGAGCTAGAAGTTTTTTCTTCAATAGCGTAAGATTTTATCTTAAAATACAAGAACTTTTCGTGGTTCTTGTCAATTTTTGTTAGTTTTCATCTTATGAACTTATTTCAGTCAGCTTGATCTTTCTTCTTCAAAGCAAAAAGATTTTATCTTCAAATACAAGAACTTTTCGTGGTTTTGTTGATTTTCAGCAAATGAACATATTTCAGCGAGCTCTAAGTTTTTTCTTTATTCGCGTCAGATTTTATCTTAAAATACAAGAACTTTTCGTGGTTCTTGTCAATTTTTGTTGGTTTTCATCTGATGAACTTATTTCATTCAGCTGGATCTTTCTTCTTCAAAGCAAAAAGATTTTATCTTCAAATGCAAGAACTTTTCGTGATTTTGTTGATTTTCAGCAAATGAACATATTTCAGCGAGCGAGAAGTTTTTTCTTTAAAAGCGTAAGATTTTATCTTAAAATACAAGAACTTTTCGTGGTTCTTGTCAATTTTTGTTGGTTTTCATCTTATGAACTTATTTCAGTCAGCTCGATCTTTCTTCTTCAAAGCAAAAAGATTTTATCTTCAAATACAAGAACTTTTCGTGGTTTTGTTGATTTTCAGCAAATGAACATATTTCAGCGAGCTCTAAGTTTTTTCTTTATTAGCGTCAGATTTTATCTTAAAATACAAGAACTTTTCGTTGTTCTTGTCAATTTTTGTTGGTTTTCATCTGATGAACTTATTTCATTCAGCTGGATCTTTCTTCTTCAAAGCAAAAAGATTTTATCTTCAAATGCAAGAACTTTTCGTGATTTTGTTGATTTTCAGCAAATGAACATATTTCAGCGAGCGAGAAGTTTTTTCTTTAATAGCGTCAGATTTTATCTTAAAATACAAAAACTTTTCGTGGTTCTTGTCAATTTTTGTTAGTTTTCATCTTATGAACTTATTTCAGTCAGCTTGATCTTTCTTCTTCAAAGCAAAAAGATTTTATCTTCAAATACAAGAACTTTTCGTGGTTTTGTTGATTTTCAGCAAATGAACATATTTCAGCGAGCTAGAAGTTTTTTCTTCAATAGCGTAAGATTTTATCTTAAAATACAAGAACTTTTCGTGGTTCTTGTCAATTTTTGTTAGTTTTCATCTTATGAACTTATTTCAGTCAGCGAGATCTTTCTTCTTCAAAGCAAAAAGATTTTATCTTCAAATACAAGAACTTTTCGTGGTTTTGTTGATTTTCAGCAAATGAACATATTTCAGCGAGCTAGAAGTTTTTTCTTCAATAGCGTAAGATTTTATCTTAAAATACAAGAACTTTTCGTGGTTCTTGTCAATTTTTGTTAGTTTTCATCTTATGAACTTATTTCAGTCAGCTTGATCTTTCTTCTTCAAAGCAAAAAGATTTTATCTTCAAATACAAGAACTTTTCGTGGTTTTGTTGATTTTCAGCAAATGAACATATTTCAGCGAGCTCTAAGTTTTTTCTTTATTCGCGTCAGATTTTATCTTAAAATACAAGAACTTTTCGTGGTTCTTGTCAATTTTTGTTGGTTTTCATCTGATGAACTTATTTCATTCAGCTGGATCTTTCTTCTTCAAAGCAAAAAGATTTTATCTTCAAATGCAAGAACTTTTCGTGATTTTGTTGATTTTCAGCAAATGAACATATTTCAGCGAGCGAGAAGTTTTTTCTTTAAAAGCGTAAGATTTTATCTTAAAATACAAGAACTTTTCGTGGTTCTTGTCAATTTTTGTTGGTTTTCATCTTATGAACTTATTTCAGTCAGCTCGATCTTTCTTCTTCAAAGCAAAAAGATTTTATCTTCAAATACAAGAACTTTTCGTGGTTTTGTTGGTTTTCAGCAAATGAACATATTTCAGCGAGCGAGAAGTTTTTTCTTTAATAGCGTCAGATTTTATCTTAAAATACAAAAACTTTTCGTGGTTCTTGTCAATTTTTGTTGGTTATCATCCAATAAACTTATTTCAGTCAACGAGATCTATCTTCTTCAAAGCAAAAAGATTTTATCTTCAAATACAAGAACTTTTCGTGGTTTTGTTGATTTTCAGCAAATGAACATATTTCAGCGAGGAAGAAGTTTTTTCTTTAATAGCATCAGATTTTATCTTAAAATACAAGAACTTTTCGTGGTTCTTGTCAATTTTTGTTGATTTTCATCAAATGAACTTATTTCAGTCAGCTTGATCTTTCTTCTTTAAAGCAAAAAGATTTTATCTTCAAAGACAAGAACTTTTCGTGGTTTTGTTGATTTTCAGCAAATGAACATATTTCAGCGAGCTGGAAGTTTTTTC
The DNA here is from genome assembly GCF_035084215.1 of Heptranchias perlo. Classification (NCBI taxonomy): domain Eukaryota; kingdom Metazoa; phylum Chordata; class Chondrichthyes; order Hexanchiformes; family Hexanchidae; genus Heptranchias; species Heptranchias perlo. Next base: position 362,647 of record NW_027138591.1, read on the forward strand.
TTTAATAGCGTCAGATTTTATCTTAAAATACAAGAACTTTTCGTGGTTCTTGTCAATTTTTGTTGATTTTCATCAAATGAACTTATTTCAGTCAGCTTGATCTTGCTTCTTTAAAGCAAAAAGATTTTATCTTCAAAGACAAGAACTTTTCGTGGTTTTGTTGATTTTCAGCAAATGAACATATTTCAGCGAGGGAGAAGTTTTTTCTTTAATAGCGTCAGATTTTATCTTAAAATACAATAACTTTTCGTGGTTCTTATCAATTTTTGTTGGTTTTCATCCAATGAACTTATTTCAGTCAGCGAGATCTTTCTTCTTCAAAGCAAAAAGATTTTATCTTCAAATACAAGAACTTTTCGTGGTTTTGTTGATTTTCAGCAAATGAACATATTTCAGCGAGCTAGAAGTTTTTTCTTCAATAGCGTAAGATTTTATCTTAAAATACAAGAACTTTTCGTGGTTCTTGTCAATTTTTGTTAGTTTTCATCTTATGAACTTATTTCAGTCAGCTTGATCTTTCTTCTTCAAAGCAAAAAGATTTTATCTTCAAATACAAGAACTTTTCGTGGTTTTGTTGATTTTCAGCAAATGAACATATTTCAGCGAGCTCTAAGTTTTTTCTTTATTCGCGTCAGATTTTATCTTAAAATACAAGAACTTTTCGTGGTTCTTGTCAATTTTTGTTGGTTTTCATCTGATGAACTTATTTCATTCAGCTGGATCTTTCTTCTTCAAAGCAAAAAGATTTTATCTTCAAATGCAAGAACTTTTCGTGATTTTGTTGATTTTCAGCAAATGAACATATTTCAGCGAGCGAGAAGTTTTTTCTTTAAAAGCGTAAGATTTTATCTTAAAATACAAGAACTTTTCGTGGTTCTTGTCAATTTTTGTTGGTTTTCATCTTATGAACTTATTTCAGTCAGCTCGATCTTTCTTCTTCAAAGCAAAAAGATTTTATCTTCAAATACAAGAACTTTTCGAGGTTTTGTTGATTTTCAGCAAATGAACATATTTCAGCGAGCTCTAAGTTTTTTCTTTATTAGCGTCAGATTTTATCTTAAAATACAAGAACTTTTCGTGGTTCTTGTCAATTTTTGTTGGTTTTCATCTGATGAACTTATTTCATTCAGCTGGATCTTTCTTCTTCAAAGCAAAAAGATTTTATCTTCAAATGCAAGAACTTTTCGTGATTTTGTTGATTTTCAGCAAATGAACATATTTCAGCGAGCGAGAAGTTTTTTCTTTAATAGCGTCAGATTTTATCTTAAAATACAAAAACTTTTCGTGGTTCTTGTCAATTTTTGTTGATTTTCATCAAATGAACTTATTTCAGTCAGCTAGATCTTTCTTCTTCAAAGCAAAAAGATTTTATCTTCAAATACAAGAACTTTTCGTGGTTTTGTTGATTTTCAGCAAATGAACATATTTCAGCGAGCTGGAAGTTTTTTCTTCAATAGCGTAAGATTTTATCTTAAAATACAAGAACTTTTCGTGGTTCTTGTCAATTTTTGTTAGTTTTCATCTTATGAACTTATTTCAGTCAGCTAGATCTTTCTTCTTCAAAGCAAAAACATTTTATCTTCAAATACAAGAACTTTTTGTGGTTTTGTTGATTTTCAGCAAATGAACATATTTCAGCGAGCTGGAAGTTTTTTCTTTAATAGCGTCAGATTTTATCTTAAAATACAAGAACTTTTCGTGGTTCTTGTCAATTTTTGTTGATTTTCATCAAATGAACTTATTTCAGTCAGCTTGATCTTTCTTCTTTAAAGCAAAAAGATTTTATCTTCAAAGACAAGAACTTTTCGTGGTTTTGTTGATTTTCAGCAAATGAACATATTTCAGCGAGGGAGAAGTTTTTTCTTTAATAGCGTCAGATTTTATCTTAAAATACAATAACTTTTCGTGGTTCTTATCAATTTTTGTTGGTTTTCATCCAATGAACTTATTTCAGTCAGCGAGATCTTTCTTCTTCAAAGCAAAAAGATTTTATCTTCAAATACAAGAACTTCTCGTGGTTTTGTTGATTTTCAGCAAATGAACATATTTCAGCGAGCTAGAAGTTTTTTCTTCAATAGCGTAAGATTTTATCTTAAAATACAAGAACTTTTCGTGGTTCTTGTCAATTTTTGTTAGTTTTCATCTTATGAACTTATTTCAGTCAGCTTGATCTTTCTTCTTCAAAGCAAAAAGATTTTATCTTCAAATACAAGAACTTTTCGTGGTTTTGTTGATTTTCAGCAAATGAACATATTTCAGCGAGCTCTAAGTTTTTTCTTTATTCGCGTCAGATTTTATCTTAAAATACAAGAACTTTTCGTGGTTCTTGTCAATTTTTGTTGGTTTTCATCTGATGAACTTATTTCATTCAGCTGGATCTTTCTTCTTCAAAGCAAAAAGATTTTATCTTCAAATGCAAGAACTTTTCGTGATTTTGTTGATTTTCAGCAAATGAACATATTTCAGCGAGCGAGAAGTTTTTTCTTTAAAAGCGTAAGATTTTATCTTAAAATACAAGAACTTTTCGTGGTTCTTGTCAATTTTTGTTGGTTTTCATCTTATGAACTTATTTCAGTCAGCTCGATCTTTCTTCTTCGAAGCAAAAAGATTTTATCTTCAAATACAAGAACTTTTCGTGGTTTTGTTGGTTTTCAGCAAATGAACATATTTCAGCGAGCGAGAAGTTTTTTCTTTAATAGCGTCAGATTTTATCTTAAAATACAAAAACTTTTCGTGGTTCTTGTCAATTTTTGTTGGTTATCATCCAATAAACTTATTTCAGTCAACGAGATCTATCTTCTTCAAAGCAAAAAGATTTTATCTTCAAATACAAGAACTTTTCGTGGTTTTGTTGATTTTCAGCAAATGAACATATTTCAGCGAGGAAGAAGTTTTTTCTTTAATAGCATCAGATTTTATCTTAAAATACAAGAACTTTTCGTGGTTCTTGTCAATTTTTGTTGATTTTCATCAAATGAACTTATTTCAGTCAGCTTGATCTTTCTTCTTTAAAGCAAAAAGATTTTATCTTCAAAGACAAGAACTTTTCGTGGTTTTGTTGATTTTCAGCAAATGAACATATTTCAGCGAGGGAGAAGTTTTTTCTTTAATAGCGTCAGATTTTATCTTAAAATACAATAACTTTTCGTGGTTCTTATCAATTTTTGTTGGTTTTCATCCAATGAACTTATTTCAGTCAGCGAGATCTTTCTTCTTCAAAGCAAAAAGATTTTATCTTCAAATACAAGAACTTTTCGTGGTTTTGTTGATTTTCAGCAAATGAACATATTTCAGCGAGCTAGAAGTTTTTTCTTCAATAGCGTAAGATTTTATCTTAAAATACAAGAACTTTTCGTGGTTCTTGTCAATTTTTGTTCGTTTTCATCTTCTGAACTTATTTCAGTCAGCTTGATCTTTCTTCTTCAAAGCAAAAAGATTTTATCTTCAAATACAAGAACTTTTCGTGGTTTTGTTGATTTTCAGCAAATGAACATATTTCAGCGAGCTCTAAGTTTTTTCTTTATTAGCGTCAGATTTTATCTTAAAATACAAGATCCTTTCGTGGTTCTTGTCAATTTTTGTTGATTTTCATCTGATGAACTTATTTCATTCAGCTGGATCTTTCTTCTTCAAAGCAAAAAGATTTTATCTTCAAATGCAAGAACTTTTCGTGATTTTGTTGATTTTCAGCAAATGAACATATTTCAGCGAGCGAGAAGTTTTTTCTTTAATAGCGTCAGATTTTATCTTAAAATACAAAAACTTTTCGTGGTTCTTGTCAATTTTTGTTGATTTTCATCAAATGAACTTATTTCAGTCAGCTAGATCTTTCTTCTTCAAAGCAAAAAGATTTTATCTTCAAATACAAGAACTTTTCGTGGTTTTGTTGATTTTCAGCAAATGAACATATTTCAGCGAGCTGGAAGTTTTTTCTTCAATAGCGTAAGATTTTATCTTAAAATACAAGAACTTTTCGTGGTTCTTGTCAATTTTTGTGAGTTTTCATCTTATGAACTTATTTCAGTCAGCTAGATCTTTCTTCTTCAAAGCAAAAACATTTTATCTTCAAATACAAGAACTTTTCGTGGTTTTGTTGATTTTCAGCAAATGAACATATTTCAGCGAGGAAGAAGTTTTTTCTTTAATAGCGTCAGATTTTATCTTAAAATACAAGAACTTTTCGTGGTTCTTGTCAATTTTTGTTGATTTTCATCAAATGAACTTATTTCAGTCAGCTTGATCTTTCTTCTTTAAAGCAAAAAGATTTTATCTTCAAAGACAAGAACTTTTCGTGGTTTTGTTGCTTTTCAGCAAATGAACATATTTCAGCGAGGGAGAAGTTTTTTCTTTAATAGCGTCAGATTTTATCTTAAAATACAATAACTTTTCGTGGTTCTTATCAACTTTTGTTGGTTTTCATCCAATGAACTTATTTCAGTCAGCGAGATCTTTCTTCTTCAAAGCAAAATGATTTTATCTTCAAATACAAGAACTTTTCGTGGTTTTGTTGATTTTCAGCAAATGAACATATTTCAGCGAGCTAGAAGTTTTTTCTTCAATAGCGTCAGATTTTATCTTAAAATACAAGAACTTTTCGTGGTTCTTGTCAATTTTTGTTAGTTTTCATCTTATGAACTTATTTCAGTCAGCTTGATCTTTCTTCTTCAAAGCAAAAAGATTTTATCTTCAAATACAAGAACTTTTCGTGGTTTTGTTGATTTTCAGCAAATGAACATATTTCAGCGAGCTCTAAGTTTTTTCTTTATTAGCGTCAGATTTTATCTTAAAATACAAGAACTTTTCGTGGTTCTTGTCAATTTTTGTTGGTTTTCATCTGATGAACTTATTTCATTCAGCTGGATCTTTCTTCTTCAAAGCAAAAAGATTTTATCTTCAAATGCAAGAACTTTTCGTGATTTTGTTGATTTTCAGCAAATGAACATATTTCAGCGAGCGAGAAGTTTTTTCTTTAATAGCGTCAGATTTTATCTTAAAATACAAAAACTTTTCGTGGTTCTTGTCAATTTTTGTTGATTTTCATCAAATGAACTTATTTCAGTCAGCTAGATCTTTCTTCTTCAAAGCAAAAAGATTTTATCTTCAAATACAAGAACTTTTCGTGGTTTTGTTGATTTTAAGCAAATGAACATATTTCAGCGAGCTGGAAGTTTTTTCTTCAATAGCGTAAGATTTTATCTTAAAATACAAGAGCTTTTCGTGGTTCTTGTCAATTTTTGTTAGTTTTCATCTTATGAACTTATTTCAGTCAGCTAGATCTTTCTTCTTCAAAGCAAAAAGATTTTATCTTCAAATACAAGAACTTTTCGTGGTTTTGTTGAATTTCAGCAAATGAACATATTTCAGCGAGAGAGAAGTTTTTTCTTTAATAGCGTCAGATTTTATCTTAAAATACAAGAACTTTTCGTGGTTCTTGTCAATTTTTGTTGGTTTTCATCCAATGAACTTATCTCAGTCAGCTGGATCTTTCTTCTTCAAAGCAAAAAGATTTTATCTTCAAATACAAGAACTTTTCGTGGTTTTGTTGATTTTCAGCAAATGAACATATTTCAGCGAGCTGGAAGTTTTTTCTTCAATAGCGTAAGATTTTATCTTAAAATACAAGAACTTTTCGTGGTTCTTGTCAATTTTTGTTAGTTTTCATCTTATGAACTTATTTCAGTCAGCTAGATCTTTCTTCTTCAAAGCAAAAAGATTTTATCTTCAAATACAAGAACTTTTCGTGGTTTTGTTGAATTTCAGCAAATGAACATATTTCAGCGAGGGAGAAGTTTTTTCTTTAATAGCGTCAGATTTTATCTTAAAATACAAGAACTTTTCGTGGTTCTTGTCAATTTTTGTTGGTTTTCATCCAATGAACTTATCTCAGTCAGCTGGATCTTTCTTCTTCAAAGCAAAAAGATTTTATCTTCAAATACAAGAACTTTTCGTGGTTTTGTTGGTTTTCAGCAAATGAACATATTTCAGCGAGCGAGAAGTTTTTTCTTTAATAGCGTCAGATTTTATCTTAAAATACAAGAACTTTTCGTGGTTCTTGTCAATTTTTGTTGGTTTTCATCTTATGAACTTACTTCAGTCAGCTCGATCTTTCTTCTTCAAAGCAAAAAGATTTTCTCTTCAAATACAAGAACTTTTCGTGGTTTTGTTGATTTTCAGCAAATGAACACATTTCAGCGAGCGAGAAGTTTTTTCTTTAAAAGCGTAAGATTTTATCTTAAAATACAAGAACTTTTCGTGATTCTTGTCAATTTTTGTTGGTTTTCATCTTATGAACTTATTTCAGTCAGCTCGATCTTTCTTCTTCAAAGCAAAAAGATTTTATCTTCAAATACAAGAACTTTTCGTGGTTTTGTTGATTTTCAGCAAATGAACATATTTCAGCGAGCTGGAAGTTTTTTCTTCAATAGCGTAAGATTTTATCTTAAAATACAAGAACTTTTCGTGGTTCTTGTCAATTTTTGTTAGTTTTCATCTTATGAACTGATTTCACTCAGCTGGATCTTTCTGCTTCAAAGCAAAAAGATTTTATCTTCAAATACAAGAACTTTTTGTGGTTCTTGTCAATTTTTGTTGGTTTTGATCCAATGAACTTATTTCAGTCAGCGAGATCTTTCTTCTTCAAAGCAAAATGATTTTATCTTCAAATACAAGAACTTTTCGTGGTTTTGTTGATTTTCAGCAAATGAACATATTTCAGCGAGCGAGAAGTTTTTTCTTTAATAGCGTCAGATTTTATCTTAAAATACAAAAACTTTTCGTGGTTCTTGTCAATTTTTGTTGGTTTTCATCCAATAAACTTATTTCAGTCAGCGAGATCTTTCTTCTTCAAAGCAAAAAGATTTTATCTTCAAATACAAGAACTTTTTGTGGTTTTGTTGATTTTCAGCAAATGAACATATTTCAGCTCGCGAGAAGTTTTTTCTTTAATCGCGTCAGATTTTATCTTAAAATACAAGAACTTTTCGTGGTTCTTGTCAATTTTTGTTGGTTTTCATCCAATGAACTTATTTCAGTCAGCTGGATCTTTCTTCTTCAAAGCAAAAACATTTTATCTTCAAATACAAGAACTTTTCGTGGTTTTGTTGATTTTCAGCAAATGAACATATTTCAGCGAGCTGGAAGTTTTTTCTTCAATAGCTTAAGATTTTATCTTAAAATACAAGAACTTTTCGTGGTTCTTGTCAATTTTTGTTAGTTTTCATCTTATGAACTGATTTCATTCAGCTAGATCTTTCTTCTTCAAAGCAAAAAGATTTTATCTTCAAATACAAGAACTTTTCGTGGTTTTGTTGATTTTCAGCAAATGAACATATTTCAGCGAGGGAGAAGTTTTCTCTTTAATAGCGTCAGATTTTATCTTAAAATACAAGAACTTTTCGTGGTTCTTGTCAATTTTTGTTGATTTTCATCAAATGAACTTATTTCAGTCAGCTCGATCTTTCTTCTTCAAAGCAAAAAGATTTTATCTTCAAAGACAAGAACTTTTCGTGGTTTTGTTGATTTTCAGCAAATGAACATATTTCAGCTAGCGAGAAGTTTTTTCTTTCATCGCGTCAGATTTTATCTTAAAATACAAGAACTTTTCGTGGTTCTTGTCAATTTTTGTTGGTTTTCATCCAATGAACTTATTTCAGTCAGCGAGATCTTTCTTCTTCAAAGCAAAATGATTTTATCTTCAAATACAAGAACTTTTCGTGGTTTTGTTGATTTTCAGCAAATGAACATATTTCAGCGAGCGAGAAGTTTTTTCTTTAATAGCGTCAGATTTTATCTTAAAATACAAAAACTTTTCGTGGTTCTTGTCAATTTTTGTTGGTTTTCATCCAATAAACTTATTTCAGTCAGCGAGATCTTTCTTCTTCAAAGCAAAAAGATTTTATCTTCAAATACAAGAACTTTTTGTGGTTTTGTTGATTTTCAGCAAATGAACATATTTCAGCTCGCGAGAAGTTTTTTCTTTAATCGCGTCAGATTTTATCTTAAAATACAAGAACTTTTCGTGGTTCTTGTCAATTTTTGTTGGTTTTCATCCAATGAACTTATTTCAGTCAGCTGGATCTTTCTTCTTCAAAGCAAAAACATTTTATCTTCAAATACAAGAACTTTTCGTGGTTTTGTTGATTTTCAGCAAATGAACATATTTCAGCGAGCTGGAAGTTTTTTCTTCAATAGCTTAAGATTTTATCTTAAAATACAAGAACTTTTCGTGGTTCTTGTCAATTTTTGTTTGTTTTCAACCAATGACCTTATTTAAGTCAGCGAGATCTTTCTTCTTCAAAGCAAAAAGATTTTGTCTTCAAATGCAAGAACTTTTCGTGGTTTTGTTGATTTTCAGCAAATGAACATATTTCAGCGAGGGAGAAGTTTTTTCTTTAATAGCGTCAGATTTTATCTTAAAATACAAGAACTTTTCGTCGTTCTTGTCAATTTTTGTTGGTTTTCATCTTATGAACTTATTTCAGTCAGCTGGATCTTTCTTCTTGAAAGCAAAAAGATTTTATCTTCAAATACAAGAACTTTTCGTGGTTTTGTTGATTTGCAGCAAATGAACACATTTCAGCGAGCTGGAAGTTTTTTCTTTAATAGCGCAAGATTTTATCTTAAAATACAAGAACTTTTCGTGGTTCTTGTCAATTTTTGTTGGTTTTCATCTGATGAACTTATATCATTCAGCTAGATCTTTCTTCTTCAAAGCAAAAAGATTTTATCTTCAAATACAAGAACTTTTCGTGGTTTTGTTGATTTTCAGCAAATGAACATATTTCAGCGAGGGAGAAGTTTTTTCTTTAATAGCGTCAGATTTTATCTTAAAATACAAGAACTTTTCGTGGTTCTTGTCAATTTTTGTTGATTTTCATCAAATGAACTTATTTCAGTCAGCTTGATCTTTCTTCTTCAAAGCAAAATGATTTTATCTTCAAATACAAGAACTTTTCGTGGTTTTGTTGATTTTCAGCAAATGAACATATTTCAGCGAGCGAGAAGTTTTTTCTTTAATAGCGTCAGATTTTATCTTAAAATACAAAAACTTTTCGTGGTTCTTGTCAATTTTTGTTGGTTTTCATCCAATAAACTTATTTCAGTCAGCGAGATCTTTCTTCTTCAAAGCAAAAAGATTTTATCTTCAAATACAAGAACTTTTTGTGGTTTTGTTGATTTTCAGCAAATGAACATATTTCAGCTCGCGAGAAGTTTTTTCTTTAATCGCGTCAGATTTTATCTTAAAATACAAGAACTTTTCGTGGTTCTTGTCAATTTTTGTTGGTTTTCATCCAATGAACTTATTTCAGTCAGCTGGATCTTTCTTCTTCAAAGCAAAAACATTTTATCTTCAAATACAAGAACTTTTCGTGGTTTTGTTGATTTTCAGCAAATGAACATATTTCAGCGAGCTGGAAGTTTTTTCTTCAATAGCTTAAGATTTTATCTTAAAATACAAGAACTTTTCGTGGTTCTTGTCAATTTTTGTTTGTTTTCAACCAATGACCTTATTTCAGTCAGCGAGATCTTTCTTCTTCAAAGCAAAAAGATTTTGTCTTCAAATGCAAGAACTTTTCGTGGTTTTGTTGATTTTCAGCAAATGAACATATTTCAGCGAGGGAGAAGTTTTTTCTTTAATAGCGTCAGATTTTATCTTAAAATACAAGAACTTTTCGTCGTTCTTGTCAATTTTTGTTGGTTTTCATCTTATGAACTTATTTCAGTCAGCTGGATCTTTCTTCTTGAAAGCAAAAAGATTTTATCTTCAAATACAAGAACTTTTCGTGGTTTTGTTGATTTGCAGCAAATGAACACATTTCAGCGAGCTGGAAGTTTTTTCTTTAATAGCGCAAGATTTTATCTTAAAATACAAGAACTTTTCGTGGTTCTTGTCAATTTTTGTTGGTTTTCATCTGATGAACTTATATCATTCAGCTAGATCTTTCTTCTTCAAAGCAAAAAGATTTTATCTTCAAATACAAGAACTTTTCGTGGTTTTGTTGATTTTCAGCAAATGAACATATTTCAGCGAGGGAGAAGTTTTTTCTTTAATAGCGTCAGATTTTATCTTAAAATACAAGAACTTTTCGTGGTTCTTGTCAATTTTTGTTGATTTTCATCAAATGAACTTATTTCAGTCAGCTTGATCTTTCTTCTTTAAAGCAAAAAGATTTTATCTTCAAAGACAAGAACTTTTCGTGGTTTTGTTGATTTTCAGCAAATGAACATATTTCAGCGAGGGAGAAGTTTTTTCTTTAAAAGCGTAAGATTTTATCTTAAAATACAAGAACTTTTCGTGGTTCTTGTCAATTTTTGTTGGTTTTCATCTTATGAACTTATTTCAGTCAGCTCGATCTTTCTTCTTCAAAGCAAAAAGATTTTATCTTCAAATACAAGAACTTTTCGTGGTTTTGTTGGTTTTCAGCAAATGAACATATTTCAGCGAGCGAGAAATTTTTTCTTTAATAGCGTCAGATTTTATCTTAAAATACAAGAACTTTTCGTGGTTCTTGTCAATTTTTGTTGGTTTTCATCTTATGAACTTATTTCAGTCAGCTAGATCTTTCTTCTTCAAAGCAAAAAGATTTTCTCTTCAAATACAAGAACGTTTCGTGGTTTTGTTGATTTTCAGCAAATGAACATATTTCAGCGAGCGAGAAGTTTTTTCTTTAAAAGCGTCAGATTTTATCTTAACGTACAAGAACTTTTCGTGGTTCTTGTCAATTTTTGTTGGTTTTCATCTTATGAACTTATTTCAGTCAGCTCGATCTTTCTTCTTCAAAGCAAAAAGATTTTATCTTCAAATACAAGAACTTTTTGTGGTTTTGTTGATTTTCCGCAAATGAACATATTTCAGCGAGGGAGAAGTTTTTTCTTTAATAGCGTCAGATTTTATCTTAAAATATAAGAACTTTTCGTGGTTCTTGTCAATTTTTGTTGGTTTTCATCCAATGAACTTATTTCAGTCAGCCAGATCTTTCTTCTTCAAAGCAAAAAGATTTTATCTTCAAATGCAAGAACCTTTCGTGGTTTTGTTGATTTACAGCAAATGAACATATTTCAGCGAGCGAGAAGTTTTTTCTTCAATAGCGTCAGATTTTATCTTAAAATACAACAACTTTTCGTGGTTCTTGTCAATTTTTGTTGATTTTCATCAAATGAACTTATTTCAGTCAGCTGGATCTTTCTTCTTCAAAGCAAAAAGATTTTATCTTCAAATGCAAGAATTTTTCGTGATTTTGTTGATTTTCAGCAAATGAACATATTTCAGCGAGCGAGAAGTTTTTTCTTTAATAGCGTCAGATTTTATCTTAAAATACAAGAACTTTTCGTGGTTCTTGTCAATTTTTGTTGGTTTTCATCTTATGAACTTATTTCAGTCAGCTAGATCTTTCTTCTTCAAAGCAAAAAGATTTTCTCTTCAAATACAAGAACGTTTCGTGGTTTTGTTGATTTTCAGCAAATGAACATATTTCAGCGAGCGAGAAGTTTTTTCTTTAAAAGCGTCAGATTTTATCTTAACGTACAAGAACTTTTCGTGGTTCTTGTCAATTTTTGTTGGTTTTCACCTTATGAACTTATTTCAGTCAGCTCGATCTTTCTTCTTCAAAGCAAAAAGATTTTATCTTCAAATGCAAGAACTTTTCGTGGTTTTGTTGATTTTCAGCAAATGAACATATTTCAGCGAGCGAGAAGTTTTTTCTTTAATAGCGTCAGATTTTATCTTAAAATACAAGAACTTTTCGTGGTTCTTGTCAATTTTTGTTGATTTTCATCAAATGAACTTATTTCAGTCAGCTGGATCTTTCTTCTTCAAAGCAAAAAGATTTTATCTTCAAATGCAAGAATTTTTCGTGATTTTGTTGATTTTCAGCAAATGAACATATTTCAGCGAGCGAGAAGTTTTTTCTTTAATAGCGTCAGATTTTATCTTAAAATACAAAAACTTTTCGTGGTTCTTGTCAATTTTTGTTGATTTTCATCAAATGAACTTATTTCAGTCAGCTAGATCTTTCTTCTTCAAAGCAAAAAGATTTTATCTTCAAATACAAGAACTTTTCGTGGTTTTGTTGATTTTCAGCAAATGAACATATTTCAGCGAGCTGGAAGTTTTTTCTTCAATAGCGTAGATTTTATCTTAAAATACAAGAACTTTTCGTGGTTCTTGTCAATTTTTGTTAGTTTTCATCTTATGAACTTATTTCAGTCAGCTAGATCTTTCTTCTTCAAAGCAAAAAGATTTTATCTTCAAATACAAGAACTTTTCGTGGTTTTGTTGAATTTCAGCAAATGAACATATTTCAGCGAGGGAGAAGTTTTTTCTTTAATAGCGTCAGATTTTATCTTAAAATACAAGAACTTTTCGTGGTTTTGTTGATTTTCAGCAAATGAACATATTTCAGCGAGCGAAAAGTTTTTTCTTTAAAAGCGTCAGATTTTATCTTAAAATACAAGAACTTTTCGTGGTTCTTGTCAATTTTTGTTAGTTTTCATCTTATGAACTGATTTCAGTCAGCTCGATCTTTCTTCTTCAAAGCAAAATGATTTTACCTTCAAATACAAGAACATTTCGTGGTTTTTGTCAATTTTTGTTGGTTTTCATCCAATGAACTTATTTCAGTCAGCTAGATCTTTCTTCTTCAAAGCAAAATGATTTTATCTTCAAATACAAGAACTTTTCGTCGTTTTGTTGATTTTCAGCAAATGAACATATTTCAGCGAGCGAGAAGTTTTTTCTTTAATAGCGTCAGATTTTATCTTAAAATACAAGAACTTTTCGTGGTTCTTGTCAATTTTTGTTGATTTTCATCCAATGAACTTATTTCAGTCAGCTGGATCTTTCTTCTTGAAAGCAAAAAGATTTTATCTTCAAATACAAGAACTTTTCGTGGTTTTGTTGATTTTCAGCAAATGAACACATTTCAGCGAGCTGGAAGTTTTTTCTTTAATAGCGCAAGATTTTATCTTAAAATACAAGAACTTTTCGTGGTTCTTGTCAATTTTTGTTGGTTTTCATCTGATGAACTTATTTCATTCAGCTAGATCTTTCTTCTTCAAAGCAAAAAGATTTTATCTTCAAATACAAGAACTTTTCGTGGTTTTGTTGATTTTCAGCAAATGAACATATTTCAGCGAGGGAGAAGTTTTTTCTTTAATAGCGTCAGATTTTATCTTAAAATACAAGAACTTTTCGTGGTTCTTGTCAATTTTTGTTGATTTTCATCAAATGAACTTATTTCAGTCAGCTTGATCTTTCTTCTTTAAAGCAAAAAGATTTTATCTTCAAAGACAAGAACTTTTCGTGGTTTTGTTGATTTTCAGCAAATGAACATATTTCAGCGAGGGAGAAGTTTTTTCTTTAATAGCGTCAGATTTTATCTTAAAATACAAGAACTTTTCGTGGTTCTTATCAATTTTTGTTAGTTTCCATCTTATGAACTTATTTCAGTCAGCGAGATCTTTCTTCTTCAAAGCAAAAAGATTTTATCTTCAAATACAAGAACTTTTCGTGGTTTTGTTGAATTTCAGCAAATGAACATATTTCAGCGAGGGAGAAGTTTTTTCTTTAATAGCGTCAGATTTTATCTTAAAATACAAGAACTTTTCGTGGTTCTTGTCAATTTTTGTTGGTTTTCATCTTATGAACTTATTTCAGTCAGCGAGATCTTTCTTCTTCAAAGCAAAAAGATTTTCTCTTCAAATACAAGAACTTTTCGTGGTTTTGTTGATTTTCAGCAAATGAACATATTTCAGCGAGCGAGAAGTTTTTTCTTTAAAAGCGTCAGATTTTATCTTAAAATACAAGAACTTTTCGTGGTTCTTGTCAATTTTTGTTGGTTTTCATCTTATGAACTTATTTCAGTCAGCTCGATCTTTCTTCTTCAAAGCAAAAAGATTTTATCTTCAAATACAAGAACTTTTCGTGGTTTTGTTGTTTTCAGCAAATGAACATATTTCAGCGAGCGAGAAGTTTTTTCTTTAATAGCGTCAGATTTTATCTTAAAATACAAGAACTTTTCGTGGTTCTTGTCAATTTTTGTTGGTTTTCATCTTATGAACTTATTTCAGTCAGCTAGATCTTTCTTCTTCAAAGCAAAAAGATTTTCTCTTCAAATACAAGAACGTTTCGTGGTTTTGTTGATTTTCAGCAAATGAACATATTTCAGCGAGCGAGAAGTTTTTTCTTTAAAAGCGTCAGATTTTATCTTAACGTACAAGAACATTTCGTGGTTCTTGTCAATTTTTGTTGGTTTTCATCTTATGAACTTATTTCAGTCAGCTCGATCTTTCTTCTTCAAAGCAAAAAGATTTTATCTTCAAATACAAGAACTTTTTGTGGTTTTGTTGATTTTCCGCAAATGAACATATTTCAGCGAGGGAGAAGTTTTTTCTTTAATAGCGTCAGATTTTATCTTAAAATACAAGAACTTTTCGTGGTTCTTGTCAATTTTTGTTGGTTTTCATCCAATGAACTTATTTCAGTCAGCCAGATCTTTCTTCTTCAAAGCAAAAAGATTTTATCTTCAAATGCAAGAACCTTTCGTGGTTTTGTTGATTTTCAGCAAATGAACATATTTCAGCGAGCGAGAAGTTTTTTCTTCAATAGCGTCAGATTTTATCTTAAAATACAACAACTTTTCGTGGTTCTTGTCAATTTTTGTTGGTTTTCATCTTATGAACTTATTTCAGTCAGCTCGATCTTTCTTCTTCAAAGCAAAAAGATTTTATCTTCAAATACAAGAACTTTTCGTGGTTTTGTTGATTTTCCGCAAATGAACATATTTCAGCGAGGGAGAAGTTTTTTCTTTAATAGCGTCAGATTTTATCTTAAAATACAAGAACTTTTCGTGGTTCTTGTCAATTTTTGTTGGTTTTCATCCAATGAACTTATTTCAGTCAGCCAGATCTTTCTTCTTCAAAGCAAAATGATTTTATCTTCAAATGCAAGAATTTTTCGTGATTTTGTTGATTTTCAGCAAATGAACATATTTCAGCGAGCGAGAAGTTTTTTCTTTAATAGCGTCAGATTTTATCTTAAAATACAAAAACTTTTCGTGGTTCTTGTCAATTTTTGTTGATTTTCATCAAATGAACTTATTTCAGTCAGCTAGATCTTTCTTCTTCAAAGCAAAAAGATTTTATCTTCAAATACAAGAACTTTTCGTGGTTTTGTTGATTTTCAGCAAATGAACATATTTCAGCGAGCTGGAAGTTTTTTCTTCAATAGCGTAAGATTTTATCTTAAAATACAAGAACTTTTCGTGGTTCTTGTCAATTTTTGTTAGTTTTCATCTTATGAACTTATTTCAGTCAGCTAGATCTTTCTTCTTCAAAGCAAAAAGATTTTATCTTCAAATACAAGAACTTTTCGTGGTTTTGTTGATTTTCAGCAAATGAACATATTTCAGCGAGCGAGAAGTTTTTTCTTTAAAAGCGTCAGATTTTATCTTAAAATACAAGAACTTTTCGTGGTTCTTGTCAATTTTTGTTAGTTTTCATCTTATGAACTGATTTCAGTCAGCTCGATCTTTCTTCTTCAAAGCAAAATGATTTTACCTTCAAATACAAGAACATTTCGTGGTTTTTGTCAATTTTTGTTGGTTTTCATCCAATGAACTTATTTCAGTCAGCTAGATCTTTCTTCTTCAAAGCAAAATGATTTTATCTTCAAATACAAGAACTTTTCGTCGTTTTGTTGATTTTCAGCAAATGAACATATTTCAGCGAGCGAGAAGTTTTTTCTTTAATAGCGTCAGATTTTATCTTAAAATACAAGAACTTTTCGTGGTTCTTATCAATTTTTGTTGATTTTCATCAAATGAACTTATTTCAGTCAGCTGGATCTTTCTTCTTCAAAGCAAAAAGATTTTATCTTCAAATGCAAGAATTTTTCGTGATTTTGTTGATTTTCAGCAAATGAACATATTTCAGCGAGCGAGAAGTTTTTTCTTTAATAGCGTCAGATTTTATCTTAAAATACAAAAACTTTTCGTGGTTCTTGTCAATTTTTGTTGATTTTCATCAAATGAACTTATTTCAGTCAGCTAGATCTTTCTTCTTCAAAGCAAAAAGATTTTATCTTCAAATACAAGAACTTTTCGTGGTTTTGTTGATTTTCAGCAAATGAACATATTTCAGCGAGCTGGAAGTTTTTTCTTCAATAGCGTAGATTTTATCTTAAAATACAAGAACTTTTCGTGGTTCTTGTCAATTTTTGTTAGTTTTCATCTTATGAACTTATTTCAGTCAGCTAGATCTTTCTTCTTCAAAGCAAAAAGATTTTATCTTCAAATACAAGAACTTTTCGTGGTTTTGTTGAATTTCAGCAAATGAACATATTTCAGCGAGGGAGAAGTTTTTTCTTTAATAGCGTCAGATTTTATCTTAAAATACAAGAACTTTTCGTGGTTTTGTTGATTTTCAGCAAATGAACATATTTCAGCGAGCGAAAAGTTTTTTCTTTAAAAGCGTCAGATTTTATCTTAAAATACAAGAACTTTTCGTGGTTCTTGTCAATTTTTGTTAGTTTTCATCTTATGAACTGATTTCAGTCAGCTCGATCTTTCTTCTTCAAAGCAAAATGATTTTACCTTCAAATACAAGAACATTTCGTGGTTTTTGTCAATTTTTGTTGGTTTTCATCCAATGAACTTATTTCAGTCAGCTAGATCTTTCTTCTTCAAAGCAAAATGATTTTATCTTCAAATACAAGAACTTTTCGTCGTTTTGTTGATTTTCAGCAAATGAACATATTTCAGCGAGCGAGAAGTTTTTTCTTTAATAGCGTCAGATTTTATCTTAAAATACAAGAACTTTTCGTGGTTCTTGTCAATTTTTGTTGATTTTCATCCAATGAACTTATTTCAGTCAGCTGGATCTTTCTTCTTGAAAGCAAAAAGATTTTATCTTCAAATACAAGAACTTTTCGTGGTTTTGTTGATTTTCAGCAAATGAACACATTTCAGCGAGCTGGAAGTTTTTTCTTTAATAGCGCAAGATTTTATCTTAAAATACAAGAACTTTTCGTGGTTCTTGTCAATTTTTGTTGGTTTTCATCTGATGAACTTATTTCATTCAGCTAGATCTTTCTTCTTCAAAGCAAAAAGATTTTATCTTCAAATACAAGAACTTTTCGTGGTTTTGTTGATTTTCAGCAAATGAACATATTTCAGCGAGGGAGAAGTTTTTTCTTTAATAGCGTCAGATTTTATCTTAAAATACAAGAACTTTTCGTGGTTCTTGTCAATTTTTGTTGATTTTCATCAAATGAACTTATTTCAGTCAGCTTGATCTTTCTTCTTTAAAGCAAAAAGATTTTATCTTCAAAGACAAGAACTTTTCGTGGTTTTGTTGATTTTCAGCAAATGAACATATTTCAGCGAGGGAGAAGTTTTTTCTTTAATAGCGTCAGATTTTATCTTAAAATACAAGAACTTTTCGTGGTTCTTATCAATTTTTGTTAGTTTCCATCTTATGAACTTATTTCAGTCAGCGAGATCTTTCTTCTTCAAAGCAAAAAGATTTTATCTTCAAATACAAGAACTTTTCGTGGTTTTGTTGAATTTCAGCAAATGAACATATTTCAGCGAGGGAGAAGTTTTTTCTTTAATAGCGTCAGATTTTATCTTAAAATACAAGAACTTTTCGTGGTTCTTGTCAATTTTTGTTGGTTTTCATCTTATGAACTTATTTCAGTCAGCGAGATGTTTCTTCTTCAAAGCAAAAAGATTTTCTCTTCAAATACAAGAACTTTTCGTGGTTTTGTTGATTTTCAGCAAATGAACATATTTCAGCGAGCGAGAAGTTTTTTCTTTAAAAGCGTAAGGTTTTATCTTAAAATACAAGAACTTTTCGTGGTTCTTGTCAATTTTTGTTGGTTTTCATCTTATGAACTTATTTCAGTCAGCTCGATCTTTCTTCTTCAAAGCAAAAAGATTTTATCTTCAAATACAAGAACTTTTCGTGGTTTTGTTGTTTTCAGCAAATGAACATATTTCAGCGAGCGAGAAGTTTTTTCTTTAATAGCGTCAGATTTTATCTTAAAATACAAGAACTTTTCGTGGTTCTTGTCAATTTTTGTTGGTTTTCATCTTATGAACTTATTTCAGTCAGCTAGATCTTTCTTCTTCAAAGCAAAAAGATTTTCTCTTCAAATACAAGAACGTTTCGTGGTTTTGTTGATTTTCAGCAAATGAACATATTTCAGCGAGCGAGAAGTTTTTTCTTTAAAAGCGTCAGATTTTATCTTAACGTACAAGAACTTTTCGTGGTTCTTGTCAATTTTTGTTGGTTTTCATCTTATGAACTTATTTCAGTCAGCTCGATCTTTCTTCTTCAAAGCAAAAAGATTTTATCTTCAAATACAAGAACTTTTTGTGGTTTTGTTGATTTTCCGCAAATGAACATATTTCAGCGAGGGAGAAGTTTTTTCTTTAATAGCGTCAGATTTTATCTTAAAATACAAGAACTTTTCGTGGTTCTTGTCAATTTTTGTTGGTTTTCATCCAATGAACTTATTTCAGTCAGCCAGATCTTTCTTCTTCAAAGCAAAAAGATTTTATCTTCAAATGCAAGAACCTTTCGTGGTTTTGTTGATTTTCAGCAAATGAACATATTTCAGCGAGCGAGAAGTTTTTTCTTCAATAGCGTCAGATTTTATCTTAAAATACAACAACTTTTCGTGGTTCTTGTCAATTTTTGTTGGTTTTCATCTTATGAACTTATTTCAGTCAGCTCGATCTTTCTTCTTCAAAGCAAAAAGATTTTATCTTCAAATACAAGAACTTTTCGTGGTTTTGTTGATTTTCCGCAAATGAACATATTTCAGCGAGGGAGAAGTTTTTTCTTTAATAGCGTCAGATTTTATCTTAAAATACAAGAACTTTTCGTGGTTCTTGTCAATTTTTGTTGGTTTTCATCCAATGAACTTATTTCAGTCAGCCAGATCTTTCTTCTTCAAAGCAAAATGATTTTATCTTCAAATGCAAGAATTTTTCGTGATTTTGTTGATTTTCAGCAAATGAACATATTTCAGCGAGCGAGAAGTTTTTTCTTTAATAGCGTCAGATTTTATCTTAAAATACAAAAACTTTTCGTGGTTCTTGTCAATTTTTGTTGATTTTCATCAAATGAACTTATTTCAGTCAGCTGGATCTTTCTTCTTCAAAGCTAAAAGATTTTATCTTCAAATACAAGAACTTTTCGTGGTTTTGTTGATTTTCAGCAAATGAACATATTTCAGCGAGCTGGAAGTTTTTTCTTCAATAGCGTAAGATTTTATCTTAAAATACAAGAACTTTTCGTGGTTCTTGTCAATTTTTGTTAGTTTTCATCTTATGAACTTATTTCAGTCAGCTAGATCTTTCTTCTTCAAAGCAAAAAGATTTTATCTTCAAATACAAGAACTTTTCGTGGTTTTGTTGAATTTCAGCAAATGAACATATTTCAGCGAGGGAGAAGTTTTTTCTTTAATAGCGTCAGATTTTATCTTAAAATACAAGAACTTTTCGTGGTTTTGTTGATTTTCAGCAAATGAACATATTTCAGCGAGCGAGAAGTTTTTTCTTTAAAAGCGTCAGATTTTATCTTAAAATACAAGAACTTTTCGTGGTTCTTGTCAATTTTTGTTAGTTTTCATCTTATGAACTGATTTCAGTCAGCTCGATCTTTCTTCTTCAAAGCAAAATGATTTTACCTTCAAATACAAGAACATTTCGTGGTTTTTGTCAATTTTTGTTGGTTTTCATCCAATGAACTTATTTCAGTCAGCTAGATCTTTCTTCTTCAAAGCAAAATGATTTTATCTTCAAATACAAGAACTTTTCGTCGTTTTGTTGATTTTCAGCAAATGAACATATTTCAGCGAGCGAGAAGTTTTTTCTTTAATAGCGTCAGATTTTATCTTAAAATACAAGAACTTTTCGTGGTTCTTGTCAATTTTTGTTGGTTTTCATCCAATGAACTTATTTCAGTCAGCTCGATCTTTCTTCTTCAAAGCAAAAAGATTTTATCTTCAAATACAAGAACTTTTCGTGGTTTTGTTGATTTTCCGCAAATGAACATATTTCAGCGAGGGAGAAGTTTTTTCTTTAATAGCGTCAGATTTTATCTTAAAATACAAGAACTTTTCGTGGTTCTTGTCAATTTTTGTTGGTTTGCATCCAATGAACTTATTTCAGTCAGCCAGATCTTTCTTCTTCAAAGCAAAAAGATTTTATCTTCAAATGCAAGAACTTTTCGTGGTTTTGTTGATTTTCAGCAAATGAACATATTTCAGCGAGCGAGAAGTTTTTTCTTTAATAGCGTCAGATTTTATCTTAAAATACAAAAACTTTTCGTGGTTCTTGTCAATTTTTGTTGATTTTCATCAAATGAACTTATTTCAGTCAGCTAGATCTTTCTTCTTCAAAGCAAAAAGATTTTATCTTCAAATACAAGAACTTTTCGTGGTTTTGTTGATTTTCCGCAAATGAACATATTTCAGCGAGGGAGAAGTTTTTTCTTTAATAGCGTCAGATTTTATCTTAAAATACAAGAACTTTTCGTGGTTCTTGTCAATTTTTGTTGATTTTCATCAAATGAACTTATTTCAGTCAGCTAGATCTTTCTTCTTCAAAGCAAAAAGATTTTATCTTCAAATACAAGAACTTTTCGTGGTTTTGTTGATTTTCAGCAAATGAACATATTTCAGCGAGCTGGAAGTTTTTTCTTCAATAGCGTAAGATTTTATCTTAAAATACAAGAACTTTTTGTGGTTCTTGTCAATTTTTGTTAGTTTTCATCTTATGAACTTATTTCAGTCAGCTAGATCTTTCTTCTTCAAAGCAAAAAGATTTTATCTTCAAATACAAGAACTTTTCGTGGTTTTGTTGAATTTCAGCAAATGAACATATTTCAGCGAGGGAGAAGTTTTTTCTTTAATAGCGTCAGATTTTATCTTAAAATACAAGAACTTTTCGTGGTTCTTGTCAATTTTTGTTAGTTTTCATCTTATGAACTGATTTCAGTCAGCTCGATCTTTCTTCTTCAAAGCAAAAAGATTTTATCTTCAAATACAAGAACATTTCGTGGTTTTTGTCAATTTTTGTTGGTTTTCATCCAATGAACTTATTTCAGTCAGCCAGATCTTTCTTCTTCAAAGCAAAAAGATTTTATCTTCAAATGCAAGAACCTTTCGTGGTTTTGTTGATTTTCAGCAAATGAACATATTTCAGCGAGCGAGAAGTTTTTTCTTCAATAGCGTCAGATTTTATCTTAAAATACAACAACTTTTCGTGGTTCTTGTCAATTTTTGTTGGTTTTCATCTTATGAACTTATTTCAGTCAGCTCGATCTTTCTTCTTCAAAGCAAAAAGATTTTATCTTCAAATACAAGAACTTTTCGTGGTTTTGTTGATTTTCCGCAAATGAACATATTTCAGCGAGGGAGAAGTTTTTTCTTTAATAGCGTCAGATTTTATCTTAAAATACAAGAACTTTTCGTGGTTCTTGTCAATTTTTGTTGGTTTTCATCCAATGAACTTATTTCAGTCAGCCAGATCTTTCTTCTTCAAAGCAAAATGATTTTATCTTCAAATGCAAGAATTTTTCGTGATTTTGTTGATTTTCAGCAAATGAACATATTTCAGCGAGCGAGAAGTTTTTTCTTTAATAGCGTCAGATTTTATCTTAAAATACAAAAACTTTTCGTGGTTCTTGTCAATTTTTGTTGATTTTCATCAAATGAACTTATTTCAGTCAGCTGGATCTTTCTTCTTCAAAGCTAAAAGATTTTATCTTCAAATACAAGAACTTTTCGTGGTTTTGTTGATTTTCAGCAAATGAACATATTTCAGCGAGCTGGAAGTTTTTTCTTCAATAGCGTAAGATTTTATCTTAAAATACAAGAACTTTTCGTGGTTCTTGTCAATTTTTGTTAGTTTTCATCTTATGAACTTATTTCAGTCAGCTAGATCTTTCTTCTTCAAAGCAAAAAGATTTTATCTTCAAATACAAGAACTTTTCGTGGTTTTGTTGAATTTCAGCAAATGAACATATTTCAGCGAGGGAGAAGTTTTTTCTTTAATAGCGTCAGATTTTATCTTAAAATACAAGAACTTTTCGTGGTTTTGTTGATTTTCAGCAAATGAACATATTTCAGCGAGCGAGAAGTTTTTTCTTTAAAAGCGTCAGATTTTATCTTAAAATACAAGAACTTTTCGTGGTTCTTGTCAATTTTTGTTAGTTTTCATCTTATGAACTGATTTCAGTCAGCTCGATCTTTCTTCTTCAAAGCAAAATGATTTTACCTTCAAATACAAGAACATTTCGTGGTTTTTGTCAATTTTTGTTGGTTTTCATCCAATGAACTTATTTCAGTCAGCTAGATCTTTCTTCTTCAAAGCAAAATGATTTTATCTTCAAATACAAGAACTTTTCGTCGTTTTGTTGATTTTCAGCAAATGAACATATTTCAGCGAGCGAGAAGTTTTTTCTTTAATAGCGTCAGATTTTATCTTAAAATACAAGAACTTTTCGTGGTTCTTGTCAATTTTTGTTGGTTTTCATCCAATGAACTTATTTCAGTCAGCTCGATCTTTCTTCTTCAAAGCAAAAAGATTTTATCTTCAAATACAAGAACTTTTCGTGGTTTTGTTGATTTTCCGCAAATGAACATATTTCAGCGAGGGAGAAGTTTTTTCTTTAATAGCGTCAGATTTTATCTTAAAATACAAGAACTTTTCGTGGTTCTTGTCAATTTTTGTTGGTTTGCATCCAATGAACTTATTTCAGTCAGCCAGATCTTTCTTCTTCAAAGCAAAAAGATTTTATCTTCAAATGCAAGAACTTTTCGTGGTTTTGTTGATTTTCAGCAAATGAACATATTTCAGCGAGCGAGAAGTTTTTTCTTTAATAGCGTCAGATTTTATCTTAAAATACAAAAACTTTTCGTGGTTCTTGTCAATTTTTGTTGATTTTCATCAAATGAACTTATTTCAGTCAGCTAGATCTTTCTTCTTCAAAGCAAAAAGATTTTATCTTCAAATACAAGAACTTTTCGTGGTTTTGTTGATTTTCCGCAAATGAACATATTTCAGCGAGGGAGAAGTTTTTTCTTTAATAGCGTCAGATTTTATCTTAAAATACAAGAACTTTTCGTGGTTCTTGTCAATTTTTGTTGATTTTCATCAAATGAACTTATTTCAGTCAGCTAGATCTTTCTTCTTCAAAGCAAAAAGATTTTATCTTCAAATACAAGAACTTTTCGTGGTTTTGTTGATTTTCAGCAAATGAACATATTTCAGCGAGCTGGAAGTTTTTTCTTCAATAGCGTAAGATTTTATCTTAAAATACAAGAACTTTTTGTGGTTCTTGTCAATTTTTGTTAGTTTTCATCTTATGAACTTATTTCAGTCAGCTAGATCTTTCTTCTTCAAAGCAAAAAGATTTTATCTTCAAATACAAGAACTTTTCGTGGTTTTGTTGAATTTCAGCAAATGAACATATTTCAGCGAGGGAGAAGTTTTTTCTTTAATAGCGTCAGATTTTATCTTAAAATACAAGAACTTTTCGTGGTTCTTGTCAATTTTTGTTAGTTTTCATCTTATGAACTGATTTCAGTCAGCTCGATCTTTCTTCTTCAAAGCAAAAAGATTTTATCTTCAAATACAAGAACATTTCGTGGTTTTTGTCAATTTTTGTTGGTTTTCATCCAATGAACTTATTTCAGTCAGCTCGATCTTTCTTCTTCAAAGCAAAATGATTTTATCTTCAAATACAAGAACTTTTCGTGGTTTTGTTGATTTTCAGCAAATGAACATATTTCAGCGAGCGAGAAGTTTTTTCTTTAATAGCGTCAGATTTTATCTTAAAATACAAGAACTTTTCGTGGTTCTTGTCAATTTTTGTTGGTTTTCATCCAATGAACTTATTTCAGTCAGCTCGATCTTTCTTCTTCAAAGCAAAAAGATTTTATCTTCAAATACAAGAACTTTTCGTGGTTTTGTTGATTTTCCGCAAATGAACATATTTCAGCGAGGGAGAAGTTTTTTCTTTAATAGCGTCAGATTTTATCTTAAAATACAAGAACTTTTCGTGGTTCTTGTCAATTTTTGTTGGTTTGCATCCAATGAACTTATTTCAGTCAGCCAGATCTTCTTCAAAGCAAAAAGATTTTATCTTCAAATGCAAGAACTTTTCGTGGTTTTGTTGATTTTCAGCAAATGAACACATTTCAGCGAGCGAGAAGTTTTTTCTTTAATAGCGTCAGATTTTATCTTAAAATACAAAAACTTTTCGTGGTTCTTGTCAATTTTTGTTGATTTTCATCAAATGAACTTATTTCAGTCAGCTAGATCTTTCTTCTTCAAAGCAAAAAGATTTTATCTTCAAATACAAGAACTTTTCGTGGTTTTGTTGATTTTCCGCAAATGAACATATTTCAGCGAGGGAGAAGTTTTTTCTTTAATAGCGTCAGATTTTATCTTAAAATACAAGAACTTTTCGTGGTTCTTGTCAATTTTTGTTGATTTTCATCAAATGAACTTATTTCAGTCAGCTGGATCTTTCTTCTTTAAAGCAAAAAGATTTTATCTTCAAATGCAAGAACTTTTCGTGATTTTGTTGATTTTCAGCAAATGAACATATTTCAGCGAGCGAGAAGTTTTTTCTTTAATAGCGTCAGATTTTATCTTAAAATACAAAAACTTTTCGTGGTTCTTGTCAATTTTTGTTGATTTTCATCAAATGAACTTATTTCAGTCAGCGAGATCTTTCTTCTTCAAAGCAAAAAGATTTTATCTTCAAATACAAGAACTTTTCGTGGTTTTGTTGATTTTCAGCAAATGAACATATTTCAGCGAGCTGGAAGTTTTTTCTTCAATAGCGTAAGATTTTATCTTAAAATACAAGAACTTTTTGTGGTTCTTGTCAATTTTTGTTAGTTTTCATCTTATGAACTTATTTCAGTCAGCTAGATCTTTCTTCTTCAAAGCAAAAAGATTTTATCTTCAAATACAAGAACTTTTCGTGGTTTTGTTGAATTTCAGCAAATGAACATATTTCAGCGAGGGAGAAGTTTTTTCTTTAATAGCGTCAGATTTTATCTTAAAATACAATAACTTTTCGTGGTTCTTGTCAATTTTTGTTCGTTTTCATCTTATGAACTGATTTCAGTCAGCTCGATCTTTCTTCTTCAAAGCAAAAAGATTTTATCTTCAAATACAAGAACATTTCGTGGTTTTTGTCAATTTTTGTTGGTTTTCATCCAATGAACTTATTTCAGTCAGCTCGATCTTTCTTCTTCAAAGCAAAATGATTTTATCTTCAAATACAAGAACTTTTCGTGGTTTTGTTGATTTTCAGCAAATGAACATATTTCAGCGAGCTGGAAGTTTTTTCTTCAATAGCGTAAGATTTTATCTTAAAATACAAGAACTTTTCGTGGTTCTTGTCAATTTTTGTTAGTTTTCATCTTATGAACTGATTTCACTCAGCTGGATCTTTCTGCTTCAAAGCAAAAAGATTTGATCTTCAAATACAAGAACTTTTTGTGGTTCTTGTCAATTTTTGTTGGTTTTCATCCAATGAACTTATTTCAGTCAGCTAGATCTTTCTTCTTCAAAGCAAAATGATTTTATCTTCAAATACAAGAACTTTTCGTGGTTTTGTTGATTTTCAGCAAATGAACATATTTCAGCGAGGGAGAAGTTTTTTCTTTAATAGCGTCAGATTTTATCTTAAAATACAAGAACTTTTCGTGGTTCTTATCAATTTTTGTTGGTTTTCATCCAATGAACTTATTTCAGTCAGCGAGATCTTTCTTCTTCAAAGCAAAAAGATTTTATCTTCAAATACAAGAACTTTTCGTGGTTTTGTTGATTTTCAGCAAATGAACATATTTCAGCGAGCTGGAAGTTTTTTCTTCAATAGCGTAAGATTTTATCTTAAAATACAAGAACTTTTCGTGGTTCTTGTCAATTTTTGTTAGTTTTCATCTTATGAACTTATTTCAGTCAGCTTGATCTTTCTTCTTCAAAGCAAAAAGATTTTATCTTCAAATACAAGAACTTTTCGTGGTTTTGTTGATTTTCAGCAAATGAACATATTTCAGCGAGGGAGAAGTTTTTTCTTTATTAGCGTCAGATTTTATCTTAAAATACAAGAACTTTTCGTGGTTCTTGTCAATTTTTGTTGGTTTTCATCTGATGAACTAATTTCATTCAGCTAGATCTTTCTTCTTCAAAGCAAAAAGATTTTATCTTCAAATGCAAGAACTTTTCGTGATTTTGTTGATTTTCAGCAAATGAACATATTTCAGCGAGCGAGAAGTTTTTTCTTTAATAGCGTCAGATTTTATCTTAAAATACAAAAACTTTTCGTGGTTCTTGTCAATTTTTGTTGATTTTCATCAAATGAACTTATTTCAGTCAGCTTGATCTTTCTTCTTCAAAGCAAAAAGATTTTATCTTCAAAGACAAGAACTTTTCGTGGTTTTGTTGATTTTCAGCAAATGAACATATTTCAGCGAGGGAGAAGTTTTTTCTTTAATAGCGTCAGATTTTATCTTAAAATACAAGAACTTTTCGTGGTTCTTATCAATTTTTGTTGGTTTTCATCCAATGAACTTATTTCAGTCAGCGAGATCTTTGTTCTTCAAAGCAAAAAGATTTTATCTTCAAATACAAGAACTTTTCGTGGTTTTGTTGATTTTCAGCAAATGAACATATTTCAGCGAGCTAGAAGTTTTTTCTTCAATAGCGTAAGATTTTATCTTAAAATACAAGAACTTTTCGTGGTTCTTGTCAATTTTTGTTAGTTTCCATCTTATGAACTTATTTCAGTCAGCTAGATCTTTCTTCTTCAAAGCAAAAAGATTTTATCTTCAAATACAAGAACTTTTCGTGGTTTTGTTGAATTTCAGCAAATGAACATATTTCAGCGAGGGAGAAGTTTTTTCTTTAATTGCGTCAGATTTTATCTTAAAATACAAGAACTTTTCGTGGTTCTTGTCAATTTTTGTTGGTTTTCATCTTACGAACTTATTTCAGTCAGCTCGATCTTTCTTCTTCAAAGCAAAAAGATTTTATCTTCAAATACAAGAAGTTTTCGTGGTTTTGTTGGTTTTCAGCAAATGAACATATTTCAGCGAGCGAGAAGTTTTTTCTTTAAAAGCGTCAGATTTTATCTTAAAATACAAGAACTTTTCGTGGTTCTTGTCAATTTTTGTTGGTTTTCATCCAATGAACTTATTTCAGTCAGCCAGATCTTTCTTCTTCAAAGCAAAAAGATTTTATCTTCAAATGCAAGAACTTTTCGTGGTTTTGTTGATTTTCAGCAAATGAACATATTTCAGCGAGCGAGAAGTTTTTTCTTTAATAGCGTCAGATTTTATCTTAAAATACAAGAACTTTTCGTGGTTCTTGTCAATTTTTGTTGATTTTCATCAAATGAACTTATTTGAGTCAGCTGGATCTTTCTTCTTTAAAGCAAAAAGATTTTATCTTCAAAGACAAGAACTTTTCGTGGTTTTGTTGATTTTCAGCAAATGAACATATTTCAGCGAGGGAGAAGTTTTTTCTTTAATAGCGTCAGATTTTATCTTAAAATACAAGAACTTTTCGTGGTTCTTATCAATTTTTGTTGGTTTTCATCCAATGAACTTATTTCAGTCAGCGAGATCTTTCTTCTTCAAAGCAAAAAGATTTTATCTTCAAATACAAGAACTTTTCGTGGTTTTGTTGATTTTCAGCAAATGAACATATTTCAGCGAGCTAGAAGTTTTTTCTTCAATAGCGTAAGATTTTATCTTCAAATACAAGAACTTTTCGTGGTTCTTGTCAATTTTTGTTAGTTTTCATCTTATGAACTTATTTCAGTCAGCTAGATCTTTCTTCTTCAAAGCAAAAAGATTTTATCTTCAAATACAAGAACTTTTCGTGGTTTTGTTGATTTTCAGCAAATGAACATATTTCAGCGAGGGAGAAGTTTTTTCTTTAATAGCGTCAGATTTTATCTTAAAATACAAGAACTTTTCGTGGTTCTTGTCAATTTTTGTTGGTTTTCATCCAATGAACTTATTTCAGTCAGCTGGATCTTTCTTCTTCAAAGCAAAAAGATTTTATCTTCAAATACAAGAACTTTTCGTGGTTTTGTTGGTTTTCAGCAAATGAACATATTTCAGCGAGCGAGAAGTTTTTTCTTTAATAGCGTCAGATTTTATCTTAAAATACAATAACTTTTCGTGGTTCTTGTCAATTTTTGTTGGTTTTCATCTTCTGAACTTATTTCAGTCAGCTAGATCTTTCTTCTTCAAAGCAAAAAGATTTTATCTTCAAATACAAGAACTTTTCGTGGTTTTGTTGATTTTCAGCAAATGAACATATTAAAGCGAGCGAGAAGTTTTTTCTTTAAAAGCGTAAGATTTTATCTTAAAATACAAGAAGTTTTCGTGGTTCTTGTCAATTTTTGTTGGTTTTCATCTTATGAACTTATTTCAGTCAGCTCGATCTTTCTTCTTCAAAGCAAAAATATTTTATCTTCAAAGACAAGAACTTTTCGTGGTTTTGTTCATTTTCAGCAAATGAACATATTTCAGCGAGCAAGAAGTTTTTTCTTCAATAGCGTAAGATTTTATCTTAAAATACAAGAACTTTTCGTGGTTCTTATCAATTTTTGTTGATTTTCATCTTATGAACTTATTTCAGTCAGCTAGATCTTTCTTCTTTAAAGCAAAAAGATTTTATCTTCAAAGACAAGAACTTTTCGTGGTTTTGTTGGTTTTCAGCAAATGAACATATTTCAGCGAGCGAGAAGTTTTTTCTTTAATAGCGTCAGATTTTATCTTAAAATACAAGAACTTTTCGTGGTTCTTGTCAATTTTTGTTGGTTTTCATCTTATGAACTTATTTCAGTCAGCTGGATCTTTCTTCTTCAAAGCAAACAATTTTCTCTTCAAATACAAGAACTTTTCGTGGTTTTGTTGATTTTCAGCAAATGAACATATTTCAGCGAGCGAGAAGTTTTTTCTTTAAAAGCGTAAGATTTTATCTTAAAATACAAGAACTTTTCGTGGTTCTTGTCAATTTTTGTTGGTTTTCATCTTATGAACTTATTTCAGTCAGCTCGATCTTTCTTCTTCAAAGCAAAAAGATTTTATCTTCAAATACAAGAACTTTTCGTGGTTTTGTTGATTTTCCGCAAATGAACATATTTCAGCGAGGGAGAAGTTTTTTCTTCAATAGCGTCAGATTTTATCTTAAAATACAAGAACTTTTCGTGGTTCTTGTCAATTTTTGTTGGTTTTCATCGAATGAACTTATTTCAGTCAGCCAGATCTTTCTTCTTCAAAGCAACAAGATTTTATCTTCAAATGCAACAACTTTTCGTGGTTTTGTTGATTTTCAGCAAATGAACATATTTCAGCGAGCGAGAAGTTTTTTCTTTAATAGCGTCAGATTTTATCTTAAAATACAAGAACTTTTCGTGGTTCTTGTCAATTTTTGTTGATTTTCATCAAATGAACTTATTTCAGTCAGCTGGATCTTTCTTCTTTAAAGCAAAAAGATTTTATCTTCAAAGACAAGAACTTTTCGTGGTTTTGTTGATTTTCAGCAAATGAACATATTTCAGCGAGGGAGAAGTTTTTTCTTTAATAGCGTCAGATTTTATCTTAAAATACAAGAACTTTTCGTGGTTCTTATCAATTTTTGTTGGTTTTCATCCAATGAACTTATTTCAGTCAGCGAGATCTTTCTTCTTCAAAGCAAAAAGATTTTATCTTCAAATACAAGAACTTTTCGTGGTTTTGTTGATTTTCAGCAAATGAACATATTTCAGCAAGCTAGAAGTTTTTTCTTCAATAGCGTAAGATTTTATCTTAAAATACAAGAACTTTTCGTGGTTCTTGTCAATTTTTGTTAGTTTCCATCTTATGAACTTATTTCAGTCAGCTAGATCTTTCTTCTTCAAAGCAAAAAGATTTTATCTTCAAATACAAGAACTTTTCGTGGTTTTGTTGAATTTCAGCAAATGAACATATTTCAGCGAGGGAGAAGTTTTTTCTTTAATTGCGTCAGATTTTATCTTAAAATACAAGAACTTTTCGTGGTTCTTGTCAATTTTTGTTGGTTTTCATCTTACGAACTTATTTCAGTCAGCTCGATCTTTCTTCTTCAAAGCAAAAAGATTTTATCTTCAAATACAAGAACTTTTCGTGGTTTTGTTGGTTTTCAGCAAATGAACATATTTCAGCGAGCGAGAAGTTTTTTCTTTAAAAGCGTCAGATTTTATCTTAAAATACAAGAACTTTTCGTGGTTCTTGTCAATTTTTGTTGGTTTTCATCCAATGAACTTATTTCAGTCAGCCAGATCTTTCTTCTTCAAAGCAAAAAGATTTTATCTTCAAATGCAAGAACTTTTCGTGGTTTTGTTGATTTTCAGCAAATGAACATATTTCAGCGAGCGAGAAGTTTTTTCTTTAATAGCGTCAGATTTTATCTTAAAATACAAGAACTTTTCGTGGTTCTTGTCAATTTTTGTTGATTTTCATCAAATGAACTTATTTCAGTCAGCTGGATCTTTCTTCTTTAAAGCAAAAAGATTTTATCTTCAAAGACAAGAACTTTTCGTGGTTTTGTTGATTTTCAGCAAATGAACATATTTCAGCGAGGGAGAAGTTTTTTCTTTAATAGCGTCAGATTTTATCTTAAAATACAAGAACTTTTCGTGGTTCTTATCAATTTTTGTTGGTTTTCATCCAATGAACTTATTTCAGTCAGCGAGATCTTTCTTCTTCAAAGCAAAAAGATTTTATCTTCAAATACAAGAACTTTTCGTGGTTTTGTTGATTTTCAGCAAATGAACATATTTCAGCGAGCTAGAAGTTTTTTCTTCAATAGCGTAAGATTTTATCTTCAAATACAAGAACTTTTCGTGGTTCTTGTCAATTTTTGTTAGTTTTCATCTTATGAACTTATTTCAGTCAGCTAGATCTTTCTTCTTCAAAGCAAAAAGATTTTATCTTCAAATACAAGAACTTTTCGTGGTTTTGTTGATTTTCAGCAAATGAACATATTTCAGCGAGGGAGAAGTTTTTTCTTTAATAGCGTCAGATTTTATCTTAAAATACAAGAACTTTTCGTGGTTCTTGTCAATTTTTGTTGGTTTTCATCCAATGAACTTATTTCAGTCAGCTGGATCTTTCTTCTTCAAAGCAAAAAGATTTTATCTTCAAATACAAGAACTTTTCGTGGTTTTGTTGGTTTTCAGCAAATGAACATATTTCAGCGAGCGAGAAGTTTTTTCTTTAATAGCGTCAGATTTTATCTTAAAATACAATAACTTTTCGTGGTTCTTGTCAATTTTTGTTGGTTTTCATCTTCTGAACTTATTTCAGTCAGCTAGATCTTTCTTCTTCAAAGCAAAAAGATTTTATCTTCAAATACAAGAACTTTTCGTGGTTTTGTTGATTTTCAGCAAATGAACATATTAAAGCGAGCGAGAAGTTTTTTCTTTAAAAGCGTAAGATTTTATCTTAAAATACAAGAACTTTTCGTGGTTCTTGTCAATTTTTGTTGGTTTTCATCTTATGAACTTATTTCAGTCAGCTCGATCTTTCTTCTTCAAAGCAAAAATATTTTATCTTCAAAGACAAGAACTTTTCGTGGTTTTGTTCATTTTCAGCAAATGAACATATTTCAGCGAGCAAGAAGTTTTTTCTTCAATAGCGTAAGATTTTATCTTAAAATACAAGAACTTTTTGTGGTTCTTGTCAATTTTTGTTGGTTTTCATCTTATGAACTTATTTCAGTCAGCTGGATCTTTCTTCTTCAAAGCAAACAATTTTCTCTTCAAATACAAGAACTTTTCGTGGTTTTGTTGATTTTCAGCAAATGAACATATTTCAGCGAGCGAGAAGTTTTTTCTTTAAAAGCGTAAGATTTTATCTTAAAATACAAGAACTTTTCGTGGTTCTTGTCAATTTTTGTTGGTTTTCATCTTATGAACTTATTTCAGTCAGCTCGATCTTTCTTCTTCAAAGCAAAAAGATTTTATCTTCAAATACAAGAACTTTTCGTGGTTTTGTTGATTTTCCGCAAATGAACATATTTCAGCGAGGGAGAAGTTTTTTCTTCAATAGCGTCAGATTTTATCTTAAAATACAAGAACTTTTCGTGGTTCTTGTCAATTTTTGTTGGTTTTCATCGAATGAACTTATTTCAGTCAGCCAGATCTTTCTTCTTCAAAGCAAAAAGATTTTATCTTCAAATGCAAGAACTTTTCGTGGTTTTGTTGATTTTCAGCAAATGAACATATTTCAGCGAGCGAGAAGTTTTTTCTTTAATAGCGTCAGATTTTATCTTAAAATACAAGAACTTTTCGTGGTTCTTGTCAATTTTTGTTGATTTTCATCAAATGAACTTATTTCAGTCAGCTGGATCTTTCTTCTTTAAAGCAAAAAGATTTTATCTTCAAAGACAAGAACTTTTCGTGGTTTTGTTGATTTTCAGCAAATGAACATATTTCAGCGAGGGAGAAGTTTTTTCTTTAATAGCGTCAGATTTTATACTGAAATACAAGAACTTTTCATGGTTCTTGTCAATTTTTGTTGGTTTTCATCTAATGAACTTATTTCAGTCACCCAGATCTTTCTTCTTCAAAGCAAAAAGATTTTATCTTCAAATACAAGAACTTTTCGTGGTTTTGTTGATTTTCAGCAAATGAACATATTTCAGCGAGCGAGAAGTTTTTTCTTTAATAGCGTCAGATTTTATCATAAAATTCAAGAACTTTTCGTGGTTCTTGTCAATTTTTGTTGGTTTTCATCCAATGAACTTATTTCAGTCAGCTGGATCTTTCTTCTTCAAAGCAAAAACATTTTATCTTCAAATACAAGAA
Organism: Heptranchias perlo; assembly: GCF_035084215.1. Classification (NCBI taxonomy): domain Eukaryota; kingdom Metazoa; phylum Chordata; class Chondrichthyes; order Hexanchiformes; family Hexanchidae; genus Heptranchias; species Heptranchias perlo. The sequence continues at coordinate 395,521 of NW_027138591.1, forward strand.
CTTTTCGTGGTTTTGTTGATTTTCAGCAATTGAACATATTTCAGCGAGCTGGAAGTTTTTTCTTCAATAGCTTAAGATTTTATCTTAAAATACAAGAACTTTTCGTGGTTCTTGTCAATTTTTGTTAGTTTTCATCTTATGAACTTATTTCAGTCAGCTAGATCTTTCTTCTTCAAAGCAAAAAGATTTTATCTTCAAATGCAAGAACTTTTCGTGGTTCTTGTCAATTTTTGTTTGTTTTCAACCAATGAACTTATTTCAGTCAGCTAGATCTTTCTTCTTCAAAGCAAAAAGATTTTGTCTTCAAATACAAGAACTTTTCGTGGTTTTGTTGATTTTCAGCAAATGAACATATTTCAGCGAGGGAGAAGTTTTTTCTTTAATAGCGTCAGATTTTATCTTAAAATACAAGAACTTTTCGTGGTTCTTATCAATTTTTGTTGGTTTTCATCCAATGAACTTATTTCAGTCAGCGAGATCTTTCTTCTTCAAAGCAAAAAGATTTTATCTTCAAATACAAGAACTTTTCGTGGTTTTGTTGATTTTCAGCAAATGAACATATTTCAGCGAGCTGGAAGTTTTTTCTTCAATAGCGTAAGATTTTATCTTAAAATACAAGAACTTTTCGTGGTTCTTGTCAATTTTTGTTAGTTTTCATCTTATGAACTTATTTCAGTCAGCTTGATCTTTCTTCTTCAAAGCAAAAAGATTTTATCTTCAAATACAAGAACTTTTCGTGGTTTTGTTGATTTTCAGCAAATGAACATATTTCAGCGAGGGAGAAGTTTTTTCTTTATTAGCGTCAGATTTTATCTTAAAATACAAGAACTTTTCGTGGTTCTTGTCAATTTTTGTTGGTTTTCATCTGATGAACTTATTTCATTCAGCTAGATCTTTCTTCTTCAAAGCAAAAAGATTTTATCTTCAAATGCAAGAACTTTTCGTGATTTTGTTGATTTTCAGCAAATGAACATATTTCAGCGAGCGAGAAGTTTTTTCTTTAATAGCGTCAGATTTTATCTTAAAATACAAAAACTTTTCGTGGTTCTTGTCAATTTTTGTTGATTTTCATCAAATGAACTTATTTCAGTCAGCTTGATCTTTCTTCTTTAAAGCAAAAAGATTTTATCTTCAAAGACAAGAACTTTTCGTGGTTTTGTTGATTTTCAGCAAATGAACATATTTCAGCGAGGGAGAAGTTTTTTCTTTAATAGCGTCAGATTTTATCTTAAAATACAAGAACTTTTCGTGGTTCTTATCAATTTTTGTTGGTTTTCATCCAATGAACTTATTTCAGTCAGCGAGATCTTTGTTCTTCAAAGCAAAAAGATTTTATCTTCAAATACAAGAACTTTTCGTGGTTTTGTTGATTTTCAGCAAATGAACATATTTCAGCGAGCTGGAAGTTTTTTCTTCAATAGCGTAAGATTTTATCTTAAAATACAGGAACTTTTCGTGGTTCTTGTCAATTTTTGTTAGTTTCCATCTTATGAACTTATTTCAGTCAGCTAGATCTTTCTTCTTCAAAGCAAAAAGATTTTATCTTCAAATACAAGAACTTTTCGTGGTTTTGTTGAATTTCAGCAAATGAACATATTTCAGCGAGGGAGAAGTTTTTTCTTTAATTGCGTCAGATTTTATCTTAAAATACAAGAACTTTTCGTGGTTCTTGTCAATTTTTGTTGGTTTTCATCTTATGAACTTATTTCAGTCAGCTCGATCTTTCTTCTTCAAAGCAAAAAGATTTTATCTTCAAATACAAGAACTTTTCGTGGTTTTGTTGATTTTCAGCAAATGAACATATTTCAGCGAGCGAGAAGTTTTTTCTTTAATAGCGTCAGATTTTATCTTAAAATACAAGAACTTTTCGTGGTTCTTGTCAATTTTTGTTGATTTTCATCAAATGAACTTATTTCAGTTAGCTGGATCTTTCTTCTTCAAAGCAAAAAGATTTTATCTTCAAAGACAAGAACTTTTCGTGGTTTTGTTGATTTTCAGCAAATGAACATATTTCAGCGAGGGAGAAGTTTTTTCTTTAATAGCGTCAGATTTTATCTTAAAATACAAGAACTTTTCGTGGTTCTTGTCAATTTTTGTTGGTTTTCATCCAATGAACTTATTTCAGTCAGCCAGATCTTTCTTCTTCAAAGCAAAAAGATTTTATCTTCAAATGCAAGAACTTTTCGTGATTTTGTTGATTTTCAGCAAATGAACATATTTCAGCGAGCGAGAAGTTTTTTCTTTAATAGCGTCAGATTTTATCTTAAAATACAAGAACTTTTCGTGGTTCTTGTCAATTTTTGTTGATTTTCATCAAATGAACTTATTTCAGTCAGCTGGATCTTTCTTCTTCAAAGCAAAAAGATTTTATCTTCAAAGACAAGAACTTTTCGTGGTTTTGTTGATTTTCAGCAAATGAACATATTTCAGCGAGGGAGAAGTTTTTTCTTTATTAGCGTCAGATTTTATCTTAAAATACAAGAACTTTTCGTGGTTCTTATCAATTTTTGTTGGTTTTCATCCAATGAACTTATTTCAGTCAGCGAGATCTTTCTTCTTCAAAGCAAAAAGATTTTATCTTCAAATACAAGAACTTTTCGTGGTTTTGTTGATTTTCAGCAAATGAACATATTTCAGCGAGCTAGAAGTTTTTTCTTCAATAGCGTGAGATTTTATCTTAAAATACAAGAACTTTTCGTGGTTCTTGTCAATTTTTGTTAGTTTTCATCTTATGAACTTATTTCAGTCAGCTAGATCTTTCTTCTTCAAAGCAAAAAGATTTTATCTTCAAATACAAGAACTTTTCGTGGTTTTGTTGATTTTCAGCAAATGAACATATTTCAGCGAGGGAGAAGTTTTTTCTTTAATAGCGTCAGATTTTATCTTAAAATACAAGAACTTTTCGTGGTTCTTGTCAATTTTTGTTGGTTTTCATCCAATGAACTTATTTCAGTCAGCTGGATCTTTCTTCTTCAAAGCAAAAAGATTTTATCTTCAAATACAAGAACTTTTCGTGGTTTTGTTGGTTTTCAGCAAATGAACATATTTCAGCGAGCGAGAAGTTTTTTCTTTAATAGCGTCAGATTTTATCTTAAAATACAAGAACTTTTCGTGGTTCTTGTCAATTTTTGTTGGTTTTCATCTTATGAACTTATTTCAGTCAGCTAGATCTTTCTTCTTCAAAGCAAAAAGATTTTATCTTCAAATACAAGAACTTTTCGTGGTTTTGTTGATTTTCAGCAAATGAACATATTAAAGCGAGCGAGAAGTTTTTTCTTTAAAAGCGTAAGATTTTATCTTAAAATACAAGAACTTTTCGTGGTTCTTGTCAATTTTTGTTGGTTTTCATCTTATGAACTTATTTCAGTCAGCTCGATCTTTCTTCTTCAAAGCAAAAAGATTTTATCTTCAAAGACAAGAACTTTTCGTGGTTTTGTTCATTTTCAGCAAATGAACATATTTCAGCGAGCAAGAAGTTTTTTCTTCAATAGCGTAAGATTTTATCTTAAAATACAAGAACTTTTCGTGGTTCTTGTCAATTTTTGTTGATTTTCATCTTATGAACTTATTTCAGTCAGCTAGATCTTTCTTCTTTAAAGCAAAAAGATTTTATCTTCAAATACAAGAACTTTTCGTGGTTTTGTTGATTTTCAGCAAATGAACATATTTCAGCGAGCGAGAAGTTTTTTCTTTAATAGCGTCAGATTTTATCTTAAAATACAAAAACTTTTCGTGGTTCTTGTCAATTTTTGTTGATTTTCATCAAATGAACTTATTTCAGTCAGCTTGATCATTCTTCTTTAAAGCAAAAAGATTTTATCTTAAAATACAAGAACTTTTCGTGGTTCTTATCAATTTTTGTTGGTTTTCATCCAATGAACTTATTTCAGTCAGCGAGATCTTTGTTCTTCAAAGCAAAAAGATTTTATCTTCAAATACAAGAACTTTTCGTGGTTTTGTTGATTTTCAGCAAATGAACATATTTCAGCGAGTTCGAAGTTTTTTCTTCAATCGCGTAAGATTTTATCTTAAAATACAAGAACTTTTCGTGGTTCCTGTCAATTTTTGTTAGTTTCCATCTTATGAACTTATTTCAGTCAGCTAGATCTTTCTTCTTCAAAGCAAAAAGATTTTATCTTCAAATACAAGAACTTTTCGTGGTTTTGTTGAATTTCAGCAAATGAACATATTTCAGCGAGGGAGAAGTTTTTTCTTTAATTGCGTCAGATTTTATCTTAAAATACAAGAACTTTTCGTGGTTCTTGTCAATTTTTGTTGGTTTTCATCTTATGAACTTATTTCAGTCAGCTCGATCTTTCTTCTTCAAAGCAAAAAGATTTTATCTTCAAATACAAGAACTTTTCGTGGTTTTGTTGATTTTCAGCAAATGAACATATTTCAGCGAGGGAGAAGTTTTTTCTTTAATAGCGTCAGATTTTATCTTAAAATACAAGAACTTTTCGTGGTTCTTGTCAATTTTTGTTGGTTTTCATCCAATGAACTTATTTCAGTCAGCTGGATCTTTCTTCTTCAAAGCAAAAAGATTTTATCTTCAAATACAAGAACTTTTCGTGGTTTTGTTGGTTTTCAGCAAATGAACATATTTCAGCGAGCGAGAAGTTTTTTCTTTAATAGCGTCAGATTTTATCTTAAAATACAATAACTTTTCGTGGTTCTTGTCAATTTTTGTTGGTTTTCATCTTCTGAACTTATTTCAGTCAGCTAGATCTTTCTTCTTCAAAGCAAAAAGATTTTATCTTCAAATACAAGAACTTTTCGTGGTTTTGTTGATTTTCAGCAAATGAACATATTAAAGCGAGCGAGAAGTTTTTTCTTTAAAAGCGTAAGATTTTATCTTAAAATACAAGAACTTTTCGTGGTTCTTGTCAATTTTTGTTGGTTTTCATCTTATGAACTTATTTCAGTCAGCTCGATCTTTCTTCTTCAAAGCAAAAATATTTTATCTTCAAAGACAAGAACTTTTCGTGGTTTTGTTCATTTTCAGCAAATGAACATATTTCAGCGAGCAAGAAGTTTTTTCTTCAATAGCGTAAGATTTTATCTTAAAATACAAGAACTTTTTGTGGTTCTTGTCAATTTTTGTTGGTTTTCATCTTATGAACTTATTTCAGTCAGCTGGATCTTTCTTCTTCAAAGCAAACAATTTTCTCTTCAAATACAAGAACTTTTCGTGGTTTTGTTGATTTTCAGCAAATGAACATATTTCAGCGAGCGAGAAGTTTTTTCTTTAAAAGCGTAAGATTTTATCTTAAAATACAAGAACTTTTCGTGGTTCTTGTCAATTTTTGTTGGTTTTCATCTTATGAACTTATTTCAGTCAGCTCGATCTTTCTTCTTCAAAGCAAAAAGATTTTATCTTCAAATACAAGAACTTTTCGTGGTTTTGTTGATTTTCCGCAAATGAACATATTTCAGCGAGGGAGAAGTTTTTTCTTCAATAGCGTCAGATTTTATCTTAAAATACAAGAACTTTTCGTGGTTCTTGTCAATTTTTGTTGGTTTTCATCGAATGAACTTATTTCAGTCAGCCAGATCTTTCTTCTTCAAAGCAAAAAGATTTTATCTTCAAATGCAAGAACTTTTCGTGGTTTTGTTGATTTTCAGCAAATGAACATATTTCAGCGAGCGAGAAGTTTTTTCTTTAATAGCGTCAGATTTTATCTTAAAATACAAGAACTTTTCGTGGTTCTTGTCAATTTTTGTTGATTTTCATCAAATGAACTTATTTCAGTCAGCTGGATCTTTCTTCTTTAAAGCAAAAAGATTTTATCTTCAAAGACAAGAACTTTTCGTGGTTTTGTTGATTTTCAGCAAATGAACATATTTCAGCGAGGGAGAAGTTTTTTCTTTAATAGCGTCAGATTTTATACTGAAATACAAGAACTTTTCATGGTTCTTGTCAATTTTTGTTGGTTTTCATCTAATGAACTTATTTCAGTCACCCAGATCTTTCTTCTTCAAAGCAAAAAGATTTTATCTTCAAATACAAGAACTTTTCGTGGTTTTGTTGATTTTCAGCAAATGAACATATTTCAGCGAGCGAGAAGTTTTTTCTTTAATAGCGTCAGATTTTATCATAAAATTCAAGAACTTTTCGTGGTTCTTGTCAATTTTTGTTGGTTTTCATCCAATGAACTTATTTCAGTCAGCTGGATCTTTCTTCTTCAAAGCAAAAACATTTTATCTTCAAATACAAGAACTTTTCGTGGTTTTGTTGATTTTCAGCAATTGAACATATTTCAGCGAGCTGGAAGTTTTTTCTTCAATAGCTTAAGATTTTATCTTAAAATACAAGAACTTTTCGTGGTTCTTGTCAATTTTTGTTAGTTTTCATCTTATGAACTTATTTCAGTCAGCTAGATCTTTCTTCTTCAAAGCAAAAAGATTTTATCTTCAAATGCAAGAACTTTTCGTGGTTCTTGTCAATTTTTGTTTGTTTTCAACCAATGAACTTATTTCAGTCAGCTAGATCTTTCTTCTTCAAAGCAAAAAGATTTTGTCTTCAAATACAAGAACTTTTCGTGGTTTTGTTGATTTTCAGCAAATGAACATATTTCAGCGAGGGAGAAGTTTTTTCTTTAATAGCGTCAGATTTTATCTTAAAATACAAGAACTTTTCGTGGTTCTTATCAATTTTTGTTGGTTTTCATCCAATGAACTTATTTCAGTCAGCGAGATCTTTCTTCTTCAAAGCAAAAAGATTTTATCTTCAAATACAAGAACTTTTCGTGGTTTTGTTGATTTTCAGCAAATGAACATATTTCAGCGAGCTGGAAGTTTTTTCTTCAATAGCGTAAGATTTTATCTTAAAATACAAGAACTTTTCGTGGTTCTTGTCAATTTTTGTTAGTTTTCATCTTATGAACTTATTTCAGTCAGCTTGATCTTTCTTCTTCAAAGCAAAAAGATTTTATCTTCAAATACAAGAACTTTTCGTGGTTTTGTTGATTTTCAGCAAATGAACATATTTCAGCGAGGGAGAAGTTTTTTCTTTATTAGCGTCAGATTTTATCTTAAAATACAAGAACTTTTCGTGGTTCTTGTCAATTTTTGTTGGTTTTCATCTGATGAACTTATTTCATTCAGCTAGATCTTTCTTCTTCAAAGCAAAAAGATTTTATCTTCAAATGCAAGAACTTTTCGTGATTTTGTTGATTTTCAGCAAATGAACATATTTCAGCGAGCGAGAAGTTTTTTCTTTAATAGCGTCAGATTTTATCTTAAAATACAAAAACTTTTCGTGGTTCTTGTCAATTTTTGTTGATTTTCATCAAATGAACTTATTTCAGTCAGCTTGATCTTTCTTCTTTAAAGCAAAAAGATTTTATCTTCAAAGACAAGAACTTTTCGTGGTTTTGTTGATTTTCAGCAAATGAACATATTTCAGCGAGGGAGAAGTTTTTTCTTTAATAGCGTCAGATTTTATCTTAAAATACAAGAACTTTTCGTGGTTCTTATCAATTTTTGTTGGTTTTCATCCAATGAACTTATTTCAGTCAGCGAGATCTTTGTTCTTCAAAGCAAAAAGATTTTATCTTCAAATACAAGAACTTTTCGTGGTTTTGTTGATTTTCAGCAAATGAACATATTTCAGCGAGCTAGAAGTTTTTTCTTCAATAGCGTAAGATTTTATCTTAAAATACAGGAACTTTTCGTGGTTCTTGTCAATTTTTGTTAGTTTCCATCTTATGAACTTATTTCAGTCAGCTAGATCTTTCTTCTTCAAAGCAAAAAGATTTTATCTTCAAATACAAGAACTTTTCGTGGTTTTGTTGAATTTCAGCAAATGAACATATTTCAGCGAGGGAGAAGTTTTTTCTTTAATTGCGTCAGATTTTATCTTAAAATACAAGAACTTTTCGTGGTTCTTGTCAATTTTTGTTGGTTTTCATCTTATGAACTTATTTCAGTCAGCTCGATCTTTCTTCTTCAAAGCAAAAAGATTTTATCTTCAAATACAAGAACTTTTCGTGGTTTTGTTGATTTTCAGCAAATGAACATATTTCAGCGAGCGAGAAGTTTTTTCTTTAATAGCGTCAGATTTTATCTTAAAATACAAGAACTTTTCGTGGTTCTTGTCAATTTTTGTTGATTTTCATCAAATGAACTTATTTCAGTTAGCTGGATCTTTCTTCTTCAAAGCAAAAAGATTTTATCTTCAAAGACAAGAACTTTTCGTGGTTTTGTTGATTTTCAGCAAATGAACATATTTCAGCGAGGGAGAAGTTTTTTCTTTAATAGCGTCAGATTTTATCTTAAAATACAAGAACTTTTCGTGGTTCTTGTCAATTTTTGTTGGTTTTCATCCAATGAACTTATTTCAGTCAGCCAGATCTTTCTTCTTCAAAGCAAAAAGATTTTATCTTCAAATGCAAGAACTTTTCGTGATTTTGTTGATTTTCAGCAAATGAACATATTTCAGCGAGCGAGAAGTTTTTTCTTTAATAGCGTCAGATTTTATCTTAAAATACAAGAACTTTTCGTGGTTCTTGTCAATTTTTGTTGATTTTCATCAAATGAACTTATTTCAGTCAGCTGGATCTTTCTTCTTCAAAGCAAAAAGATTTTATCTTCAAAGACAAGAACTTTTCGTGGTTTTGTTGATTTTCAGCAAATGAACATATTTCAGCGAGGGAGAAGTTTTTTCTTTATTAGCGTCAGATTTTATCTTAAAATACAAGAACTTTTCGTGGTTCTTATCAATTTTTGTTGGTTTTCATCCAATGAACTTATTTCAGTCAGCGAGATCTTTCTTCTTCAAAGCAAAAAGATTTTATCTTCAAATACAAGAACTTTTCGTGGTTTTGTTGATTTTCAGCAAATGAACATATTTCAGCGAGCTAGAAGTTTTTTCTTCAATAGCGTGAGATTTTATCTTAAAATACAAGAACTTTTCGTGGTTCTTGTCAATTTTTGTTAGTTTTCATCTTATGAACTTATTTCAGTCAGCTAGATCTTTCTTCTTCAAAGCAAAAAGATTTTATCTTCAAATACAAGAACTTTTCGTGGTTTTGTTGATTTTCAGCAAATGAACATATTTCAGCGAGGGAGAAGTTTTTTCTTTAATAGCGTCAGATTTTATCTTAAAATACAAGAACTTTTCGTGGTTCTTGTCAATTTTTGTTGGTTTTCATCCAATGAACTTATTTCAGTCAGCTGGATCTTTCTTCTTCAAAGCAAAAAGATTTTATCTTCAAATACAAGAACTTTTCGTGGTTTTGTTGGTTTTCAGCAAATGAACATATTTCAGCGAGCGAGAAGTTTTTTCTTTAATAGCGTCAGATTTTATCTTAAAATACAAGAACTTTTCGTGGTTCTTGTCAATTTTTGTTGGTTTTCATCTTATGAACTTATTTCAGTCAGCTAGATCTTTCTTCTTCAAAGCAAAAAGATTTTATCTTCAAATACAAGAACTTTTCGTGGTTTTGTTGATTTTCAGCAAATGAACATATTAAAGCGAGCGAGAAGTTTTTTCTTTAAAAGCGTAAGATTTTATCTTAAAATACAAGAACTTTTCGTGGTTCTTGTCAATTTTTGTTGGTTTTCATCTTATGAACTTATTTCAGTCAGCTCGATCTTTCTTCTTCAAAGCAAAAAGATTTTATCTTCAAAGACAAGAACTTTTCGTGGTTTTGTTCATTTTCAGCAAATGAACATATTTCAGCGAGCAAGAAGTTTTTTCTTCAATAGCGTAAGATTTTATCTTAAAATACAAGAACTTTTCGTGGTTCTTGTCAATTTTTGTTGATTTTCATCTTATGAACTTATTTCAGTCAGCTAGATCTTTCTTCTTTAAAGCAAAAAGATTTTATCTTCAAATACAAGAACTTTTCGTGGTTTTGTTGATTTTCAGCAAATGAACATATTTCAGCGAGCGAGAAGTTTTTTCTTTAATAGCGTCAGATTTTATCTTAAAATACAAAAACTTTTCGTGGTTCTTGTCAATTTTTGTTGATTTTCATCAAATGAACTTATTTCAGTCAGCTTGATCATTCTTCTTTAAAGCAAAAAGATTTTATCTTAAAATACAAGAACTTTTCGTGGTTCTTATCAATTTTTGTTGGTTTTCATCCAATGAACTTATTTCAGTCAGCGAGATCTTTGTTCTTCAAAGCAAAAAGATTTTATCTTCAAATACAAGAACTTTTCGTGGTTTTGTTGATTTTCAGCAAATGAACATATTTCAGCGAGTTCGAAGTTTTTTCTTCAATCGCGTAAGATTTTATCTTAAAATACAAGAACTTTTCGTGGTTCCTGTCAATTTTTGTTAGTTTCCATCTTATGAACTTATTTCAGTCAGCTAGATCTTTCTTCTTCAAAGCAAAAAGATTTTATCTTCAAATACAAGAACTTTTCGTGGTTTTGTTGAATTTCAGCAAATGAACATATTTCAGCGAGGGAGAAGTTTTTTCTTTAATTGCGTCAGATTTTATCTTAAAATACAAGAACTTTTCGTGGTTCTTGTCAATTTTTGTTGGTTTTCATCTTATGAACTTATTTCAGTCAGCTCGATCTTTCTTCTTCAAAGCAAAAAGATTTTATCTTCAAATACAAGAACTTTTCGTGGTTTTGTTGGTTTTCAGCAAATGAACATATTTCAGCGAGCGAGAAGTTTTTTCTTTAATAGCGTCAGATTTTATCTTAAAATACAAGAACTTTTCGTGGTTCTTGTCAATTTTTGTTGGTTTTCATCTTATGAACTTATTTCAGTCAGCTAGATCTTTCTTCTTCAAAGCAAAAAGATTTTCTCTTCAAATACAAGAACTTTTCGTGGTTTTGTTGATTTTCAGCAAATGAACATATTTCAGCGAGCGAGAAGTTTTTTCTTTAAAAGCGTCAGATTTTATCTTAAAATACAAGAACTTTTCGTGGTTCTTGTCAATTTTTGTTGGTTTTCATCCAATGAACTTATTTCAGTCAGCCAGATCTTTCTTCTTCAAAGCAAAAAGATTTTATCTTCAAATGCAAGAACTTTTCGTGGTTTTGTTGATTTTCAGCAAATGAACATATTTCAGCGAGCGAGAAGTTTTTTCTTTAATAGCGTCAGATTTTATCTTAAAATACAAGAACTTTTCGTGGTTCTTGTCAATTTTTGTTGATTTTCATCAAATGAACTTATTTCAGTCAGCTGGATCTTTCTTCTTCAAAGCAAAAAGATTTTATCTTCAAAGACAAGAACTTTTCGTGGTTTTGTTGATTTTCAGCAAATGAACATATTTCAGCGAGGGAGAAGTTTTTTCTTTAATAGCGTCAGATTTTATCTTAAAATACAAGAACTTTTCGTGGTTCTTATCAATTTTTGTTGGTTTTCATCCAATGAACTTATTTCAGTCAGCGAGATCTTTCTTCTTCAAAGCAAAAAGATTTTATCTTCAAATACAAGAACTTTTCGTGGTTTTGTTGATTTTCAGCAAATGAACATATTTCAGCGAGCTAGAAGTTTTTTCTTCAATAGCGTAAGATTTTATCTTAAAATACAAGAACTTTTCGTGGTTCTTGTCAATTTTTGTTGGTTTTCATCTTATGAACTTATTTCAGTCAGCTAGATCTTTCTTCTTCAAAGCAAAAAGATTTTATCTTCAAATACAAGAACTTTTCGTGGTTTTGTTGATTTTCAGCAAATGAACATATTAAAGCGAGCGAGAAGTTTTTTCTTTAAAAGCGTAAGATTTTATCTTAAAATACAAGAACTTTTCGTGGTTCTTGTCAATTTTTGTTGGTTTTCATCTTATGAACTTATTTCAGTCAGCTCGATCTTTCTTCTTCAAAGCAAAAAGATTTTATCTTCAAAGACAAGAACTTTTCGTGGTTTTGTTCATTTTCAGCAAATGAACATATTTCAGCGAGCAAGAAGTTTTTTCTTCAATAGCGTAAGATTTTATCTTAAAATACAAGAACTTTTCGTGGTTCTTGTCAATTTTTGTTGATTTTCATCTTATGAACTTATTTCAGTCAGCTCGATCTTTCTTCTTTAAAGCAAAAAGATTTTATCTTCAAAGACAAGAACTTTTCGTGGTTTTGTTGATTTTCAGCAAATGAACATATTTCAGCGAGGGAGAAGTTTTTTCTTTAATAGCGTCAGATTTTATCTTAAAATACAAGAACTTTTCGTGGTTCTTATCAATTTTTGTTGGTTTTCATCCAATGAACTTATTTCAGTCAGCGAGATCTTTCTTCTTCAAAGCAAAAAGATTTTATCTTCAAATACAAGAACTTTTCGTGGTTTTGTTGATTTTCAGCAAATGAACATATTTCAGCGAGCTAGAAGTTTTTTCTTCAATAGCGTAAGATTTTATCTTAAAATACAGGAACTTTTCGTGGTTCTTGTCAATTTTTGTTAGTTTCCATCTTATGAACTTATTTCAGTCAGCTAGATCTTTCTTCTTCAAAGCAAAAAGATTTTATCTTCAAATACAAGAACTTTTCGTGGTTTTGTTGAATTTCAGCAAATGAACATATTTCAGCGAGGGAGAAGTTTTTTCTTTAATTGCGTCAGATTTTATCTTAAAATACAAGAACTTTTCGTGGTTCTTGTCAATTTTTGTTGGTTTTCATCTTATGAACTTATTTCAGTCAGCTCGATCTTTCTTCTTCAAAGCAAAAAGATTTTATCTTCAAATACAAGAACTTTTCGTGGTTTTGTTGATTTTCAGCAAATGAACATATTTCAGCGAGCGAGAAGTTTTTTCTTTAATAGCGTCAGATTTTATCTTAAAATACAAGAACTTTTCGTGGTTCTTGTCAATTTTTGTTGATTTTCATCAAATGAACTTATTTCAGTTAGCTGGATCTTTCTTCTTCAAAGCAAAAAGATTTTATCTTCAAAGACAAGAACTTTTCGTGGTTTTGTTGATTTTCAGCAAATGAACATATTTCAGCGAGGGAGAAGTTTTTTCTTTAATAGCGTCAGATTTTATCTTAAAATACAAGAACTTTTCGTGGTTCTTGTCAATTTTTGTTGGTTTTCATCCAATGAACTTATTTCAGTCAGCCAGATCTTTCTTCTTCAAAGCAAAAAGATTTTATCTTCAAATGCAAGAACTTTTCGTGATTTTGTTGATTTTCAGCAAATGAACATATTTCAGCGAGCGAGAAGTTTTTTCTTTAATAGCGTCAGATTTTATCTTAAAATACAAGAACTTTTCGTGGTTCTTGTCAATTTTTGTTGATTTTCATCAAATGAACTTATTTCAGTCAGCTGGATCTTTCTTCTTCAAAGCAAAAAGATTTTATCTTCAAAGACAAGAACTTTTCGTGGTTTTGTTGATTTTCAGCAAATGAACATATTTCAGCGAGGGAGAAGTTTTTTCTTTATTAGCGTCAGATTTTATCTTAAAATACAAGAACTTTTCGTGGTTCTTATCAATTTTTGTTGGTTTTCATCCAATGAACTTATTTCAGTCAGCGAGATCTTTCTTCTTCAAAGCAAAAAGATTTTATCTTCAAATACAAGAACTTTTCGTGGTTTTGTTGATTTTCAGCAAATGAACATATTTCAGCGAGCTAGAAGTTTTTTCTTCAATAGCGTGAGATTTTATCTTAAAATACAAGAACTTTTCGTGGTTCTTGTCAATTTTTGTTAGTTTTCATCTTATGAACTTATTTCAGTCAGCTAGATCTTTCTTCTTCAAAGCAAAAAGATTTTATCTTCAAATACAAGAACTTTTCGTGGTTTTGTTGATTTTCAGCAAATGAACATATTTCAGCGAGGGAGAAGTTTTTTCTTTAATAGCGTCAGATTTTATCTTAAAATACAAGAACTTTTCGTGGTTCTTGTCAATTTTTGTTGGTTTTCATCCAATGAACTTATTTCAGTCAGCTGGATCTTTCTTCTTCAAAGCAAAAAGATTTTATCTTCAAATACAAGAACTTTTCGTGGTTTTGTTGGTTTTCAGCAAATGAACATATTTCAGCGAGCGAGAAGTTTTTTCTTTAATAGCGTCAGATTTTATCTTAAAATACAAGAACTTTTCGTGGTTCTTGTCAATTTTTGTTGGTTTTCATCTTATGAACTTATTTCAGTCAGCTAGATCTTTCTTCTTCAAAGCAAAAAGATTTTATCTTCAAATACAAGAACTTTTCGTGGTTTTGTTGATTTTCAGCAAATGAACATATTAAAGCGAGCGAGAAGTTTTTTCTTTAAAAGCGTAAGATTTTATCTTAAAATACAAGAACTTTTCGTGGTTCTTGTCAATTTTTGTTGGTTTTCATCTTATGAACTTATTTCAGTCAGCTCGATCTTTCTTCTTCAAAGCAAAAAGATTTTATCTTCAAAGACAAGAACTTTTCGTGGTTTTGTTCATTTTCAGCAAATGAACATATTTCAGCGAGCAAGAAGTTTTTTCTTCAATAGCGTAAGATTTTATCTTAAAATACAAGAACTTTTCGTGGTTCTTGTCAATTTTTGTTGATTTTCATCTTATGAACTTATTTCAGTCAGCTAGATCTTTCTTCTTTAAAGCAAAAAGATTTTATCTTCAAATACAAGAACTTTTCGTGGTTTTGTTGATTTTCAGCAAATGAACATATTTCAGCGAGCGAGAAGTTTTTTCTTTAATAGCGTCAGATTTTATCTTAAAATACAAAAACTTTTCGTGGTTCTTGTCAATTTTTGTTGATTTTCATCAAATGAACTTATTTCAGTCAGCTTGATCATTCTTCTTTAAAGCAAAAAGATTTTATCTTAAAATACAAGAACTTTTCGTGGTTCTTATCAATTTTTGTTGGTTTTCATCCAATGAACTTATTTCAGTCAGCGAGATCTTTGTTCTTCAAAGCAAAAAGATTTTATCTTCAAATACAAGAACTTTTCGTGGTTTTGTTGATTTTCAGCAAATGAACATATTTCAGCGAGTTCGAAGTTTTTTCTTCAATCGCGTAAGATTTTATCTTAAAATACAAGAACTTTTCGTGGTTCCTGTCAATTTTTGTTAGTTTCCATCTTATGAACTTATTTCAGTCAGCTAGATCTTTCTTCTTCAAAGCAAAAAGATTTTATCTTCAAATACAAGAACTTTTCGTGGTTTTGTTGAATTTCAGCAAATGAACATATTTCAGCGAGGGAGAAGTTTTTTCTTTAATTGCGTCAGATTTTATCTTAAAATACAAGAACTTTTCGTGGTTCTTGTCAATTTTTGTTGGTTTTCATCTTATGAACTTATTTCAGTCAGCTCGATCTTTCTTCTTCAAAGCAAAAAGATTTTATCTTCAAATACAAGAACTTTTCGTGGTTTTGTTGGTTTTCAGCAAATGAACATATTTCAGCGAGCGAGAAGTTTTTTCTTTAATAGCGTCAGATTTTATCTTAAAATACAAGAACTTTTCGTGGTTCTTGTCAATTTTTGTTGGTTTTCATCTTATGAACTTATTTCAGTCAGCTAGATCTTTCTTCTTCAAAGCAAAAAGATTTTCTCTTCAAATACAAGAACTTTTCGTGGTTTTGTTGATTTTCAGCAAATGAACATATTTCAGCGAGCGAGAAGTTTTTTCTTTAAAAGCGTCAGATTTTATCTTAAAATACAAGAACTTTTCGTGGTTCTTGTCAATTTTTGTTGGTTTTCATCCAATGAACTTATTTCAGTCAGCCAGATCTTTCTTCTTCAAAGCAAAAAGATTTTATCTTCAAATGCAAGAACTTTTCGTGGTTTTGTTGATTTTCAGCAAATGAACATATTTCAGCGAGCGAGAAGTTTTTTCTTTAATAGCGTCAGATTTTATCTTAAAATACAAGAACTTTTCGTGGTTCTTGTCAATTTTTGTTGATTTTCATCAAATGAACTTATTTCAGTCAGCTGGATCTTTCTTCTTCAAAGCAAAAAGATTTTATCTTCAAAGACAAGAACTTTTCGTGGTTTTGTTGATTTTCAGCAAATGAACATATTTCAGCGAGGGAGAAGTTTTTTCTTTAATAGCGTCAGATTTTATCTTAAAATACAAGAACTTTTCGTGGTTCTTATCAATTTTTGTTGGTTTTCATCCAATGAACTTATTTCAGTCAGCGAGATCTTTCTTCTTCAAAGCAAAAAGATTTTATCTTCAAATACAAGAACTTTTCGTGGTTTTGTTGATTTTCAGCAAATGAACATATTTCAGCGAGCTAGAAGTTTTTTCTTCAATAGCGTAAGATTTTATCTTAAAATACAAGAACTTTTCGTGGTTCTTGTCAATTTTTGTTGGTTTTCATCTTATGAACTTATTTCAGTCAGCTAGATCTTTCTTCTTCAAAGCAAAAAGATTTTATCTTCAAATACAAGAACTTTTCGTGGTTTTGTTGATTTTCAGCAAATGAACATATTAAAGCGAGCGAGAAGTTTTTTCTTTAAAAGCGTAAGATTTTATCTTAAAATACAAGAACTTTTCGTGGTTCTTGTCAATTTTTGTTGGTTTTCATCTTATGAACTTATTTCAGTCAGCTCGATCTTTCTTCTTCAAAGCAAAAAGATTTTATCTTCAAAGACAAGAACTTTTCGTGGTTTTGTTCATTTTCAGCAAATGAACATATTTCAGCGAGCAAGAAGTTTTTTCTTCAATAGCGTAAGATTTTATCTTAAAATACAAGAACTTTTCGTGGTTCTTGTCAATTTTTGTTGATTTTCATCTTATGAACTTATTTCAGTCAGCTAGATCTTTCTTCTTTAAAGCAAAAAGATTTTATCTTCAAAGACAAGAACTTTTCGTGGTTTTGTTGATTTTCAGCAAATGAACATATTTCAGCGAGGGAGAAGTTTTTTCTTTAATAGCGTCAGATTTTATCTTAAAATACAAGAACTTTTCGTGGTTCTTATCAATTTTTGTTGGTTTTCATCCAATGAACTTATTTCAGTCAGCGAGATCTTTCTTCTTCAAAGCAAAAAGATTTTATCTTCAAATACAAGAACTTTTCGTGGTTTTGTTGATTTTCAGCAAATGAACATATTTCAGCGAGCTAGAAGTTTTTTCTTCAATAGCGTAAGATTTTATCTTAAAATACAAGAACTTTTCGTGGTTCTTGTCAATTTTTGTTAGTTTTCATCTTATGAACTTATTTCAGTCAGCTAGATCTTTCTTCTTCAAAGCAAAAAGATTTTATCTTCAAAGACAAGAACTTTTCGTGGTTTTGTTGGTTTTCAGCAAATGAACATATTTCAGCGAGCGAGAAGTTTTTTCTTTAATAGCGTCAGATTTTATCTTAAAATACAAGAACTTTTCGTGGTTCTTGTCAATTTTTGTTGGTTTTCATCTTATGAACTTATTTCAGTCAGCTAGATCTTTCTTCTTCAAAGCAAAAAGATTTTATCTTCAAATACAAGAACTTTTCGTGGTTTTGTTGATTTTCAGCAAATGAACATATTTCAGCGAGCGAGAAGTTTTTTCTTTAATAGCGTCAGATTTTATCTTAAAATACAAGAACTTTTCGTGGTTCTTGTCAATTTTTGTTGGTTTTCATCTTATGAACTTATTTCAGTCAGCTAGATCTTTCTTCTTCAAAGCAAAAAGATTTTATCTTCAAATACAAGAACTTTTCGTGGTTTTGTTGATTTTCAGCAAATGAACATATTAAAGCGAGCGAGAAGTTTTTTCTTTAAAAGCGTAAGATTTTATCTTAAAATACAAGAACTTTTCGTGGTTCTTGTCAATTTTTGTTGGTTTTCATCTTATGAACTTATTTCAGTCAGCTCGATCTTTCTTCTTCAAAGCAAAAAGATTTTATCTTCAAAGACAAGAACTTTTCGTGGTTTTGTTCATTTTCAGCAAATGAACATATTTCAGCGAGCAAGAAGTTTTTTCTTCAATAGCGTAAGATTTTATCTTAAAATACAAGAACTTTTCGTGGTTCCTGTCAATTTTTGTTAGTTTCCATCTTATGAACTTATTTCAGTCAGCTAGATCTTTCTTCTTCAAAGCAAAAAGATTTTATCTTCAAATACAAGAACTTTTCGTGGTTTTGTTGAATTTCAGCAAATGAACATATTTCAGCGAGGGAGAAGTTTTTTCTTTAATTGCGTCAGATTTTATCTTAAAATACAAGAACTTTTCGTGGTTCTTGTCAATTTTTGTTGGTTTTCATCTTATGAACTTATTTCAGTCAGCTCGATCTTTCTTCTTCAAAGCAAAAAGATTTTATCTTCAAATACAAGAACTTTTCGTGGTTTTGTTGGTTTTCAGCAAATGAACATATTTCAGCGAGCGAGAAGTTTTTTCTTTAATAGCGTCAGATTTTATCTTAAAATACAAGAACTTTTCGTGGTTCTTGTCAATATTTGTTGATTTTCATCAAATGAACTTATTTCAGTCAGCTGGATCTTTCTTCTTCAAAGCAAAAAGATTTTATCTTCAAAGACAAGAACTTTTCGTGGTTTTGTTGATTTTCAGCAAATGAACATATTTCAGCGAGGGAGAAGTTTTTTCTTTAATAGCGTCAGATTTTATCTTAAAATACAAGAACTTTTCGTGGTTCTTATCAATTTTTGTTGGTTTTCATCCAATGAACTTATTTCAGTCAGCGAGATCTTTCTTCTTCAAAGCAAAAAGATTTTATCTTCAAATACAAGAACTTTTCGTGGTTTTGTTGATTTTCAGCAAATGAACATATTTCAGCGAGCTAGAAGTTTTTTCTTCAATAGCGTAAGATTTTATCTTAAAATACAAGAACTTTTCGTGGTTCTTGTCAATTTTTGTTGGTTTTCATCTTATGAACTTATTTCAGTCAGCTAGATCTTTCTTCTTCAAAGCAAAAAGATTTTATCTTCAAATACAAGAACTTTTCGTGGTTTTGTTGATTTTCAGCAAATGAACATATTAAAGCGAGCGAGAAGTTTTTTCTTTAAAAGCGTAAGATTTTATCTTAAAATACAAGAACTTTTCGTGGTTCTTGTCAATTTTTGTTGGTTTTCATCTTATGAACTTATTTCAGTCAGCTCGATCTTTCTTCTTCAAAGCAAAAAGATTTTATCTTCAAAGACAAGAACTTTTCGTGGTTTTGTTCATTTTCAGCAAATGAACATATTTCAGCGAGCAAGAAGTTTTTTCTTCAATAGCGTAAGATTTTATCTTAAAATACAAGAACTTTTCGTGGTTCTTGTCAATTTTTGTTGATTTTCATCTTATGAACTTATTTCAGTCAGCTAGATCTTTCTTCTTTAAAGCAAAAAGATTTTATCTTCAAAGACAAGAACTTTTCGTGGTTTTGTTGATTTTCAGCAAATGAACATATTTCAGCGAGGGAGAAGTTTTTTCTTTAATAGCGTCAGATTTTATCTTAAAATACAAGAACTTTTCGTGGTTCTTATCAATTTTTGTTGGTTTTCATCCAATGAACTTATTTCAGTCAGCGAGATCTTTCTTCTTCAAAGCAAAAAGATTTTATCTTCAAATACAAGAACTTTTCGTGGTTTTGTTGATTTTCAGCAAATGAACATATTTCAGCGAGCTAGAAGTTTTTTCTTCAATAGCGTAAGATTTTATCTTAAAATACAAGAACTTTTCGTGGTTCTTGTCAATTTTTGTTAGTTTTCATCTTATGAACTTATTTCAGTCAGCTAGATCTTTCTTCTTCAAAGCAAAAAGATTTTATCTTCAAAGACAAGAACTTTTCGTGGTTTTGTTGGTTTTCAGCAAATGAACATATTTCAGCGAGCGAGAAGTTTTTTCTTTAATAGCGTCAGATTTTATCTTAAAATACAAGAACTTTTTGTGGTTCTTGTCAATTTTTGTTGGTTTTCATCTTATGAACTTATTTCAGTCAGCTAGATCTTTCTTCTTCAAAGCAAAAAGATTTTATCTTCAAATACAAGAACTTTTCGTGGTTTTGTTGATTTTCAGCAAATGAACATATTTCAGCGAGCGAGAAGTTTTTTCTTTAATAGCGTCAGATTTTATCTTAAAATACAAGAACTTTTCGTGGTTCTTGTCAATTTTTGTTGGTTTTCATCTTATGAACTTATTTCAGTCAGCTAGATCTTTCTTCTTCAAAGCAAAAAGATTTTATCTTCAAATACAAGAACTTTTCGTGGTTTTGTTGATTTTCAGCAAATGAACATATTAAAGCGAGCGAGAAGTTTTTTCTTTAAAAGCGTAAGATTTTATCTTAAAATACAAGAACTTTTCGTGGTTCTTGTCAATTTTTGTTGGTTTTCATCTTATGAACTTATTTCAGTCAGCTCGATCTTTCTTCTTCAAAGCAAAAAGATTTTATCTTCAAAGACAAGAACTTTTCGTGGTTTTGTTCATTTTCAGCAAATGAACATATTTCAGCGAGCAAGAAGTTTTTTCTTCAATAGCGTAAGATTTTATCTTAAAATACAAGAACTTTTCGTGGTTCTTGTCAATTTTTGTTGATTTTCATCTTATGAACTTATTTCAGTCAGCTAGATCTTTCTTCTTTAAAGCAAAAAGATTTTATCTTCAAAGACAAGAACTTTTCGTGGTTTTGTTGATTTTCAGCAAATGAACATATTTCAGCGAGCGAGAAGTTTTTTCTTTAATAGCGTCAGATTTTATCTTAAAATACAAAAACTTTTCGTGGTTCTTGTCAATTTTTGTTGATTTTCATCAAATGAACTTATTTCAGTCAGCTTGATCATTCTTCTTTAAAGCAAAAAGATTTTATCTTAAAATACAAGAACTTTTCGTGGTTCTTATCAATTTTTGTTGGTTTTCATCCAATGAACTTATTTCAGTCAGCGAGATCTTTGTTCTTCAAAGCAAAAAGATTTTATCTTCAAATACAAGAACTTTTCGTGGTTTTGTTGATTTTCAGCAAATGAACATATTTCAGCGAGTTAGAAGTTTTTTCTTCAATCGCGTAAGATTTTATCTTAAAATACAAGAACTTTTCGTGGTTCCTGTCAATTTTTGTTAGTTTCCATCTTATGAACTTATTTCAGTCAGCTAGATCTTTCTTCTTCAAAGCAAAAAGATTTTATCTTCAAATGCAAGAACTTTTCGTGGTTTTGTTGATTTTCAGCAAATGAACATATTTCAGCGAGCGAGAAGTTTTTTCTTTAATAGCGTCAGATTTTATCTTAAAATACAAGAACTTTTCGTGGTTCTTGTCAATTTTTGTTGATTTTCATCAAATGAACTTATTTCAGTCAGCTGGATCTTTCTTCTTCAAAGCAAAAAGATTTTATCTTCAAAGACAAGAACTTTTCGTGGTTTTGTTGATTTTCAGCAAATGAACATATTTCAGCGAGGGAGAAGTTTTTTCTTTAATAGCGTCAGATTTTATCTTAAAATACAAGAACTTTTCGTGGTTCTTATCAATTTTTGTTGGTTTTCATCCAATGAACTTATTTCAGTCAGCGAGATCTTTCTTCTTCAAAGCAAAAAGATTTTATCTTCAAATACAAGAACTTTTCGTGGTTTTGTTGATTTTCAGCAAATGAACATATTTCAGCGAGCTAGAAGTTTTTTCTTCAATAGCGTAAGATTTTATCTTAAAATACAAGAACTTTTCGTGGTTCTTGTCAATTTTTGTTGGTTTTCATCTTATGAACTTATTTCAGTCAGCTAGATCTTTCTTCTTCAAAGCAAAAAGATTTTATCTTCAAATACAAGAACTTTTCGTGGTTTTGTTGATTTTCAGCAAATGAACATATTAAAGCGAGCGAGAAGTTTTTTCTTTAAAAGCGTAAGATTTTATCTTAAAATACAAGAACTTTTCGTGGTTCTTGTCAATTTTTGTTGGTTTTCATCTTATGAACTTATTTCAGTCAGCTCGATCTTTCTTCTTCAAAGCAAAAAGATTTTATCTTCAAAGACAAGAACTTTTCGTGGTTTTGTTCATTTTCAGCAAATGAACATATTTCAGCGAGCAAGAAGTTTTTTCTTCAATAGCGTAAGATTTTATCTTAAAATACAAGAACTTTTCGTGGTTCTTGTCAATTTTTGTTGATTTTCATCTTATGAACTTATTTCAGTCAGCTAGATCTTTCTTCTTTAAAGCAAAAAGATTTTATCTTCAAAGACAAGAACTTTTCGTGGTTTTGTTGATTTTCAGCAAATGAACATATTTCAGCGAGGGAGAAGTTTTTTCTTTAATAGCGTCAGATTTTATCTTAAAATACAAGAACTTTTCGTGGTTCTTATCAATTTTTGTTGGTTTTCATCCAATGAACTTATTTCAGTCAGCGAGATCTTTCTTCTTCAAAGCAAAAAGATTTTATCTTCAAATACAAGAACTTTTCGTGGTTTTGTTGATTTTCAGCAAATGAACATATTTCAGCGAGCTAGAAGTTTTTTCTTCAATAGCGTAAGATTTTATCTTAAAATACAAGAACTTTTCGTGGTTCTTGTCAATTTTTGTTAGTTTTCATCTTATGAACTTATTTCAGTCAGCTAGATCTTTCTTCTTCAAAGCAAAAAGATTTTATCTTCAAAGACAAGAACTTTTCGTGGTTTTGTTGGTTTTCAGCAAATGAACATATTTCAGCGAGCGAGAAGTTTTTTCTTTAATAGCGTCAGATTTTATCTTAAAATACAAGAACTTTTCGTGGTTCTTGTCAATTTTTGTTGGTTTTCATCTTATGAACTTATTTCAGTCAGCTAGATCTTTCTTCTTCAAAGCAAAAAGATTTTATCTTCAAATACAAGAACTTTTCGTGGTTTTGTTGATTTTCAGCAAATGAACATATTTCAGCGAGCGAGAAGTTTTTTCTTTAATAGCGTCAGATTTTATCTTAAAATACAAGAACTTTTCGTGGTTCTTGTCAATTTTTGTTGGTTTTCATCTTATGAACTTATTTCAGTCAGCTAGATCTTTCTTCTTCAAAGCAAAAAGATTTTATCTTCAAATACAAGAACTTTTCGTGGTTTTGTTGATTTTCAGCAAATGAACATATTAAAGCGAGCGAGAAGTTTTTTCTTTAAAAGCGTAAGATTTTATCTTAAAATACAAGAACTTTTCGTGGTTCTTGTCAATTTTTGTTGGTTTTCATCTTATGAACTTATTTCAGTCAGCTCGATCTTTCTTCTTCAAAGCAAAAAGATTTTATCTTCAAAGACAAGAACTTTTCGTGGTTTTGTTCATTTTCAGCAAATGAACATATTTCAGCGAGCAAGAAGTTTTTTCTTCAATAGCGTAAGATTTTATCTTAAAATACAAGAACTTTTCGTGGTTCCTGTCAATTTTTGTTAGTTTCCATCTTATGAACTTATTTCAGTCAGCTAGATCTTTCTTCTTCAAAGCAAAAAGATTTTATCTTCAAATACAAGAACTTTTCGTGGTTTTGTTGAATTTCAGCAAATGAACATATTTCAGCGAGGGAGAAGTTTTTTCTTTAATTGCGTCAGATTTTATCTTAAAATACAAGAACTTTTCGTGGTTCTTGTCAATTTTTGTTGGTTTTCATCTTATGAACTTATTTCAGTCAGCTCGATCTTTCTTCTTCAAAGCAAAAAGATTTTATCTTCAAATACAAGAACTTTTCGTGGTTTTGTTGGTTTTCAGCAAATGAACATATTTCAGCGAGCGAGAAGTTTTTTCTTTAATAGCGTCAGATTTTATCTTAAAATACAAGAACTTTTCGTGGTTCTTGTCAATTTTTGTTGATTTTCATCAAATGAACTTATTTCAGTCAGCTGGATCTTTCTTCTTCAAAGCAAAAAGATTTTATCTTCAAAGACAAGAACTTTTCGTGGTTTTGTTGATTTTCAGCAAATGAACATATTTCAGCGAGGGAGAAGTTTTTTCTTTAATAGCGTCAGATTTTATCTTAAAATACAAGAACTTTTCGTGGTTCTTATCAATTTTTGTTGGTTTTCATCCAATGAACTTATTTCAGTCAGCGAGATCTTTCTTCTTCAAAGCAAAAAGATTTTATCTTCAAATACAAGAACTTTTCGTGGTTTTGTTGATTTTCAGCAAATGAACATATTTCAGCGAGCTAGAAGTTTTTTCTTCAATAGCGTAAGATTTTATCTTAAAATACAAGAACTTTTCGTGGTTCTTGTCAATTTTTGTTGGTTTTCATCTTATGAACTTATTTCAGTCAGCTAGATCTTTCTTCTTCAAAGCAAAAAGATTTTATCTTCAAATACAAGAACTTTTCGTGGTTTTGTTGATTTTCAGCAAATGAACATATTAAAGCGAGCGAGAAGTTTTTTCTTTAAAAGCGTAAGATTTTATCTTAAAATACAAGAACTTTTCGTGGTTCTTGTCAATTTTTGTTGGTTTTCATCTTATGAACTTATTTCAGTCAGCTCGATCTTTCTTCTTCAAAGCAAAAAGATTTTATCTTCAAAGACAAGAACTTTTCGTGGTTTTGTTCATTTTCAGCAAATGAACATATTTCAGCGAGCAAGAAGTTTTTTCTTCAATAGCGTAAGATTTTATCTTAAAATACAAGAACTTTTCGTGGTTCTTGTCAATTTTTGTTGATTTTCATCTTATGAACTTATTTCAGTCAGCTAGATCTTTCTTCTTTAAAGCAAAAAGATTTTATCTTCAAAGACAAGAACTTTTCGTGGTTTTGTTGATTTTCAGCAAATGAACATATTTCAGCGAGGGAGAAGTTTTTTCTTTAATAGCGTCAGATTTTATCTTAAAATACAAGAACTTTTCGTGGTTCTTATCAATTTTTGTTGGTTTTCATCCAATGAACTTATTTCAGTCAGCGAGATCTTTCTTCTTCAAAGCAAAAAGATTTTATCTTCAAATACAAGAACTTTTCGTGGTTTTGTTGATTTTCAGCAAATGAACATATTTCAGCGAGCTAGAAGTTTTTTCTTCAATAGCGTAAGATTTTATCTTAAAATACAAGAACTTTTCGTGGTTCTTGTCAATTTTTGTTAGTTTTCATCTTATGAACTTATTTCAGTCAGCTAGATCTTTCTTCTTCAAAGCAAAAAGATTTTATCTTCAAAGACAAGAACTTTTCGTGGTTTTGTTGGTTTTCAGCAAATGAACATATTTCAGCGAGCGAGAAGTTTTTTCTTTAATAGCGTCAGATTTTATCTTAAAATACAAGAACTTTTTGTGGTTCTTGTCAATTTTTGTTGGTTTTCATCTTATGAACTTATTTCAGTCAGCTAGATCTTTCTTCTTCAAAGCAAAAAGATTTTATCTTCAAATACAAGAACTTTTCGTGGTTTTGTTGATTTTCAGCAAATGAACATATTTCAGCGAGCGAGAAGTTTTTTCTTTAATAGCGTCAGATTTTATCTTAAAATACAAGAACTTTTCGTGGTTCTTGTCAATTTTTGTTGGTTTTCATCTTATGAACTTATTTCAGTCAGCTAGATCTTTCTTCTTCAAAGCAAAAAGATTTTATCTTCAAATACAAGAACTTTTCGTGGTTTTGTTGATTTTCAGCAAATGAACATATTAAAGCGAGCGAGAAGTTTTTTCTTTAAAAGCGTAAGATTTTATCTTAAAATACAAGAACTTTTCGTGGTTCTTGTCAATTTTTGTTGGTTTTCATCTTATGAACTTATTTCAGTCAGCTCGATCTTTCTTCTTCAAAGCAAAAAGATTTTATCTTCAAAGACAAGAACTTTTCGTGGTTTTGTTCATTTTCAGCAAATGAACATATTTCAGCGAGCAAGAAGTTTTTTCTTCAATAGCGTAAGATTTTATCTTAAAATACAAGAACTTTTCGTGGTTCTTGTCAATTTTTGTTGATTTTCATCTTATGAACTTATTTCAGTCAGCTAGATCTTTCTTCTTTAAAGCAAAAAGATTTTATCTTCAAAGACAAGAACTTTTCGTGGTTTTGTTGATTTTCAGCAAATGAACATATTTCAGCGAGCGAGAAGTTTTTTCTTTAATAGCGTCAGATTTTATCTTAAAATACAAAAACTTTTCGTGGTTCTTGTCAATTTTTGTTGATTTTCATCAAATGAACTTATTTCAGTCAGCTTGATCATTCTTCTTTAAAGCAAAAAGATTTTATCTTAAAATACAAGAACTTTTCGTGGTTCTTATCAATTTTTGTTGGTTTTCATCCAATGAACTTATTTCAGTCAGCGAGATCTTTGTTCTTCAAAGCAAAAAGATTTTATCTTCAAATACAAGAACTTTTCGTGGTTTTGTTGATTTTCAGCAAATGAACATATTTCAGCGAGTTAGAAGTTTTTTCTTCAATCGCGTAAGATTTTATCTTAAAATACAAGAACTTTTCGTGGTTCCTGTCAATTTTTGTTAGTTTCCATCTTATGAACTTATTTCAGTCAGCTAGATCTTTCTTCTTCAAAGCAAAAAGATTTTATCTTCAAATACAAGAACTTTTCGTGGTTTTGTTGATTTTCAGCAAATGAACATATTTCAGCGAGCGAGAAGTTTTTTCTTTAAAAGCGTCAGATTTTATCTTAAAATGCAAGAACTTTTCGTGGTTCTTGTCAATTTTTGTTGGTTTTCATCCAATGAACTTATTTCAGTCAGCCAGATCTTTCTTCATCAAAGCAAAAAGATTTTATCTTCAAATGCAAGAACTTTTCGTGGTTTTGTTGATTTTCAGCAAATGAACATATTTCAGCGAGCTAGAAGTTTTTTCTTCAATAGCGTAAGATTTTATCTTAAAATACAAGAACTTTTCGTGGTTCTTGTCAATTTTTGTTGGTTTTCATCTTATGAACTTATTTCAGTCAGCTAGATCTTTCTTCTTCAAAGCAAAAAGATTTTATCTTCAAATACAAGAACTTTTCGTGGTTTTGTTGATTTTCAGCAAATGAACATATTAAAGCGAGCGAGAAGTTTTTTCTTTAAAAGCGTAAGATTTTATCTTAAAATACAAGAACTTTTCGTGGTTCTTGTCAATTTTTGTTGGTTTTCATCTTATGAACTTATTTCAGTCAGCTCGATCTTTCTTCTTCAAAGCAAAAAGATTTTATCTTCAAAGACAAGAACTTTTCGTGGTTTTGTTCATTTTCAGCAAATGAACATATTTCAGCGAGCAAGAAGTTTTTTCTTCAATAGCGTAAGATTTTATCTTAAAATACAAGAACTTTTCGTGGTTCTTGTCAATTTTTGTTGATTTTCATCTTATGAACTTATTTCAGTCAGCTAGATCTTTCTTCTTTAAAGCAAAAAGATTTTATCTTCAAAGACAAGAACTTTTCGTGGTTTTGTTGATTTTCAGCAAATGAACATATTTCAGCGAGGGAGAAGTTTTTTCTTTAATAGCGTCAGATTTTATCTTAAAATACAAGAACTTTTCGTGGTTCTTATCAATTTTTGTTGGTTTTCATCCAATGAACTTATTTCAGTCAGCGAGATCTTTCTTCTTCAAAGCAAAAAGATTTTATCTTCAAATACAAGAACTTTTCGTGGTTTTGTTGATTTTCAGCAAATGAACATATTTCAGCGAGCTAGAAGTTTTTTCTTCAATAGCGTAAGATTTTATCTTAAAATACAAGAACTTTTCGTGGTTCTTATCAATTTTTGTTAGTTTTCATCTTATGAACTTATTTCAGTCAGCTGGATCTTTCTTCTTCAAAGCAAAAAGATTTTATCTTCAAAGACAAGAACTTTTCGTGGTTTTGTTGGTTTTCAGCAAATGAACATATTTCAGCGAGCGAGAAGTTTTTTCTTTAATAGCGTCAGATTTTATCTTAAAATACAAGAACTTTTCGTGGTTCTTGTCAATTTTTGTTGGTTTTCATCTTATGAACTTATTTCAGTCAGCTGGATCTTTCTTCTTCAAAGCAAAAAGATTTTCTCTTCAAATACAAGAACTTTTCGTGGTTTTGTTGATTTTCAGCAAATGAACATATTTCAGCGAGCGAGAAGTTTTTTCTTTAAAAGCGTAAGATTTTATCTTAAAATACAAGAACTTTTCGTGGTTCTTGTCAATTTTTGTTGGTTTTCATCTTATGAACTTATTTCAGTCAGCTCGATCTTTCTTCTTCAAAGCAAAAAGATTTTATCTTCAAATACAAGAACTTTTCGTGGTTACGTTGATTTTCCGCAAATGAACATATTTCAGCGAGGGAGAAGTTTTTTCTTTAATAGCGTCAGATTTTATCTTAAAATACAAGAACTTTTCGTGGTTCTTGTCAATTTTTGTTGGTTTTCATCCAATGAACTTATTTCAGTCAGCCAGATCTTTCTTCTTCAAAGCAAAAAGATTTTATCTTCAAATACAAGAACTTTTCGTGGTTTTGTTGATTTTCAGCAAATGAACATATTTCAGCGAGCGAGAAGTTTTTTCTTTAATAGCGTCAGATTTTATCTTAAAATACAAGAACTTTTCGTGGTTCTTGTCAATTTTTGTTGATTTTCATCAAATGAACTTATTTCAGTCAGCTCGATCTTTCTTCTTCAAAGCAAAAAGATTTTATCTTCAAATACAAGAACTTTTCGTGGTTACGTTGATTTTCCGCAAATGAACATATTTCAGCGAGGGAGAAGTTTTTTCTTTAATAGCGTCAGATTTTATCTTAAAATACAAGAACTTTTCGTGGTTCTTGTCAATTTTTGTTGGTTTTCATCTTATGAACTTATTTCAGTCAGCCAGATCTTTCTTCTTCAAAGCAAAAAGATTTTATCTTCAAATGCAAGAACTTTTAGTGGTTTTGTTGATTTTCAGCAAATGAACATATTTCAGCGAGCGAGAAGGTTTTTCTTTAATAGCGTCAGATTTTATCTTAAAATACAAGAACTTTTCGTGGTTCTTGTCAATTTTTGTTGATTTTCATCAAATGAACTTATTTCAGTCAGCTCGATCTTTCTTCTTCAAAGCAAAAAGATTTTATCTTCAAATACAAGAACTTTTCGTGGTTACGTTGATTTTCCGCAAATGAACATATTTCAGCGAGGGAGAAGTTTTTTCTTTAATAGCGTCAGATTTTATCTTAAAATACAAGAACTTTTCGTGGTTCTTGTCAATTTTTGTTGGTTTTCATCCAATGAACTTATTTCAGTCAGCCAGATCTTTCTTCTTCAAAGCAAAAAGATTTTATCTTCAAAGACAAGAACTTTTCGTGGTTTTGTTGGTTTTCAGCAAATGAACATATTTCAGCGAGCGAGAAGTTTTTTCTTTAATAGCGTCAGATTTTATCTTAAAATACAAGAACTTTTCGTGGTTCTTGTCAATTTTTGTTGGTTTTCATCTTATGAACTTATTTCAGTCAGCTAGATCTTTCTTCTTCAAAGCAAAAAGATTTTATCTTCAAATACAAGAACTTTTCGTGGTTTTGTTGATTTTCAGCAAATGAACATATTTCAGCGAGCGAGAAGTTTTTTCTTTAATAGCGTCAGATTTTATCTTAAAATA
The DNA here is from genome assembly GCF_035084215.1 of Heptranchias perlo. Classification (NCBI taxonomy): domain Eukaryota; kingdom Metazoa; phylum Chordata; class Chondrichthyes; order Hexanchiformes; family Hexanchidae; genus Heptranchias; species Heptranchias perlo. The sequence continues at coordinate 424,734 of NW_027138591.1, forward strand.
CAAGAACTTTTCGTGGTTCTTGTCAATTTTTGTTGGTTTTCATCTTATGAACTTATTTCAGTCAGCTAGATCTTTCTTCTTCAAAGCAAAAAGATTTTATCTTCAAATACAAGAACTTTTCGTGGTTTTGTTGATTTTCAGCAAATGAACATATTAAAGCGAGCGAGAAGTTTTTTCTTTAAAAGCGTAAGATTTTATCTTAAAATACAAGAACTTTTCGTGGTTCTTGTCAATTTTTGTTGGTTTTCATCTTATGAACTTATTTCAGTCAGCTCGATCTTTCTTCTTCAAAGCAAAAAGATTTTATCTTCAAAGACAAGAACTTTTCGTGGTTTTGTTCATTTTCAGCAAATGAACATATTTCAGCGAGCAAGAAGTTTTTTCTTCAATAGCGTAAGATTTTATCTTAAAATACAAGAACTTTTCGTGGTTCTTGTCAATTTTTGTTGATTTTCATCTTATGAACTTATTTCAGTCAGCTAGATCTTTCTTCTTTAAAGCAAAAAGATTTTATCTTCAAAGACAAGAACTTTTCGTGGTTTTGTTGATTTTCAGCAAATGAACATATTTCAGCGAGCGAGAAGTTTTTTCTTTAATAGCGTCAGATTTTATCTTAAAATACAAAAACTTTTCGTGGTTCTTGTCAATTTTTGTTGATTTTCATCAAATGAACTTATTTCAGTCAGCTTGATCATTCTTCTTTAAAGCAAAAAGATTTTATCTTAAAATACAAGAACTTTTCGTGGTTCTTATCAATTTTTGTTGGTTTTCATCCAATGAACTTATTTCAGTCAGCGAGATCTTTGTTCTTCAAAGCAAAAAGATTTTATCTTCAAATACAAGAACTTTTCGTGGTTTTGTTGATTTTCAGCAAATGAACATATTTCAGCGAGTTAGAAGTTTTTTCTTCAATCGCGTAAGATTTTATCTTAAAATACAAGAACTTTTCGTGGTTCCTGTCAATTTTTGTTAGTTTCCATCTTATGAACTTATTTCAGTCAGCTAGATCTTTCTTCTTCAAAGCAAAAAGATTTTATCTTCAAATACAAGAACTTTTCGTGGTTTTGTTGATTTTCAGCAAATGAACATATTTCAGCGAGCGAGAAGTTTTTTCTTTAAAAGCGTCAGATTTTATCTTAAAATGCAAGAACTTTTCGTGGTTCTTGTCAATTTTTGTTGGTTTTCATCCAATGAACTTATTTCAGTCAGCCAGATCTTTCTTCATCAAAGCAAAAAGATTTTATCTTCAAATGCAAGAACTTTTCGTGGTTTTGTTGATTTTCAGCAAATGAACATATTTCAGCGAGCGAGAAGTTTTTTCTTTAATAGCGTCAGATTTTATCTTAAAATACAAGAACTTTTCGTGGTTCTTGTCAATTTTTGTTGATTTTCATCAAATGAACTTATTTCAGTCAGCTGGATCTTTCTTCTTCAAAGCAAAAAGATTTTATCTTCAAAGACAAGAACTTTTCGTGGTTTTGTTGATTTTCAGCAAATGAACATATTTCAGCGAGGGAGAAGTTTTTTCTTTAATAGCGTCAGATTTTATCTTAAAATACAAGAACTTTTCGTGGTTCTTATCAATTTTTGTTGGTTTTCATCCAATGAACTTATTTCAGTCAGCGAGATCTTTCTTCTTCAAAGCAAAAAGATTTTATCTTCAAATACAAGAACTTTTCGTGGTTTTGTTGATTTTCAGCAAATGAACATATTTCAGCGAGCTAGAAGTTTTTTCTTCAATAGCGTAAGATTTTATCTTAAAATACAAGAACTTTTCGTGGTTCTTGTCAATTTTTGTTGGTTTTCATCTTATGAACTTATTTCAGTCAGCTAGATCTTTCTTCTTCAAAGCAAAAAGATTTTATCTTCAAATACAAGAACTTTTCGTGGTTTTGTTGATTTTCAGCAAATGAACATATTAAAGCGAGCGAGAAGTTTTTTCTTTAAAAGCGTAAGATTTTATCTTAAAATACAAGAACTTTTCGTGGTTCTTGTCAATTTTTGTTGGTTTTCATCTTATGAACTTATTTCAGTCAGCTCGATCTTTCTTCTTCAAAGCAAAAAGATTTTATCTTCAAAGACAAGAACTTTTCGTGGTTTTGTTCATTTTCAGCAAATGAACATATTTCAGCGAGCAAGAAGTTTTTTCTTCAATAGCGTAAGATTTTATCTTAAAATACAAGAACTTTTCGTGGTTCTTGTCAATTTTTGTTGATTTTCATCTTATGAACTTATTTCAGTCAGCTAGATCTTTCTTCTTTAAAGCAAAAAGATTTTATCTTCAAAGACAAGAACTTTTCGTGGTTTTGTTGATTTTCAGCAAATGAACATATTTCAGCGAGGGAGAAGTTTTTTCTTTAATAGCGTCAGATTTTATCTTAAAATACAAGAACTTTTCGTGGTTCTTATCAATTTTTGTTGGTTTTCATCCAATGAACTTATTTCAGTCAGCGAGATCTTTCTTCTTCAAAGCAAAAAGATTTTATCTTCAAATACAAGAACTTTTCGTGGTTTTGTTGATTTTCAGCAAATGAACATATTTCAGCGAGCTAGAAGTTTTTTCTTCAATAGCGTAAGATTTTATCTTAAAATACAAGAACTTTTCGTGGTTCTTGTCAATTTTTGTTAGTTTTCATCTTATGAACTTATTTCAGTCAGCTGGATCTTTCTTCTTCAAAGCAAAAAGATTTTATCTTCAAAGACAAGAACTTTTCGTGGTTTTGTTGGTTTTCAGCAAATGAACATATTTCAGCGAGCGAGAAGTTTTTTCTTTAATAGCGTCAGATTTTATCTTAAAATACAAGAACTTTTCGTGGTTCTTGTCAATTTTTGTTGGTTTTCATCTTATGAACTTATTTCAGTCAGCTGGATCTTTCTTCTTCAAAGCAAAAAGATTTTCTCTTCAAATACAAGAACTTTTCGTGGTTTTGTTGATTTTCAGCAAATGAACATATTTCAGCGAGCGAGAAGTTTTTTCTTTAAAAGCGTAAGATTTTATCTTAAAATACAAGAACTTTTCGTGGTTCTTGTCAATTTTTGTTGGTTTTCATCTTATGAACTTATTTCAGTCAGCTCGATCTTTCTTCTTCAAAGCAAAAAGATTTTATCTTCAAATACAAGAACTTTTCGTGGTTACGTTGATTTTCCGCAAATGAACATATTTCAGCGAGGGAGAAGTTTTTTCTTTAATAGCGTCAGATTTTATCTTAAAATACAAGAACTTTTCGTGGTTCTTGTCAATTTTTGTTGGTTTTCATCCAATGAACTTATTTCAGTCAGCCAGATCTTTCTTCTTCAAAGCAAAAAGATTTTATCTTCAAATACAAGAACTTTTCGTGGTTTTGTTGATTTTCAGCAAATGAACATATTAAAGCGAGCGAGAAGTTTTTTCTTTAAAAGCGTATGATTTTATCTTAAAATACAAGAACTTTTCGTGGTTCTTGTCAATTTTTGTTGGTTTTCATCTTATGAACTTATTTCAGTCAGCTCGATCTTTCTTCTTCAAAGCAAAAAGATTTTATCTTCAAAGACAAGAACTTTTCGTGGTTTTGTTGATTTTCAGCAAATGAACATATTTCAGCGAGCTAGAAGTTTTTTCTTCAATAGCGTAAGATTTTATCTTAAAATACAAGAACTTTTCGTGGTTCTTGTCAATTTTTGTTGATTTTCATCTTATGAACTTATTTCAGTCAGCGAGATCTTTCTTCTTCAAAGCAAAAAGATTTTATCTTCAAATACAAGAACTTTTCGTGGTTTTGTTGATTTTCAGCAAATGAACATATTTCAGCGAGCTAGAAGTTTTTTCTTCAATAGCGTAAGATTTTATCTTAAAATACAAGAACTTTTCGTGGTTTTGTTGATTTTCAGCAAATGAACATATTTCAGCGAGGGAGAAGTTTTTTCTTTAATGGCGTCAGATTTTATCTTAAAATACAAGAACTTTTCGTGGTTCTTGTCAATTTTTGTTGGTTTTCATCTTATGAACTTATTTCAGTCAGCTTGATCTTTCTTCTTCAAAGCAAAAAGATTTTATGTTCAAATACAAGAACTTTTCGTGGTTTTGTTGATTTTCAGCAAATGAACATATTTCAGCGAGGGAGAAGTTTTTTCTTCAATAGCGTCAGATTTTATCTTAAATTACAAAAACTTTTCGTGGTTCTTGTCAATTTTTGTTGATTTTCATCAAATGAACTTATTTCAGTCAGCTAGATCTTTCTTCTTTAAAGCAAAAAGATTTTATCTTCAAAGACAAGAACTTTTCGTGGTTTTGTTGATTTTCAGCAAATGAACATATTTCAGCGAGTGAGAAGTTTTTTCTTTAATAGCGTCAGATTTTATCTTAAAATACAAGAACTTTTCGTGGTTCTTATCAATTTTTGTTGGTTTTCATCCAATGAAATTATTTCAGTCAGCGAGATCTTTCTTCTTCAAAGCAAAAAGATTTTATCTTCAAATACAAGAACTTTTCGTGGTTTTGTTGAATTTCAGCAAATGAACATATTTCAGCGAGGGAGAAGTTTTTTCTTTAATAGCTTCAGATTTTGTCTTAAAATACAAGAACCTTTCGTGGTTCTTATCAATTTTTGTTGGTTTTCATCCAATGAACTTATTTCAGTCAGCGAGATCTTTCTTCTTCAAAGCAAAAAGATTTTCTCTTCAAATACAAGAACTTTTCGTGGTTTTGTTGATTTTCAGCAAATGAACATATTAAAGCGAGCGAGAAGTTTTTTCTTTAAAAGCGTATGATTTTATCTTAAAATACAAGAACTTTTCGTGGTTCTTGTCAATTTTTGTTGGTTTTCATCTTATGAACTTATTTCAGTCAGCTCGATCTTTCTTCTTCAAAGCAAAAAGATTTTATCTTCAAAGACAAGAACTTTTCGTGGTTTTGTTGATTTTCAGCAAATGAACATATTTCAGCGAGCTAGAAGTTTTTTCTTCAATAGCGTAAGATTTTATCTTAAAATACAAGAACTTTTCGTGGTTCTTGTCAATTTTTGTTAGTTTTCATCTTATGAACTTATTTCAGTCAGCTAGATCTTTCTTCTTCAAAGCAAAAAGATTTTATCTTCAAATACAAGAACTTTTCGTGGTTTTGTTGATTTTCAGCAAATGAACATATTTCAGCGAGCGAGAAGTTTTTTCTTTAATGGCGTCAGATTTTATCTTAAAATACAAGAACTTTTCGTGGTTCTTGTCAATTTTTGTTGGTTTTCATCCAATGAACTTATTTCCATCAGCCAGATCTTTCTTCTTCAAAGCAAAAAGATTTTATCTTCAAATGCAAGAACCTTTCGTGGTTTTGTTGATTTTCAGCAAATGAACATATTTCAGCGAGGGAGAAGTTTTTTCTTTAATGGCGTCAGATTTTATCTTAAAATACAAGAACTTTTCGTGGTTCTTGTCAATTTTTGTTGGTTTTCATCCAATGAACTTCTTTCAGTCAGCTGGATCTTTCTTCTTCAAAGCAAAAAGATTTTATCTTCAAATGCAAGAACCTTTCGTGGTTTTGTTGATTTTCAGCAAATGAACATATTTCAGCGAGCGAGAAGTTTTTTCTTTAATAGCGTCAGATTTTATCTTAAAATACAAAAACTTTTCGTGGTTCTTGTCAATTTTTGTTGATTTTCATCAAATGAACTTATTTCAGTCAGCGAGATCTTTCTTCTTCAAAGCAAAAAGATTTTATCTTCAAATACAAGAACTTTTCGTGGTTTTGTTGAATTTCAGCAAATGAACATATTTCAGCGAGGGAGAAGTTTTTTCTTTAATAGCTTCAGATTTTGTCTTAAAATACAAGAACCTTTCGTGGTTCTTATCAATTTTTGTTGGTTTTCATCCAATGAACTTATTTCAGTCAGCGAGATCTTTCTTTTTCAAAGCAAAAAGATTTTATCTTCAAATACAAGAACTTTTCGTGGTTTTGTTGATTTTCAGCAAATGAACATATTTCAGCGAGCTAGAAGTTTTTTCTTCAATAGCGTAAGATTTTATCTTAAAATACAAGAACTTTTCGTGGTTCTTGTCAATTTTTGTTAGTTTTCATCTTATGAACTTATTTCAGTCAGCTAGATCTTTCTTCTTCAAAGCAAAAAGATTTTATCTTCAAATACAAGAACTTTTCGTGGTTTTGTTGATTTTCAGCAAATGAACATATTTCAGCGAGCGAGAAGTTTTTTCTTTAATGGCGTCAGATTTTATCTTAAAATACAAGAACTTTTCGTGGTTCTTGTCAATTTTTGTTGGTTTTCATCCAATGAACTTATTTCCATCAGCCAGATCTTTCTTCTTCAAAGCAAAAAGATTTTATCTTCAAATGCAAGAACCTTTCGTGGTTTTGTTGATTTTCAGCAAATGAACATATTTCAGCGAGGGAGAAGTTTTTTCTTTAATGGCGTCAGATTTTATCTTAAAATACAAGAACTTTTCGTGGTTCTTGTCAATTTTTGTTGGTTTTCATCCAATGAACTTCTTTCAGTCAGCTGGATCTTTCTTCTTCAAAGCAAAAAGATTTTATCTTCAAAGACAAGAACTTTTCATGGTTTTGTTGGTTTTCAGCAAATGAACATATTTCAGCGAGCGAGAAGTTTTTTCTTTAAAAGCGTCAGATTTTATCTTAAAATACAAGAACTTTTCGTGGTTCTTGTAAATTTTTGTTGGTTTTCATCTTATGAACTTATTTCAGTCAGCTGGATCTTTCTTCTTCAAAGCAAAAAGATTTTATCTTCAAATGCAAGAACCTTTCGTGGTTTTGTTGATTTTCAGCAAATGAACATATTTCAGCGAGCGAGAAGTTTTTTCTTTAATAGCGTCAGATTTTATCTTAAAATACAAAAACTTTTCGTGGTTCTTGTCAATTTTTGTTGATTTTCATCAAATGAACTTATTTCAGTCAGCGAGATCTTTCTTCTTCAAAGCAAAAAGATTTTATCTTCAAATACAAGAACTTTTCGTGGTTTTGTTGAATTTCAGCAAATGAACATATTTCAGCGAGGGAGAAGTTTTTTCTTTAATAGCTTCAGATTTTGTCTTAAAATACAAGAACCTTTCGTGGTTCTTATCAATTTTTGTTGGTTTTCATCCAATGAACTTATTTCAGTCAGCGAGATCTTTCTTCTTCAAAGCAAAAAGATTTTATCTTCAAATACAAGAACTTTTCGTGGTTTTGTTGATTTTCAGCAAATGAACATATTTCAGCGAGCTAGAAGTTTTTTCTTCAATAGCGTAAGATTTTATCTTAAAATACAAGAACTTTTCGTGGTTCTTGTCAATTTTTGTTAGTTTTCATCTTATGAACTTATTTCAGTCAGCTAGATCTTTCTTCTTCAAAGCAAAAAGATTTTATCTTCAAATACTAGAACTTTTCGTGGTTTTGTTGAATTTCAGCAAATGAACATATTTCAGCGAGGGAGAAGTTTTTTCTTTAATAGCGTCAGATTTTATCTTAAAATACAAGAACTTTTCGTGGTTCTTGTCAATTGTTGTTGGTTTTCATCCAATGAACTTATTTCAGTCAGCTGGATCTTTCTTCTTCAATGCAAAAAGATTTTATCTTCAAATACAAGAACTTTTCGTGGTTTTGTTGGTTTTCAGCAAATGAACATATTTCAACGAGCGAGAAGTTTTTTCTTTAATAGCGTCAGATTTTATCTTAAAATACAAGAACTTTTCGTGGTTCTTGTCAATTTTTTTGGTTTTCATCTTATGAACTTATTTCAGTCAGCTAGATCTCTCTTCTTCAAAGCAAAAAGATTTTCTCTTCAAATACAAGAACTTTTCGTGGTTTTGTTGATTTTCAGCAAATGAACATATTTCAGCGAGCGAGAAGTTTTTTCTTTAAAAGCGTAAGATTTTATCTTAAAATACAAGAACTTTTCGTGGTTCTTGTCAATTTTTGTTGGTTTTCATCTTATGAACTTATTTCAGTCAGCTTGATCTTTCTTCTTCAAAGCAAAAAGATTTTATCTTCAAATACAAGAACTTTTCGTGGTTTTGTTGATTTTCAGCAAATGAACATATTTCAGCGAGGGAGAAGTTTTTTCTTTAATAGCGTCAGATTTTATCTTAAATTACAAAAACTTTTCGTGGTTCTTGTCAATTTTTGTTGATTTTCATCAAATGAACTTATTTCAGTCAGCGAGATCTTTCTTCTTCAAAGCAAAAAGATTTTATCTTCAAATACAAGAACTTTTCGTGGTTTTGTTGAATTTCAGCAAATGAACATATTTCAGCGAGGGAGAAGTTTTTTCTTTAATAGCTTCAGATTTTGTCTTAAAATACAAGAACCTTTCGTGGTTCTTATCAATTTTTGTTGGTTTTCATCCAATGAACTTATTTCAGTCAGCGAGATCTTTCTTCTTCAAAGCAAAAAGATTTTATCTTCAAATACAAGAACTTTTCGTGGTTTTGTTGATTTTCAGCAAATGAACATATTTCAGCGAGCTAGAAGTTTTTTCTTCAATAGCGTAAGATTTTATCTTAAAATACAAGAACTTTTCGTGGTTCTTGTCAATTTTTGTTAGTTTTCATCTTATGAACTTATTTCAGTCAGCTAGATCTTTCTTCTTCAAAGCAAAAAGATTTTATCTTCAAATACTAGAACTTTTCGTGGTTTTGTTGAATTTCAGCAAATGAACATATTTCAGCGAGGGAGAAGTTTTTTCTTTAATAGCGTCAGATTTTATCTTAAAATACAAGAACTTTTCGTGGTTCTTGTCAATTGTTGTTGGTTTTCATCCAATGAACTTATTTCAGTCAGCTGGATCTTTCTTCTTCAATGCAAAAAGATTTTATCTTCAAATACAAGAACTTTTCGTGGTTTTGTTGGTTTTCAGCAAATGAACATATTTCAACGAGCGAGAAGTTTTTTCTTTAATAGCGTCAGATTTTATCTTAAAATACAAGAACTTTTCGTGGTTCTTGTCAATTTTTTTGGTTTTCATCTTATGAACTTATTTCAGTCAGCTAGATCTCTCTTCTTCAAAGCAAAAAGATTTTCTCTTCAAATACAAGAACTTTTCGTGGTTTTGTTGATTTTCAGCAAATGAACATATTTCAGCGAGCGAGAAGTTTTTTCTTTAAAAGCGTAAGATTTTATCTTAAAATACAAGAACTTTTCGTGGTTCTTGTCAATTTTTGTTGGTTTTCATCTTATGAACTTATTTCAGTCAGCTTGATCTTTCTTCTTCAAAGCAAAAAGATTTTATCTTCAAATACAAGAACTTTTCGTGGTTTTGTTGATTTTCAGCAAATGAACATATTTCAGCGAGGGAGAAGTTTTTTCTTTAATAGCGTCAGATTTTATCTTAAATTACAAAAACTTTTCGTGGTTCTTGTCAATTTTTGTTGATTTTCATCAAATGAACTTATTTCAGTCAGCTGGATCTTTCTTCTTTAAAGCAAAAAGATTTTATCTTCAAAGACAAGAACTTTTCGTGGTTTTGTTGATTTTCAGCAAATGAACATATTTCAGCGAGGGAGAAGTTTTTTCTTTAATAGCGTCAGATTTTATCTTAAAATACAAGAACTTTTCGTGGTTCTTATCAATTTTTGTTGGTTTTCATCCAATGAAATTATTTCAGTCAGCGAGATCTTTCTTCTTCAAAGCAAAAAGATTTTATCTTCAAATACAAGAACTTTTCGTGGTTTTGTTGAATTTCAGCAAATGAACATATTTCAGCGAGGGAGAAGTTTTTTCTTTAATAGCGTCAGATTTTATCGTAAAATCCAAGAACTTTTCGTGGTTCTTGTCAATTTTTGTTGGTTTTCATCCAATGAACTTATTTCAGTCAGCTGGATCTTTCTTCTTCAAAGCAAAGAGATTTTATCTTCAAATACAAGAACTTTTCGTGGTTTTGTTGGTTTTCAGCAAATGAACATATTTCAGCGAGCGAGAAGTTTTTTCTTTAATAGCGTCAGATTTTATCTTAAAATACAAGAACTTTTCGTGGTTCTTGTCAATTTTTGTTGGTTTTCATATTATGAACTTATTTCAGTCAGCTAGATCTTTCTTCTTCAAAGCAAAAAGATTTTCTCTTCAAATACAAGAACTTTTCGTGGTTTTGTTGATTTTCAGCAAATGAACATATTTCAGCGAGCGAGAAGTTTTTTCTTTAAAAGCGTAAGATTTTATCTTAAAATACAAGAACTTTTCGTGGTTCTTGTCAATTTTTGTTGGTTTTCATCTTATGAACTTATTTCAGTCAGCTGGATCTTTCTTCTTCAAAGCAAAAAGATTTTATCTTCAAATACAAGAACTTTTCGTGGTTTTGTTGATTTTCCGCAAATGAACATATTTCAGCGAGGGAGAAGTTTTTTCTTTAATAGTGTCAGATTTTATCTTAAAATACAAGAACTTTTCGTGGTTCTTGTCAATTTTTGTTGGTTTTCATCCAATGAACTTATTTCAGTCAGCCAGATCTTTCTTCTTCAAAGCAAAAAGATTTTATCTTCAAATGCAAGAACTTTTCGTGGTTTTGTTGATTTTCAGCAAATGAACATATTTCAGCGAGCGAGAAGTTTTTTCTTTAATAGCGTCAGATTTTATCTTAAAATACAAAAACTTTTCGTGGTTCTTGTCAATTTTTGTTGATTTTCATCAAATGAACTTATTTCAGTCAGCTAGATCTTTCTTCTTTAAAGCAAAAAGATTTTATCTTCAAAGACAAGAACTTTTCGCGGTTTTGTTGATTTTCAGCAAATGAACATATTTCAGCGAGCTAGAAGTTTTTTCTTCAATAGCGTAAGATTTTATCTTAAAATACAAGAACTTTTCGTGGTTCTTGTCAATTTTTGTTAGTTTTCATCTTATGAACTTATTTCAGTCAGCTAGATCTTTCTTCTTCAAAGCAAAAAGATTTTATCTTCAAATACTAGAACTTTTCGTGGTTTTGTTGAATTTCAGCAAATGAACATATTTCAGCGAGGGAGAAGTTTTTTCTTTAATAGCGTCAGATTTTATCTTAAAATACAAGAACTTTTCGTGGTTCTTGTCAATTGTTGTTGGTTTTCATCCAATGAACTTATTTCAGTCAGCTGGATCTTTCTTCTTCAATGCAAAAAGATTTTATCTTCAAATACAAGAACTTTTCGTGGTTTTGTTGGTTTTCAGCAAATGAACATATTTCAACGAGCGAGAAGTTTTTTCTTTAATAGCGTCAGATTTTATCTTAAAATACAAGAACTTTTCGTGGTTCTTGTCAATTTTTTTGGTTTTCATCTTATGAACTTATTTCAGTCAGCTAGATCTCTCTTCTTCAAAGCAAAAAGATTTTCTCTTCAAATACAAGAACTTTTCGTGGTTTTGTTGATTTTCAGCAAATGAACATATTTCAGCGAGGGAGAAGTTTTTTCTTTAATAGCTTCAGATTTTGTCTTAAAATACAAGAACCTTTCGTGGTTCTTATCAATTTTTGTTGGTTTTCATCCAATGAACTTATTTCAGTCAGCGAGATCTTTCTTCTTCAAAGCAAAAAGATTTTATCTTCAAATACAAGAACTTTTCGTGGTTTTGTTGATTTTCAGCAAATGAACATATTTCAGCGAGCTAGAAGTTTTTTCTTCAATAGCGTAAGATTTTATCTTAAAATACAAGAACTTTTCGTGGTTCTTGTCAATTGTTGTTGGTTTTCATCCAATGAACTTATTTCAGTCAGCTGGATCTTTCTTCTTCAATGCAAAAAGATTTTATCTTCAAATACTAGAACTTTTCGTGGTTTTGTTGAATTTCAGCAAATGAACATATTTCAGCGAGGGAGAAGTTTTTTCTTTAATAGCGTCAGATTTTATCTTAAAATACAAGAACTTTTCGTGGTTCTTGTCAATTGTTGTTGGTTTTCATCCAATGAACTTATTTCAGTCAGCTGGATCTTTCTTCTTCAATGCAAAAAGATTTTATCTTCAAATACAAGAACTTTTCGTGGTTTTGTTGGTTTTCAGCAAATGAACATATTTCAACGAGCGAGAAGTTTTTTCTTTAATAGCGTCAGATTTTATCTTAAAATACAAGAACTTTTCGTGGTTCTTGTCAATTTTTTTGGTTTTCATCTTATGAACTTATTTCAGTCAGCTAGATCTCTCTTCTTCAAAGCAAAAAGATTTTCTCTTCAAATACAAGAACTTTTCGTGGTTTTGTTGATTTTCAGCAAATGAACATATTTCAGCGAGCGAGAAGTTTTTTCTTTAAAAGCGTAAGATTTTATCTTAAAATACAAGAACTTTTCGTGGTTCTTGTCAATTTTTGTTGGTTTTCATCTTATGAACTTATTTCAGTCAGCTTGATCTTTCTTCTTCAAAGCAAAAAGATTTTATCTTCAAATACAAGAACTTTTCGTGGTTTTGTTGATTTTCAGCAAATGAACATATTTCAGCGAGGGAGAAGTTTTTTCTTTAATAGCGTCAGATTTTATCTTAAATTACAAAAACTTTTCGTGGTTCTTGTCAATTTTTGTTGATTTTCATCAAATGAACTTATTTCAGTCAGCTGGATCTTTCTTCTTTAAAGCAAAAAGATTTTATCTTCAAAGACAAGAACTTTTCGTGGTTTTGTTGATTTTCAGCAAATGAACATATTTCAGCGAGGGAGAAGTTTTTTCTTTAATAGCGTCAGATTTTATCTTAAAATACAAGAACTTTTCGTGGTTCTTATCAATTTTTGTTGGTTTTCATCCAATGAAATTATTTCAGTCAGCGAGATCTTTCTTCTTCAAAGCAAAAAGATTTTATCTTCAAATACAAGAACTTTTCGTGGTTTTGTTGAATTTCAGCAAATGAACATATTTCAGCGAGGGAGAAGTTTTTTCTTTAATAGCGTCAGATTTTATCGTAAAATCCAAGAACTTTTCGTGGTTCTTGTCAATTTTTGTTGGTTTTCATCCAATGAACTTATTTCAGTCAGCTGGATCTTTCTTCTTCAAAGCAAAGAGATTTTATCTTCAAATACAAGAACTTTTCGTGGTTTTGTTGGTTTTCAGCAAATGAACATATTTCAGCGAGCGAGAAGTTTTTTCTTTAATAGCGTCAGATTTTATCTTAAAATACAAGAACTTTTCGTGGTTCTTGTCAATTTTTGTTGGTTTTCATATTATGAACTTATTTCAGTCAGCTAGATCTTTCTTCTTCAAAGCAAAAAGATTTTCTCTTCAAATACAAGAACTTTTCGTGGTTTTGTTGATTTTCAGCAAATGAACATATTTCAGCGAGCGAGAAGTTTTTTCTTTAAAAGCGTAAGATTTTATCTTAAAATACAAGAACTTTTCGTGGTTCTTGTCAATTTTTGTTGGTTTTCATCTTATGAACTTATTTCAGTCAGCTGGATCTTTCTTCTTCAAAGCAAAAAGATTTTATCTTCAAATACAAGAACTTTTCGTGGTTTTGTTGATTTTCCGCAAATGAACATATTTCAGCGAGGGAGAAGTTTTTTCTTTAATAGTGTCAGATTTTATCTTAAAATACAAGAACTTTTCGTGGTTCTTGTCAATTTTTGTTGGTTTTCATCCAATGAACTTATTTCAGTCAGCCAGATCTTTCTTCTTCAAAGCAAAAAGATTTTATCTTCAAATGCAAGAACTTTTCGTGGTTTTGTTGATTTTCAGCAAATGAACATATTTCAGCGAGCGAGAAGTTTTTTCTTTAATAGCGTCAGATTTTATCTTAAAATACAAAAACTTTTCGTGGTTCTTGTCAATTTTTGTTGATTTTCATCAAATGAACTTATTTCAGTCAGCTAGATCTTTCTTCTTTAAAGCAAAAAGATTTTATCTTCAAAGACAAGAACTTTTCGCGGTTTTGTTGATTTTCAGCAAATGAACATATTTCAGCGAGGGAGAAGTTTTTTCTTTAATAGCGTCAGATTTTATCTTAAAATACAAGAACTTTTCGTGGTTCTTATCAATTTTTGTTGGTTTTCATCCAATGAACTTATTTCAGTCAGCTCGATCTTTCTTCTTCAAAGCAAAAAGATTTTATCTTCAAATACAAGAACTTTTCGTGGTTTTTTTGATTTTCAGCAAATGAACATATTTCAGCGAGCTAGAAGTTTTTTCTTCAATAGCGTAATATTTTATCTTAAAATACAAGAACTTTTCGTGGTTCTTGTCAATTTTTGTTAGTTTTCATCTTATGAACTTATTTCAGTCAGCTCGATCTTTCTTCTTCAAAGCAAAAAGATTTTATCTTCAAATACAAGAACTTTTCGTGGTTTTGTTGATTTTCAGCAAATGAACATATTTCAGCGATGGAGAAGTTTTTTCTTTAATAGCGTCAGATTTTGTCTTAAAATACAAGAACTTTTCGTGGTTCTTGTCAATTTTTGTTGGTTTTCATCTTATGAACTTATTTCAGTCAGCTGGATCTTTCTTCTTCAAAGCAAAAAGATTTTCTCTTCAAATACAAGAACTTTTCGTGGTTTTGTTGATTTTCAGCAAATGAACATATTTCAGCGAGCGAGAAGTTTTTTCTTTAAAAGCGTAAGATTTTATCTTAAAATACAAGAACTTTTCGTGGTTCTTGTCAATTTTTGTTGGTTTTCATCTTATGAACTTATTTCAGTCAGCTCGATCTTTCTTCTTCAAAGCAAAAAGATTTTATCTTCAAATACAAGAACTTTTCGTGGTTTTGTTGATTTTCCGCAAATGAACATATTTCAGCGAGGGAGAAGTTTTTTCTTTAATAGCGTCAGATTTTATCTTAAAATACAAGAACTTTTCGTGGTTCTTGTCAATTTTTGTTGGTTTTCATCCAATGAACTTATTTCAGTCAGCCAGATCTTTCTTCTTCAAAGCAAAAAGATTTTATCTTCAAATGCAAGAACTTTTCGTGGTTTTGTTGATTTTCAGCAAATGAACATATTTCAGCGAGCGAGAAGTTTTTTCTTTAATAGCGTCAGATTTTATCTTAAAATACAAAAACTTTTCGTGGTTCTTGTCAATTTTTGTTGATTTTCATCAAATGAACTTATTTCAGTCAGCTGGTTCTTTCTTCTTTAAATCAAAAAGATTTTATCTTCAAAGACAAGAACTTTTCGTGGTTTTGTTGATTTTCAGCAAATGAACATATTTCAGCGAGGGAGAAGTTTTTTCTTTAATAGCGTCAGATTTTATCTTAAAATACAAGAACTTTTCGTGGTTCTTGTCAATTTTTGTTGGTTTTCATCCAATGAACTTATTTCAGTCAGCTGGATCTTTCTTCTTCAAAGCAAAAACATTTTCTCTTCAAAAACAAGAACTTTTCGTGGTTTTGTTGGTTTTCAGCAAATGAACATATTTCAGCGAGCGAGAAGTTTTTTCTTTAAAAGCGTAAGATTTTATCTTAAAATACAAGAACTTTTCGTGGTACTTGTCAATTTTTGTTGGTTTTCATCTTATGAACTTATTTCAGTCAGCTCGATCTTTCTTCTTCAAAGCAAAAAGATTTTATCTTCAAATACAAGAACTTTTCGTGGTTTTGTTGATTTTCCGCAAATGAACATATTTCAGCGAGGGAGAAGTTTTTTCTTTAATAGCGTCAGATTTTATCTTAAAATACAAGAACTTTTCGTGGTTCTTGTCAATTTTTTTGGTTTTCATCTTATGAACTTATTTCAGTCAGCTAGATCTCTCTTCTTCAAAGCAAAAAGATTTTCTCTTCAAATACAAGAACTTTTCGTGGTTTTGTTGATTTTCAGCAAATGAACATATTTCAGCGAGCGAGAAGTTTTTTCTTTAAAAGCGTAAGATTTTATCTTAAAATACAAGAACTTTTCGTGGTTCTTGTCAATTTTTGTTGGTTTTCATCTTATGAACTTATTTCAGTCAGCTCGATCTTTCTTCTTCAAAGAAAAAAGATTTTATCTTCAAACACAAGAACTTTTCGTGGTTTTGTTGATTTTTAGCAAATGAACATATTTCAGCGAGGGAGAAGTGTTTTCTTTAATAGCGTCAGATTTTATCTTAAAATACAAGAAATTTTCGTGGTTCTTGTCAATTTTTGTTGGTTTTCATCCAATGAACTTATTTCAGTCAGCTGGATCTTTCTTCTTCAAAGCAAAAAGATTTTATCTTCAAACACAAGAACTTTTCGTGGTTTTGTTGGTTTTCAGCAAATGAACATATTTCAGCGAGCGAGAAGTTTTTTCTTTAATAGCGTCAGATTTTATCTTAAAATAGAAGAACTTTTCGTGGTTCTTGTCAATTTTTGTTGGTTTTCATCTTATGAACTTATTTCAGTCAGCTTGATCTTTCTTCTTCAAAGCAAAAAGATTTTATCTTCAAATACAAGAACTTTTCGTGGTTTTGTTGATTTTCAGCAAATGAACATATTTCAGCGAGGGAGAAGTTTTTTCTTTAATAGCGTCAGATTTTATCTTAAATTACAAAAACTTGTCGTGGTTCTTGTCAATTTTTGTTGATTTTCATCAAATGAACTTATTTCAGTCAGCTAGATCTTTCTTCTTTAAAGCAAAAAGATTTTATCTTCAAAGACAAGAACTTTTCGTGGTTTTGTTGATTTTCAGCAAATGAACATATTTCAGCGAGGGAGAAGTTTTTTCTTTAATAGCGTCAGATTTTATCTTAAAATACAAGAACTTTTCGTGGTTCTTATCAATTTTTGTTGGTTTTCATCCAATGAAATTATTTCAGTCAGCGAGATCTTTCTTCTTCAAAGCAAAAAGATTTTATCTTCAAATACAAGAACTTTTCGTGGTTTTGTTGAATTTCAGCAAATGAACATATTTCAGCGAGGGAGAAGTTTTTTCTTTAATAGCGTCAGATTTTATCGTAAAATCCAAGAACTTTTCGTGGTTCTTGTCAATTTTTGTTGGTTTTCATCCAATGAACTTATTTCAGTCAGCTGGATCTTTCTTCTTCAAAGCAAAGAGATTTTATCTTCAAATACAAGAACTTTTCGTGGTTTTGTTGGTTTTCAGCAAATGAACATATTTCAGCGAGCGAGAAGTTTTTTCTTTAATAGCGTCAGATTTTATCTTAAAATACAAGAACTTTTCGTGGTTCTTGTCAATTTTTGTTGGTTTTCATCTTATGAACTTATTTCAGTCAGCTAGATCTTTCTTCTTCAAAGCAAAAAGATTTTCTCTTCAAATACAAGAACTTTTCGTGGTTTTGTTGATTTTCAGCAAATGAACATATTTCAGCGAGCGAGAAGTTTTTTCTTTAAAAGCGTAAGATTTTATCTTAAAATACAAGAACTTTTCGTGGTTCTTGTCAATTTTTGTTGGTTTTCATCTTATGAACTTATTTCAGTCAGCTGGATCTTTCTTCTTCAAAGCAAAAAGATTTTATCTTCAAATACAAGAACTTTTCGTGGTTTTGTTGATTTTCCGCAAATGAACATATTTCAGCGAGGGAGAAGTTTTTTCTTTAATAGTGTCAGATTTTATCTTAAAATACAAGAACTTTTCGTGGTTCTTGTCAATTTTTGTTGGTTTTCATCCAATGAACTTATTTCAGTCAGCCAGATCTTTCTTCTTCAAAGCAAAAAGATTTTATCTTCAAATGCAAGAACTTTTCGTGGTTTTGTTGATTTTCAGCAAATGAACATATTTCAGCGAGCGAGAAGTTTTTTCTTTAATAGCGTCAGATTTTATCTTAAAATACAAAAACTTTTCGTGGTTCTTGTCAATTTTTGTTGATTTTCATCAAATGAACTTATTTCAGTCAGCTAGATCTTTCTTCTTTAAAGCAAAAAGATTTTATCTTCAAAGACAAGAACTTTTCGTGGTTTTGTTGATTTTCAGCAAATGAACATATTTCAGCGAGCTAGAAGTTTTTTCTTCAATAGCGTAATATTTTATCTTAAAATACAAGAACTTTTCGTGGTTCTTGTCAATTTTTGTTAGTTTTCATCTTATGAACTTATTTCAGTCAGCTCGATCTTTCTTCTTCAAAGCATAAAGATTTTATCTTCAAATACAAGAACTTTTCGTGGTTTTGTTGATTTTCAGCAAATGAACATATTTCAGCGATGGAGAAGTTTTTTCTTTAATAGCGTCAGATTTTGTCTTAAAATACAAGAACTTTTCGTGGTTCTTGTCAATTTTTGTTGGTTTTCATCTTATGAACTTATTTCAGTCAGCTGGATCTTTCTTCTTCAAAGCAAAAAGATTTTCTCTTCAAATACAAGAACTTTTCGTGGTTTTGTTGATTTTCAGCAAATGAACATATTTCAGCGAGCGAGAAGTTTTTTCTTTAAAAGCGTAAGATTTTATCTTAAAATACAAGAACTTTTCGTGGTTCTTGTCAATTTTTGTTGGTTTTCATCTTATGAACTTATTTCAGTCAGCTCGATCTTTCTTCTTCAAAGCAAAAAGATTTTATCTTCAAATACAAGAACGTTTCGTGGTTTTGTTGATTTTCAGCAAATGAACATATTTCAGCGAGGGAGAAGTTTTTTCTTTAATAGCGTCAGATTTTATCTTAAAATACAAGAACTTTTCGTGGTTCTTGTCAATTTTTGTTGGTTTTCATCCAATGAACTTATTTCAGTCAGCCAGATCTTTCTTCTTCAAAGCAAAAAGATTTTATCTTCAAAGACAAGAACTTTTCGTGGTTTTGTTGATTTTCAGCAAATGAACATATTTCAGCGAGGGAGAAGTTTTTTCTTTAATAGCGTCAGATTTTATCTTAAAATACAAGAACTTTTCGTGGTTCTTGTCAATTTTTGTTGGTTTTCATCCAATGAACTTATTTCAGTCAGCTGGATCTTTCTTCTTCAAAGCAAAAACATTTTCTCTTCAAAAACAAGAACTTTTCGTGGTTTTGTTGGTTTTCAGCAAATGAACATATTTCAGCGAGCGAGAAGTTTTTTCTTTAAAAGCGTAAGATTTTATCTTAAAATACAAGAACTTTTCGTGGTACTTGTCAATTTTTGTTGGTTTTCATCTTATGAACTTATTTCAGTCACCGAGATCTTTCTTCTTCAAAGCAAAAAGATTTTATCTTCAAATACAAGAACTTTTCGTGGTTTTGTTGATTTTCCGCAAATGAACATATTTCAGCGAGGGAGAAGTTTTTTCTTTAATAGCGTCAGATTTTATCTTAAAATACAAGAACTTTTCGTGGTTCTTGTCAATTTTTGTTGGTTTTCATCCAATGAACTTATTTCAGTCAGCCAGATCTTTCTTCTTCAAAGCAAAAAGATTTTATCTTCAAATGCAAGAACTGTTCGTGGTTTTGTTGATTTTCAGCAAATGAACATATTTCAGCGAGCGAGAAGTTTTTTCTTTAATAGCGTCAGATTTTATCTTAAAATACAAAAAGTTTTCGTGGTTCTTGTCAATTTTTGTTGATTTTCATCAAATGAACTTATTTCAGTCAGCTAGATCTTTCTTTTTTAAAGCAAAAAGATTTTATCTTCAAAGACAAGAACTTTTCGTGGTTTTGTTGATTTTCAGCAAATGAACATATTTCAGCGAGGGAGAAGTTCTTTCTTTAATAGCGTCAGATTTTATCTTAAAATACAAGAACTTTTTGTGGTTCTTGTCAATTTTTGTTGGTTTTCATCCAATGAACTTATTTCAGTCAGCGAGATCTTTCTTCTTCAAAGCAAAAAGATTTTATCTTCAAATACAAGAACTTTTCGTGGTTTTGTTGATTTTCAGCAAATGAACATATTTCAGCGAGGGAGAAGTTTTTTCTTTAATAGCGTCAGATTTTATCTTAAAATCCAAGAACTTTTCGTGGTTCTTATCAATTTTTGTTGGTTTTCATCCAATGAACTTATTTCAGTCAGCTGGATCTTTCTTCTTCAAAGCAAAAAGATTTTATCTTCAAATACAAGAACTTTTCGTGGTTTTGTTGGTTTTCAGCAAATGAACATATTTCAGCGAGCGAGAAGTTTTTTCTTTAATAGCGTCAGATTTTATCTTCAAATACAAGAACTTTTCGTGGTTTTGTTGATTTTCAGCAAATGAACATATTTCAGCGAGGGAGAAGTTTTTTCTTTAATAGCATCAGATTTTATCTTAAAATACAAGAACTTTTCGTGGTTCTTATCAATTTTTGTTGGTTTTCATCCAATGAACTTATTTCAGTCAGCTGGATCTTTCTTCTTCAAAGCAAAAAGATTTTATCTTCAAATACAAGAACTTTTCGTGGTTTTGTTGGTTTTCAGCAAATGAACATATTTCAGCGAGCGAGAAGTTTTTTCTTTAATAGCGTCAGATTTTATCTTAAAATACAAGAACTTTTCGTGGTTCTTGTCAATTTTTGTTGGTT
This sequence comes from Heptranchias perlo, assembly GCF_035084215.1. Lineage (NCBI taxonomy): Eukaryota > Metazoa > Chordata > Chondrichthyes > Hexanchiformes > Hexanchidae > Heptranchias > Heptranchias perlo. Next base: position 444,944 of record NW_027138591.1, read on the forward strand.
TTCATCTCATGAACTTATTTCAGTCAGCTAGATCTTTCTTCTTCAAAGCAAAAAGATTTTATCTTCAAATACAAGAACTTTTCGTGGTTTTGTTGATTTTCAGCAAATGAACATATTTCAGCGAGGGAGAAGTTTTTTCTTTAATAGCGTCAGATTTTATCTTAAAATACAAGAACTTTTCGTGGTTCTTGTCAATTTTTGTTGGTTTTCATCCAATGAACTTATTTCAGTCACCGAGATCTTTCTTCTTCAAAGCAAAAAGATTTTATCTTCAAATACAAGAACTTTTCGTGGTTTTGTTGATTTTCAGCAAATGAACATATTTCAGCGAGGGAGAAGTTTTTTCTTTAATGGCGTCAGATTTTACCTGAAAATACAAGAACTTTTCGTGGTTCTTGTCAATTTTTGTTGGTTTTCATCCAATGAACTTATTTCAGCGAGCTGGAAGTTTTTTCTTTAATAGTGCAAGATTTTATCTTGAAATACAAGAACTTTTCGTGGTTCTTGTCAATTTTTGATGATTTTCATCAAATTAAGTTATTTCAGTCAGCTGGATCTTTCTTCTTCCAAGCAAAAAGATTTTATCTTCAAATACAAGAACTTTTCGTGGTTTTGTTGATTTTCAGCAAATGAACATATTTCAGCGAGCGAGAAGTTTTTTCTTTAATAGCGTCAGATTTTATCTTCAAATACAAGAACTTTTCGTGATTCTTGTCAATTTTTGTTGGTTTTCATCTTATGAACTTATTTCAGTCAGCTAGATCTTTCTTCTTCAAAGCAAAAAGATTTTATCTTCAAATACAAGAACTTTTCGTGGTTTTGTTGATTTTCAGCAAATGAACATATTTCAGCGAGGGAGAAGTTTTTTCTTTAATAGCGTCAGATTTTATCTTAAAATACAAGAACTTTTCGTGGTTCTTGTCAATTTTTGTTGGTTTTCATCCAATGAACTTATTTCAGTCAGCTGGATCTTTCTTCTTCAAAGCAAAAAGATTTTATCTTCAAATACAAGAACTTTTCGTGGTTTTGTTGGTTTTCAGCAAATGAACATATTTCAGCGAGCGAGAAGTTTTTTCTTTAATAGCGTCAGATTTTATCTTAAAATACAAGAACTTTTCGTGGTTCTTGTCAATTTTTGTTGGTTTTCATCTCATGAACTTATTTCAGTCAGCTGGATCTTTCTTCTTCAAAGCAAAAAGATTTTATCTTCAAATACAAGAACTTTTCGTGGTTTTGTTGATTTTCAGCAAATCAACATATTTCAGCGAGGGAGAAGTTTTTTCTTTAATAGCGTCAGATTTTATCTTAAAATACAAGAACTTTTCGTGGTTCTTGTCAATTTTTGTTGGTTTTCATCTGATGAACTTATTTCAGTCACCGAGATCTTTCTTCTTCAAAGCAAAAAGATTTTATCTTCAAATACAAGAACTTTTCGTGGTTTTGTTGATTTTCAGCAAATGAACATATTTCAGCGAGGGAGAAGTTTTTTCTTTAATGGCGTCAGATTTTACCTTAAAATACAAGAACTTTTCGTGGTTCTTGTCAATTTTTGTTGGTTTTCATCCAATGAACTTATTTCAGCGAGCTGGAAGTTTTTTCTTTAATAGTGCAAGATTTTATCTTGAAATACAAGAACTTTTCGTGGTTCTTGTCAATTTTTGTTGATTTTCATCAAATTAAGTTATTTCAGTCAGCTGGATCTTTCTTCTTCCAAGCAAAAAGATTTTATCTTCAAATACAAGAACTTTTCGTGGTTTTGTTGATTTTCAGCAAATGAACATATTTCAGCGAGCTGGAAGTTTTTTCTTCAATAGCGTCAGATTTTATCTTAAAATACAAGAACTTTTCGTGGTTCCTGTCAATTTTAGTTGGTTTTCATCCAATGAACTTATTTCAGTCACCTAAATCCTTCTTCTTCAAAGCAAAAAGATTTTATCTTCAAATACAAGAACTTTTCGTGGTTTTGTTGATTTTCAGCACATGACCATATTTCAGCGAGCTGGAAGTTTTTTCTTTAATAGCGTCAGATTTTATCTTAAAATACAAGAACTTTTCGTGGTTCTTGTCAATTTTTGTTGATTTTCATCTCATGAACTTATTTCAGTCAGCTGGATATTTCTTCAAAGCAAAAAGATTTTATCTTCAAATACAAGAACTTTACGTGGTTTTGTTGGTTTTCAGCAAATGACCATATTTCAGCGAGCTGGAAGTTTTTTCTTTGATAGCTTCAGATTTTATCTTAAAATACAAGAACTTTTCGTGGTTCTTGTCAATTTTTGTTGATTTTCATCAAATGAACTTATTTCAGTCAACTGGCTCTTTCTTCTTCAAAGCAAAAAAATTTTATCTTCAAATACAATAACTTTTCGTGGTTTTGTTGATTTTCAGCAAATGAACATATTTCATTGAGCGAGAAGTTTTTTCTTTAATAGCGTCAGATTTTATCCTAAAATACAAGAACTTTTCGTGGTTCTTGTCAAATTTCGTTGGTTTTCATCTCATGAACTTATTTCAGTCAGCTAGATCTTTCTTCTTCAAAGCAAAAAGATTTTATCTTGAAATACAAGAACTTTTCGTGGTTTTGTTGATTTTCAGCAAATGAACATATTTCAGCGAGCAAGAAGTTTTTTCTTTAATAGCGTCAGATTTTATCCTAAAATACAAGAACTTTTCGTGGTTCTTGTCAAATTTTGTTGGTTTTCATCGAATGAACGTATTTCAGTCAGCTAGATCTTTCTTCTTCAAAGCAAAAAGATTTTATCTTCAAATACAAGAACTTTTCGTGGTTTTGTTGATTTTCAGCAAATGAACATATTTCAGCGAGCGAGAAGTTTTTTCTTTAATGGCGTCAGATTTTACCTTAAAATACAAGAACTTTTCGTGGTTCTTGTCAATTTTTGTTGGTTTTCATCTAATGAACGTATTTCAGTCAGCTAGATCTTTCTTCTTCAAAGCAAAAAGATTTTATCTTCAAATACAAGAACTTTTCGTGGTTTTGTTGATTTTCAGCAAATGAACATATTTCAGCGAGCGAGAAGTTTTTTCTTAAATAGCTTCAGATTTTATCCTAAAATGCAAGAACTTTTCGTGGTTCTTGTCAAATTTTGTTGGTTTTCTTCTCATGAACTCATTTCAGTCAGCTAGATCTTTCTTCTTCAAAGCAAAAAGATTTTATCTTCAAATACAAGAACTTTTCGTGGTTTTGTTGATTTTCAGCAAATGAACATATTTGAGCGAGCTAGAAGTTTTTTCATAAAAAGCGTCAGATTTTATGTTAAAATACAAGAACTTCTCGTGGTTCTTGTCAATTTTTGTTGGTTTTCATCTAATGAACTTATTTCAGTCAGCTGGATCTTTCTTCTTCAAAGCAAAAAGATTTTATCTTCAAATACAAGAACTTTTCGTGGTTTTGTTCGTTTTCAGCAAATGAACATATTTCAGCGAGCAAGAAGTTTTTTGTTTAATAGCGCAAGATTTTATCTTAAAATAAAAGAACTTTTCGTGGTTCTTGTCAATTTTTGTTGGTTTTCATCTGATGAACTTATTTCAGTCACCGAGATCTTTCTTCTTCAAAGCAAAAAGATTTTATCTTCAAATACAAGAACTTTTCGTGGTTTTGTTGATTTTCAGCACATGACCATATTTCAGCGAGCTGGAAGTTTTTTCTTTGATAGCGTCAGATTTTATCTTAAAATACAAGAACTTTTCGTGGTTCTTGTCAATTTTTGTTGATTTTCATCTTATGAACTTATTTCAGTCAGCTGGATATTTCTTCAAAGCAAAAAGATTTTATCTTCAAATAGAAGAACTTTACGTAGTTTTGTTGGTTTTCAGCAAATGACCATATTTCAGCGAGCTGGAAGTTTTTTCTTTGATAGCGTCAGATTTTATCTTAAAATACAAGAACTTTTCGTGGTTCTTGTCAATTTTTGTTGATTTTCATCAAATGAACTTATTTCAGTCAACTGGCTCTTTCTTCTTCAAAGCAAAAACATTTTATCTTCAAATACAATAACTTTTCGTGGTTTTGTTGATTTTCAGCAAATGAACATATTTCAGCGAGCGAGAAGTTTTTTCTTTAATAGCGTCAGATTTTATCCTAAAATACAAGAACTTTTCGTGGTTCTTGTCAAGTTTTGTTGGTTTTCATCTAATGAACTTATTTCAGTCAGCTGGATCTTTCTTCTTCAAAGCAAAAAGATTTTATCATGAAATACAATAACTTTTCGTGGTTTTGTTGATTTTCAGCAAATGAACATATTTCAGCGAGCAAGAAGTTTTTTCTTTCATAGCGTCAGATTTTATCCTAAAATACAAGAACTTTTCGTGGTTCTTGTCAAATTTTGTTGGTTTTCATCAAATGAACGTATTTCAGTCAGCTCGATCTTTCTTCTTCAAAGCAAAAAGATTTTATCTTCAAATGCAAGAACTTTTCGTGGTTTTGTTGATTTTCAGCAAATGAACATATTTCAGCGAGCGAGAAGTTTTTTCTTTAATGGCGTCAGATTTTACCTTAAAATACAAGAACTTTTCGTGGTTCTTGTCAATTTTTGTTGGTTTTCATCCAATGAACATATTTCAGTCACCGAGATCTTTCTTCTTCAAAGCAAAAAGATTCTGTCTTCAAATACAAGAACTTTTCGTGGTTTTGTTGATTTTCAGCAAATGAACATATTTCAGCGAGCGAGAAGTTTTTTCATTAATAGCCTCAGATTTTATCCTAAAATACAAGAACCTTTCGTGGTTCTTGTCAATTTTTGTTGGTTTTCATCTTATGAACTTATTTCAGTCAGCTAGATCTTTCTTCTTCCAAGCAAAAAGATTTTATCTTCAAATACAAGAACTTTTCGTGGTTTTGTTGATTTTCAGCAAATGAACATATTTCAGCGAGCTGGAAGTTTTTTCTTTAATAGCGTCAGATTTTATCTTAAAATACAAGAACGTTTCGTGGTTCTTGTCAATTTTTGTTGATTTTCATCCAATGAACTTATTTCAGTGAGCTGGATCTTTCATCTTCAAAGCAAAAAGATTTTATCTTCAAATACAATAACTTTTCGTGGTTTTGTTGATTTTCAGCAAATGAACATATTTCAGCGAGCGAGAAGTTTTTTCTTTAATAGCATCAGATTTTATCCTAAAATACAAGAACTTTTCGTGGTTCTTGTCAAATTTTGTTGGTTTTCATCTCATGAACTTATTTCAGTCAGCTAGATCTTTCTTCTTCAAAGCAAAAAGATTTTATCTTGAAATACAAGAACTTTTCGTGGTTTTGTTGATTTTCAGCAAATGAACATATTTCAGCGAGCAAGAAGTTTTTTCTTTAATGGCGTCAGATTTTACCTTAAAATACAAGAACTTTTCGTGGTTCTTGTCAATTTTTGTTGGTTTTCATCTAATGAACGTATTTCAGTCAGCTAGATCTTTCTTCTTCAAAGCAAAAAGATTTTATCTTCAAATACAAGAACTTTTCGTGGTTTTGTTGATTTTCAGCAAATGAACATATTTCAGCGAGCGAGAAGTTTTTTCATTAATAGCCTCAGATTTTATCCTAAAATACAAGAACCTTTCGTGGTTCTTGTCAATTTTTGTTGGTTTTCATCTTATGAACTTATTTCAGTCAGCTAGATCTTTCTTCTTCCAAGCAAAAAGATTTTATCTTCAAATACAAGAACTTTTCGTGGTTTTGTTGATTTTCAGCAAATGAACATATTTCAGCGAGCTGGAAGTTTTTTCTTTAATAGCGTCAGATTTTATCTTAAAATACAAGAACTTTTCGTGGTTCTTGTCAATTTTTGTTGATTTTCATCCAATGAACTTATTTCAGTGAGCTGGATCTTTCATCTTCAAAGCAAAAAGATTTTATCTTCAAATACAATAACTTTTCGTGGTTTTGTTGATTTTCAGCAAATGAACATATTTCAGCGAGCGAGAAGTTTTTTCTTTAATAGCATCAGATTTTATCCTAAAATACAAGAACTTTTCGTGGTTCTTGTCAAATTTTGTTGGTTTTCATCTCATGAACTTATTTCAGTCAGCTAGATCTTTCTTCTTCAAAGCAAAAAGATTTTATCTTGAAATACAAGAACTTTTCGTGGTTTTGTTGATTTTCAGCAAATGAACATATTTCAGCGAGCAAGAAGTTTTTTCTTTAATGGCGTCAGATTTTACCTTAAAATACAAGAACTTTTCGTGGTTCTTGTCAATTTTTGTTGGTTTTCATCTAATGAACGTATTTCAGTCAGCTAGATCTTTCTTCTTCAAAGCAAAAAGATTTTATCTTCAAATACAAGAACTTTTCGTGGTTTTGTTGATTTTCAGCAAATGAACATATTTCAGCGAGCGAGAAGTTTTTTCTTAAATAGCTTCAGATTTTATCCTAAAATGCAAGAACTTTTCGTGGTTCTTGTCAAATTTTGTTGGTTTTCTTCTCATGAACTCATTTCAGTCAGCTAGATCTTTCTTCTTCAAAGCAAAAAGATTTTATCTTCAAATACAAGAACTTTTCGTGGTTTTGTTGATTTTCAGCAAATGAACATATTTGAGCGAGCTAGAAGTTTTTTCATAAAAAGCGTCAGATTTTATGTTAAAATACAAGAACTTCTCGTGGTTCTTGTCAATTTTTGTTGGTTTTCATCTAATGAACTTATTTCAGTCAGCTGGATCTTTCTTCTTCAAAGCAAAAAGATTTTATCTTCAAATACAAGAACTTTTCGTGGTTTTGTTCGTTTTCAGCAAATGAACATATTTCAGCGAGCAAGAAGTTTTTTGTTTAATAGCGCAAGATTTTATCTTAAAATAAAAGAACTTTTCGTGGTTCTTGTCAATTTTTGTTGGTTTTCATCTGATGAACTTATTTCAGTCACCGAGATCTTTCTTCTTCAAAGCAAAAAGATTTTATCTTCAAATACAAGAACTTTTCGTGGTTTTGTTGATTTTCAGCACATGACCATATTTCAGCGAGCTGGAAGTTTTTTCTTTAATAGCGTCAGATTTTATCTTAAAATACAAGAACTTTTCGTGGTTCTTGTCAATTTTTGTTGATTTTCATCTTATGAACTTATTTCAGTCAGCTGGATATTTCTTCAAAGCAAAAAGATTTTATCTTCAAATAGAAGAACTTTACGTAGTTTTGTTGGTTTTCAGCAAATGACCATATTTCAGCGAGCTGGAAGTTTTTTCTTTGATAGCGTCAGATTTTATCTTAAAATACAAGAACTTTTCGTGGTTCTTGTCAATTTTTGTTGATTTTCATCAAATGAACTTATTTCAGTCAACTGGCTCTTTCTTCTTCAAAGCAAAAACATTTTATCTTCAAATACAATAACTTTTCGTGGTTTTGTTGATTTTCAGCAAATGAACATATTTCAGCGAGCGAGAAGTTTTTTCTTTAATAGCGTCAGATTTTATCCTAAAATACAAGAACTTTTCGTGGTTCTTGTCAAATTTTGTTGGTTTTCATCTAATGAACTTATTTCAGTCAGCTGGATCTTTCTTCTTCAAAGCAAAAAGATTTTATCATGAAATACAATAACTTTTCGTGGTTTTGTTGATTTTCAGCAAATGAACATATTTCAGCGAGCAAGAAGTTTTTTCTTTCATAGCGTCAGATTTTATCCTAAAATACAAGAACTTTTCGTGGTTCTTGTCAAATTTTGTTGGTTTTCATCAAATGAACGTATTTCAGTCAGCTCGATCTTTCTTCTTCAAAGCAAAAAGATTTTATCTTCAAATGCAAGAACTTTTCGTGGTTTTGTTGATTTTCAGCAAATGAACATATTTCAGCGAGCGAGAAGTTTTTTCTTTAATGGCGTCAGATTTTACCTTAAAATACAAGAACTTTTCGTGGTTCTTGTCAATTTTTGTTGGTTTTCATCCAATGAACATATTTCAGTCACCGAGATCTTTCTTCTTCAAAGCAAAAAGATTCTGTCTTCAAATACAAGAACTTTTCGTGGTTTTGTTGATTTTCAGCAAATGAACATATTTCAGCGAGCGAGAAGTTTTTTCATTAATAGCCTCAGATTTTATCCTAAAATACAAGAACCTTTCGTGGTTCTTGTCAATTTTTGTTGGTTTTCATCTTATGAACTTATTTCAGTCAGCTAGATCTTTCTTCTTCCAAGCAAAAAGATTTTATCTTCAAATACAAGAACTTTTCGTGGTTTTGTTGATTTTCAGCAAATGAACATATTTCAGCGAGCTGGAAGTTTTTTCTTTAATAGCGTCAGATTTTATCTTAAAATACAAGAACTTTTCGTGGTTCTTGTCAATTTTTGTTGATTTTCATCCAATGAACTTATTTCAGTGAGCTGGATCTTTCATCTTCAAAGCAAAAAGATTTTATCTTCAAATACAAGAACTTTTCGTGGTTTTGTTGATTTTCAGCAAATGAACATATTTCAGCGAGCGAGAAGTTTTTTCTTTAATAGCATCAGATTTTATCCTAAAATACAAGAACTTTTCGTGGTTCTTGTCAAATTTTGTTGGTTTTCATCTCATGAACTTATTTCAGTCAGCTAGATCTTTCTTCTTCAAAGCAAAAAGATTTTATCTTGAAATACAAGAACTTTTCGTGGTTTTGTTGATTTTCAGCAAATGAACATATTATAGCGAGCGAGAAGTTTTCTCTTTAATAGCGTCAGATTTTATCCTAAAATACAAGAACTTTTCGTGGTTCTTGTCAATTTTTGTTGGTTTTCATCTGATGAACTTATTTCAGTCAGCTGGATCTTTCTTCTTCAAAGGAAAAAGATTTTATCTTCAAATACAAGAACTTTTCGTGGTTTTGTTGATTTTCAGCAAATGAACATATTTCAGCGAGCTGGAAGTTTTTTCTTTAATAGCGTCAGATTTTATCTTAAAATACAAGAACTTTTCGTGGTTCTTGTCAATTTTTGTTGATTTTCATCCAATGAACTTATTTCAGTGAGCTGGATCTTTCTTCTTCAAAGCAAAAAGATTTTATCTTGAAATATAAGAACTTTTCGTGGTTTTGTTGATTTTCAGCAAATGAACATATTTCAGCGAGCAAGAAGTTTTTTCTTTAATAGCGTCAGATTTTATCCAAAAATACAAGAACTTTTCGTGGTTCTTGTCAATTTTTGTTGGTTTTCATCTAATGAACTTATTTCAGTCAGCTGGATCTCTCTTCTTCAAAGCAAAAAGATTTTATCTTCAAATACAAGAACTGTTCGTGGTTTTGTTGATTTTCAGCAAATGAACATATTTCAGCGAGGGAGAAGTTTTTTCTTTAATGGCGTCAAATTTTATCTTAAAATACAAGAACTTTTCGTGGTTCTTGTCAATTTTTGTTGGTTTTCATCCAATGAACATATTTCAGTCACCGAGATCTTTCTTCTTCAAAGCAAAAAGATTCTGTCTTCAAATACAAGAACTTTTCGTGGTTTTGTTGATTTTCAGCAAATGAACATATTTCAGCGAGCGAGAAGTTTTTTCTTTAATAGCCTCAGATTTTATCCTAAAATACAAGAACCTTTCGTGGTTCTTCTCAATTTTTGTTGGTTTTCATCTCATGAACTTATTTCAGTCAGCTAGATCTTTCTTCTTCCAAGCAAAAAGATTTTGTCTTCAAATACAAGAACTTTTCGTAGTTTTGTTGATTTTCAGCAAATGAACATATTTCAGCGAGCTGGAAGTTTTTTCTTTAATAGCGTCAGATTTTATCTTGAAATACAAGAACTTTTCGTGGTTCTTGTCAATTTTTGTTGATTTTCATCAAATTAAGTTATTTCAGTCAGCTGGATCTTTCTTCTTCAAAGCAAAAAGATTCTGTCTTCAAATACAAGAACTTTTCGTGGTTTTGTTGATTTTCAGCAAATGAACATATTTCAGCGAGCGAGAAGTTGTTTCTTTAATAGCCTCAGATTTTATCCTAAAATACAAGAACCTTTCGTGGTTCTTGTCAATTTTTGTTGGTTTTCATCTTATGAACTTATTTCAGTCAGCTGGATCTTTCTTCTTCCAAGCAAAAAGATTTCATCTTCAAATACAAGAACTTTTCGTGGTTTTGTTGATTTTCAGCAAATGAACATATTTCAGCGAGCAAGAAGTTTTTTCTTTAATAGCGTCAGATTTTATCTCAAAATACAAGAACGTTTCGTGGTTCTTGTCAATTTTTGTTGGTTTTCATCTAATGAACTTATTTCAGTCAGCTGGATCTTTCTTCTTCAAAGCAAAAAGATTTTATCTTCAAATACAAGAACTTTTCGTGGTTTTGTTGATTTTCAGCAAATGAACATATTTCAGCGAGGGAGAAGTTTTTTCTTTAATGGCGTCAAATTTTACCTTAAAATACAAGAACTTTTCGTGGTTCTTGTCAATTTTTGTTGGTTTTCATCCAATGAACATATTTCAGTCAACGAGATCTTTCTTCTTCAAAGCAAAAAGATTCTGTCTTCAAATACAAGAACTTTTCGTGGTTTTGTTGATTTTCAGCAAATGTACATATTTCAGCGAGCGAGAAGTTTTTTCTTTAATAGCCTCAGATTTTATCCTAAAATACAAGAACCTTTCGTGGTTCTTGTCAATTTTTGTTGGTTTTCATCTTATGAACTTATTTCAGTCAGCTAGATCTTTCTTCTTCCAAGCAAAAAGATTTTATCTTCAAATACAAGAACTTTTCGTGGTTTTGTTGATTTTCAGCAAATGAACATATTTCAGCGAGCTGGAAGTTTTTTCTTTAATAGCGTCAGATTTTATCTTGAAATACAAGAACTTTTCGTGGTTCTTGTCAATTTTTGTTGATTTTCATCAAATTAAGTTATTTCAGTCAGCTGGATCTTTCTTCTTCAAAGCAAAAAGATTTTATCTTCAAATACAAGAACTTTTTGTGGTCTTGTTGATTTTCAGCAAATGAACATATTTCAGCGAGCTGGAAGTTTTTTCTTTAATAGCGTCAGATTTTATCTTGAAATACAAGAACTTTTCGTGGTTCTTGTCAATTTTTGTTGATTTTCATCAAATTAAGTTATTTCAGTCAGCTGGATCTTTCTTCTTCAAAGCAAAAAGATTTTATCTTCAAATACAAGAACTTTTCGTGGTTTTGTTGATTTTCAGCAAATGAACATATTTCAGCGAGGGAGAAGTATTTTCTCAAATGGCGTCAGATTTTACCTTAAAATACAAGAACTTTTCGTGGTTCTTGTCAATTTTTGTTGGTTTTCATCTTATGAACTTATTTCAGTCAGCTAGATCTTTCTTCTTCCAAGCAAAAAGATTTTATCTTCAAATACAAGAACTTTTCGTGGTTTTGTTGATTTTCAGCAAATGAACATATTTCAGCGAGCTGGAAGTTTTTTCTTTAATAGCGTCAGATTTTATCTTGAAATACAAGAACTTTTCGTGGTTCTTGTCAATTTTTGTTGATTTTCATCAAATTAAGTTATTTCAGTCAGCTGGATCTTTCTTCTTCAAAGCAAAAAGATTTTATCTTCAAATACAAGAACTTTTCGTGGTTTTGTTGATTTTCAGCAAATGAACATATTTCAGCGAGCTGGAAGTTTTTTCTTTAATAGCGTCAGATTTTATCTTGAAATACAAGAACTTTTCGTGGTTCTTGTCAATTTTTGATGATTTTCATCAAATGAACTTATTTCAGTCAGCTGGATCTTTCTTCTTCAAAGCAAAAAGATTTTATCTTCAAATACAAGAACTTTTCGTGGTTTTGTTGATTTTCAGCAAATGAACATATTTCAGCGAGCGAGAAGTTTTTTCTTTAATAGCGCAAGATTTTATCTTAAAATACAAGAACTTTTCGTGCTTCTTGTCAATTTTTGTTGGTTTTCATCCAATGAACTTATTTCAGTCACCTAAATCCTTCTTCTTCAAAGCAAAAAGATTTTATCTTCAAATACAAGAACTTTTCGTGGTTTTGTTGGTTTTCAGCAAATGACCATAGTTCAGCGAGCTGGAAGTTTTTTCTTTAATAGCGTCAGATTTTATCTTAAAATACAAGAACTTTTCGTGGTTCTTGTCAATTTTTGTTGATTTTCATCTAATGAACTTATTTCAGTCAGCTGGATCTTTCTTCTTCAAAGCAAAAAGATTTTATCTTCAAATACAAGAACTTTTCGTGGTTTTGTTGATTTTCAGCAAATGACCATATTTCAGCGAGCTGGAAGTTTTTTCTTTAATAGCGTCAGATTGTATCTTAAAATACAAGAACTTTTCGTGGTTCTTGTCAATTTTTGTTGATTTTCATCCAATGAACTTATTTCAGTCAGCTGGATCTTTCTTCTTCAAAGTAAAAAGAGTTATCTTCAAATACAATAACTTTTAGTGGCTTTGTTGATATTCAGCAAATGAACATATTTCAGCGAGCGAGAAGTTTTTTCTTTAATAGCTTCAGATTTTATCCTAAAATGCAAGAACTTTTCGTGGTTCTTGTCAAGTTTTGTTGGTTTTCATCTCATGAACTCATTTCAGTCAGCTAGATGTTTCTTCTTCAAAGTAAAAAGATTTTATCTTCAAATACAAGAACTTTCCGTGGTTTTGTTGATTTTCAGCAAATGAACATATTTCAGCGAGCGAGAAGTTTTTTCATAAAAAGCGTTAGATTTTATCTTAAAATACAAGAACTTTTCGTGGTTCTTGTCAATTTTTGTTGGTTTTCATCTAATGAACTTATTTCGGTCAGCTGGATCTTTCTTCTTCAAAGCAAAAAGATTTTATCTTCAAATACAAGAACTTTTCGTGGTTTTGTTCGTTTTCAGCAAATGAACATATTTCAGCGAGCAAGAATTTTTTTGTTTAATAGCGCAAGATTTTATCTTAAAATACAAGAACTTTTCGTAGTTCTTGTCAATTTTTGTTGGTTTTCATCTGATGAACTTATTTCAGTCACCGAGATCTTTCTTCTTCATAGCAAAAAGATTTTATCTTCAAATACAAGAACTTTTCGTGGTTTTGTTGATTTTCAGCAAATTAACATATTTCAGCGAGGGAGAAGTTTTTTCTTTAATGGCGTCAGATTTTACCTAAAAATACAAGAACTTTTCGTGGTTCTTGTCAATTTTTGTTGATTTTCATCAAATTAAGTTATTTCAGTCAGCTGGATCTTTCTTCTTCAAAGCAAAAAGATTTTATCTTCAAATACAAGAACTTTTCGTGGTTTTGTTGATTTTCAGCAAATGAACATATTTCAGCGAGGGAGAAGTATTTTCTCAAATGGCGTCAGATTTTACCTTAAAATACAAGAACTTTTCGTGGTTCTTGTCAATTTTTGTTGGTTTTCATCTTATGAACTTATTTCAGTCAGCTAGATCTTTCTTCTTCCAAGCAAAAAGATTTTATCTTCAAATACAAGAACTTTTCGTGGTTTTGTTGATTTTCAGCAAATGAACATATTTCAGCGAGCTGGAAGTTTTTTCTTTAATAGCGTCAGATTTTATCTTGAAATACAAGAACTTTTCGTGGTTCTTGTCAATTTTTGTTGATTTTCATCAAATTAAGTTATTTCAGTCAGCTGGATCTTTCTTCTTCAAAGCAAAAAGATTTTATCTTCAAATACAAGAACTTTTCGTGGTTTTGTTGATTTTCAGCAAATGAACATATTTCAGCGAGCTGGAAGTTTTTTCTTTAATAGCGTCAGATTTTATCTTGAAATACAAGAACTTTTCGTGGTTCTTGTCAATTTTTGATGATTTTCATCAAATGAACTTATTTCAGTCAGCTGGATCTTTCTTCTTCAAAGCAAAAAGATTTTATCTTCAAATACAAGAACTTTTCGTGGTTTTGTTGATTTTCAGCAAATGAACATATTTCAGCGAGCGAGAAGTTTTTTCTTTAATAGCGCAAGATTTTATCTTAAAATACAAGAACTTTTCGTGCTTCTTGTCAATTTTTGTTGGTTTTCATCCAATGAACTTATTTCAGTCACCTAAATCCTTCTTCTTCAAAGCAAAAAGATTTTATCTTCAAATACAAGAACTTTTCGTGGTTTTGTTGGTTTTCAGCAAATGACCATAGTTCAGCGAGCTGGAAGTTTTTTCTTTAATAGCGTCAGATTTTATCTTAAAATACAAGAACTTTTCGTGGTTCTTGTCAATTTTTGTTGATTTTCATCTAATGAACTTATTTCAGTCAGCTGGATCTTTCTTCTTCAAAGCAAAAAGATTTTATCTTCAAATACAAGAACTTTTCGTGGTTTTGTTGATTTTCAGCAAATGACCATATTTCAGCGAGCTGGAAGTTTTTTCTTTAATAGCGTCAGATTGTATCTTAAAATACAAGAACTTTTCGTGGTTTTTGTCAATTTTTGTTGATTTTCATCCAATGAACTTATTTCAGTCAGCTGGATCTTTCTTCTTCAAAGTAAAAAGAGTTATCTTCAAATACAATAACTTTTAGTGGCTTTGTTGATATTCAGCAAATGAACATATTTCAGCGAGCGAGAAGTTTTTTCTTTAATAGCTTCAGATTTTATCCTAAAATGCAAGAACTTTTCGTGGTTCTTGTCAAGTTTTGTTGGTTTTCATCTCATGAACTCATTTCAGTCAGCTAGATGTTTCTTCTTCAAAGTAAAAAGATTTTATCTTCAAATACAAGAACTTTCCGTGGTTTTGTTGATTTTCAGCAAATGAACATATTTCAGCGAGCGAGAAGTTTTTTCATAAAAAGCGTTAGATTTTATCTTAAAATACAAGAACTTTTCGTGGTTCTTGTCAATTTTTGTTGGTTTTCATCTAATGAACTTATTTCGGTCAGCTGGATCTTTCTTCTTCAAAGCAAAAAGATTTTATCTTCAAATACAAGAACTTTTCGTGGTTTTGTTCGTTTTCAGCAAATGAACATATTTCAGCGAGCAAGAATTTTTTTGTTTAATAGCGCAAGATTTTATCTTAAAATACAAGAACTTTTCGTAGTTCTTGTCAATTTTTGTTGGTTTTCATCTGATGAACTTATTTCAGTCACCGAGATCTTTCTTCTTCATAGCAAAAAGATTTTATCTTCAAATGCAAGAACTTTTCGTGGTTTTGTTGATTTTCAGCAAATTAACATATTTCAGCGAGGGAGAAGTTTTTTCTTTAATGGCGTCAGATTTTACCTAAAAATACAAGAACTTTTCGTGGTTCTTGTCAATTTTTGTTGGTTTTCATCCAATGAACTAATTTCAGTCACCGAGATCTTTCTTCTTTAAAGCAAAAAGATTCTGTCTTCAAATACAAGAACTTTTCGTGGTTTTGTTGATTTTCACCAAATGAACATATTTCAGTGAGCGAGAAGTTTTTTCTTTAATAGCCTCAGATTTTATCCTAAAATACAAGAACTTTTCGTGGTTCTTGTCAATTTTTGTTGGTTTTCATCTAATGAACGTATTTCAGTCAGCTAGATCTTTCTTCTTGAAAGCAAAAAGATTTTATCTTCAAATACAAGAACTTTTCGTGGTTTTGTTGATTTTCAGCAAATGAACATATTTCAGCGAGCTGGAAGTTTTTTCTTTAATAGCGTCAGATTTTATCTTGAAATACAAGAACTTTTCGTGGTTCTTGTCAATTTTTGTTGATTTTCATCAAATTAAGTTATTTCAGTCAGCTGGATCTTTCTTCTTCAAAGCAAAAAGATTTTATCTTCAAATACAAGAACTTTGCGTGGTTTTGTTGGTTTTCAGCAAATGAACATATTTCAGCGAGCTACAAGTTTTTTCTTTAATAGCGTCAGATTTTATCTTAAAATACAAGAACTTTTCGTGGTTCTTGTCAATTTTTGTTGGTTTTCATCTTATGAACTTATTTCAGTCAGCCAGATCTTTCTTCTTCAAAGCAAAAAGATTTTATCTTCAAATACAATAACTTTTCGTGGTTTTGTTGATTTTCAGCAAATGAACATATTTCAGCGAGCGAGAAGTTTTTTCTTTAATAGCGTCAGATTTTATCCTAAAATACAAGAACTTTTCGTGGTTCTTGTCAAATTTTGTTGGTTTTCATCTAATGAACTTATTTCAGTCAGCTAGATCTTTCTTCTTCAAAGCAAAAAGATTTTATCTTGAAATACAAGAACTTTTCGTGGTTTTGTTGATTTTCAGCAAATGAACATATTTCAGCGAGCAAGAAGTTTTTTCTTTAATAGCGTCAGATTTTATCCTAAAATACAAGAACCTTTCGTGGTTCTTGTCAAATTTTGTTGGTTTTCATCTAATGAACGTATTTCAGTCAGCTAGATCTTTCTTCTTCAAAGCAAAAAGATTTTATCTTCAAATACAAGAACTTTTCGTGGTTTTGTTGATTTTCAGCAAATGAACATATTTCAGCGAGCGAGAAGTTTTCTCTTTAATAGCGTCAGATTTTATCTTAAAATACAAGAACTTTTCGTGGTTCTTGTCAATTTTTGTTGGTTTTCATCTGATGAACTTATTTCAGTCAGCTGGATCTTTCTTCTTCAAAGCAAAAAGATTTTATCTTCAAATACAAGAACTTTTCGTGGTTTTGTTGATTTTCAGCAAATGAACATATTTCAGCGAGCTGGAAGTTTTTTCTTTAATAGCGTCAGATTTTATCTTAAAATACAAGAACTTTTCGTGGTTCTTGTCAATTTTTGTTGATTTTCATCGAATGAACTTATTTCAGTCAGCTGGATCTCTCTTCTTCAAAGCAAAAAGATTTTATCTTCAAATACAAGAACTTTTCGTGGTTTTGTTGATTTTCAGCAAATGAACATATTTCAGTGAGGGAGAAGTTTTTTCTTTAATGGCGTCAAATTTTACCTTAAAATACAAGAACTTTTCGTGGTTCTTGTCAATTTTTGTTGGTTTTCATCCAATGAACATATTTCAGTCACCGAGATCTTTCTTCTTCAAAGCAAAAAGATTCTGTCTTCAAATACAAGAACTTTTCGTGGTTTTGTTGATTTTCAGCAAATGAACATATTTCAGCGAGCGAGAAGTTTTTTCTTTAATAGCCTCAGATTTTATCCTAAAATACAAGAACCTTTCGTGGTTCTTGTCAATTTTTGTTGGTTTTCATCTCATGAACTTATTTCAGTCAGCTAGATCTTTCTTCTTCCAAGCAAAAAGATTTTATCTTCAAATACAAGAACTTTTCGTAGTTTTGTTGATTTTCAGCAAATGAACATATTTCAGCGAGCTGGAAGTTTTTTCTTTAATAGCGTCAGATTTTATCTTGAAATACAAGAACTTTTCGTGGTTCTTGTCAATTTTTGTTGATTTTCATCAAATTAAGTTATTTCAGTCAGCTGGCTCTTTCTTCTTCAAAGCAAAAAGATTTTATCTTCAAATACAAGAACTTTTCGTGGTTTTGTTGATTTTCAGCAAATGAACATATTTCAGCGAGCTGGAAGTTTTTTCTTTAATAGCGTCAGATTTTATCTTGAAATACAAGAACTTTTCGTGGTTCTTGTCAATTTTTGATGATTTTCATCAAATGAACTTATTTCAGTCAGCTGGATCTTTCTTCTTCAAAGCAAAAAGATTTTATCTTCAAATACAAGAACTTTTCGTGGTTTTGTTGATTTTCAGCAAATGAACATATTTCAGCGAGCGAGAAGTTTTTTCTTTAATAGCGCAAGATTTTATCTTAAAATACAAGAACTTTTCGTGCTTCTTGTCAATTTTTGTTGGTTTTCATCCAATGAACTTATTTCAGTCACCTAAATCCTTCTTCTTCAAAGCAAAAAGATTTTATCTTCAAATACAAGAACTTTTCGTGGTTTTGTTGGTTTTCAGCAAATGACCATAGTTCAGCGAGCTGGAAGTTTTTTCTTTAATAGCGTCAGATTTTATCTTAAAATACAAGAACTTTTCGTGGTTCTTGTCAATTTTTGTTGATTTTCATCTAATGAACTTATTTCAGTCAGCTGGATCTTTCTTCTTCAAAGCAAAAAGATTTTATCTTCAAATACAAGAACTTTTCGTGGTTTTGTTGATTTTCAGCAAATGACCATATTTCAGCGAGCTGGAAGTTTTTTCTTTAATAGCGTCAGATTGTATCTTAAAATACAAGAACTTTTCGTGGTTCTTGTCAATTTTTGTTGATTTTCATCCAATGAACTTATTTCAGTCAGCTGGATCTTTCTTCTTCAAAGTAAAAAGAGTTATCTTCAAATACAATAACTTTTAGTGGCTTTGTTGATATTCAGCAAATGAACTTATTTCAGCGAGCGAGAAGTTTTTTCTTTAATAGCTTCAGATTTTATCCTAAAATGCAAGAACTTTTCGTGGTTCTTGTCAAGTTTTGTTGGTTTTCATCTCATGAACTCATTTCAGTCAGCTAGATGTTTCTTCTTCAAAGTAAAAAGATTTTATCTTCAAATACAAGAACTTTCCGTGGTTTTGTTGATTTTCAGCAAATGAACATATTTCAGCGAGCGAGAAGTTTTTTCATAAAAAGCGTTAGATTTTATCTTAAAATGCAAGAACTTTTCGTGGTTCTTGTCAATTTTTGTTGGTTTTCATCCAATGAACTTATTTCAGTCACCGAGATCTTTCTTCTTCAAAGCAAAAAGATTTTATCTTCAAATACAAGAACTTTTCGTGGTTTTGTTGATTTTCAGCAAATGAACATATTTCAGCGAGCAAGAAGTTTTTTCTTTAATAGCGTCAGATTTTATCCTAAAATACAAGAACTTTTCGTGGTTCTTGTCAAATTTTGTTGGTTTTCATCTAATGAACTTATTTCAGTCAGCTAGATCTTTCTTCTTCAAAGCAAAAAGATTTTATCTTGAAATACAAGAACTTTTCGTGGTTTTGTTGATTTTCAGCAAATGAACATATTTCAGCGAGCAAGAAGTTTTTTCTTTAATAGCGTCAGATTTTATCCTAAAATACAAGAACCTTTCGTGGTTCTTGTCAAATTTTGTTGGTTTTCATCTAATGAACGTATTTCAGTCAGCTAGATCTTTCTTCTTCAAAGCAAAAAGATTTTATCTTCAAATACAAGAACTTTTCGTGGTTTTGTTGATTTTCAGCAAATGAACATATTTCAGCGAGCGAGAAGTTTTCTCTTTAATAGCGTCAGATTTTATCTTAAAATACAAGAACTTTTCGTGGTTCTTGTCAATTTTTGTTGGTTTTCATCTGATGAACTTATTTCAGTCAGCTGGATCTTTCTTCTTCAAAGCAAAAAGATTTTATCTTCAAATACAAGAACTTTTCGTGGTTTTGTTGATTTTCAGCAAATGAACATATTTCAGCGAGCTGGAAGTTTTTTCTTTAATAGCGTCAGATTTTATCTTAAAATACAAGAACTTTTCGTGGTTCTTGTCAATTTTTGTTGATTTTCATCTAATGAACTTATTTCAGTCAGCTGGATCTCTCTTCTTCAAAGCAAAAAGATTTTATCTTCAAATACAAGAACTTTTCGTGGTTTTGTTGATTTTCAGCAAATGAACATATTTCAGTGAGGGAGAAGTTTTTTCTTTAATGGCGTCAAATTTTACCTTAAAATACAAGAACTTTTCGTGGTTCTTGTCAATTTTTGTTGGTTTTCATCCAATGAACATATTTCAGTCACCGAGATCTTTCTTCTTCAAAGCAAAAAGATTCTGTCTTCAAATACAAGAACTTTTCGTGGTTTTGTTGATTTTCAGCAAATGAACATATTTCAGCGAGCGAGAAGTTTTTTCTTTAATAGCCTCAGATTTTATCCTAAAATACAAGAACCTTTCGTGGTTCTTGTCAATTTTTGTTGGTTTTCATCTCATGAACTTATTTCAGTCAGCTAGATCTTTCTTCTTCCAAGCAAAAAGATTTTATCTTCAAATACAAGAACTTTTCGTAGTTTTGTTGATTTTCAGCAAATGAACATATTTCAGCGAGCTGGAAGTTTTTTCTTTAATCGCGTCAGATTTTATCTTGAAATACAAGAACTTTTCGTGGTTCTTGTCAATTTTTGTTGATTTTCATCAAATTAAGTTATTTCAGTCAGCTGGCTCTTTCTTCTTCAAAGCAAAAAGATTTTATCTTCAAATACAAGAACTTTTCGTGGTTTTGTTGATTTTCAGCAAATGAACATATTTCAGCGAGCTGGAAGTTTTTTCTTTAATAGCGTCAGATTTTATCTTGAAATACAAGAACTTTTCGTGGTTCTTGTCAATTTTTGATGATTTTCATCAAATGAACTTATTTCAGTCAGCTGGATCTTTCTTCTTCAAAGCAAAAAGATTTTATCTTCAAATACAAGAACTTTTCGTGGTTTTGTTGATTTTCAGCAAATGAACATATTTCAGCGAGCGAGAAGTTTTTTCTTTAATAGCGCAAGATTTTATCTTAAAATACAAGAACTTTTCGTGCTTCTTGTCAATTTTTGTTGGTTTTCATCCAATGAACTTATTTCAGTCACCTAAATCCTTCTTCTTCAAAGCAAAAAGATTTTATCTTCAAATACAAGAACTTTTCGTGGTTTTGTTGGTTTTCAGCAAATGACCATAGTTCAGCGAGCTGGAAGTTTTTTCTTTAATAGCGTCAGATTTTATCTTAAAATACAAGAACTTTTCGTGGTTCTTGTCAATTTTTGTTGATTTTCATCTAATGAACTTATTTCAGTCAGCTGGATCTTTCTTCTTCAAAGCAAAAAGATTTTATCTTCAAATACAAGAACTTTTCGTGGTTTTGTTGATTTTCAGCAAATGACCATATTTCAGCGAGCTGGAAGTTTTTTCTTTAATAGCGTCAGATTGTATCTTAAAATACAAGAACTTTTCGTGGTTCTTGTCAATTTTTGTTGATTTTCATCCAATGAACTTATTTCAGTCAGCTGGATCTTTCTTCTTCAAAGTAAAAAGAGTTATCTTCAAATACAATAACTTTTAGTGGCTTTGTTGATATTCAGCAAATGAACTTATTTCAGCGAGCGAGAAGTTTTTTCTTTAATAGCTTCAGATTTTATCCTAAAATGCAAGAACTTTTCGTGGTTCTTGTCAAGTTTTGTTGGTTTTCATCTCATGAACTCATTTCAGTCAGCTAGATGTTTCTTCTTCAAAGTAAAAAGATTTTATCTTCAAATACAAGAACTTTCCGTGGTTTTGTTGATTTTCAGCAAATGAACATATTTCAGCGAGCGAGAAGTTTTTTCATAAAAAGCGTTAGATTTTATCTTAAAATGCAAGAACTTTTCGTGGTTCTTGTCAATTTTTGTTGGTTTTCATCGAATGAACTTATTTCGGTCAGCTGGATCTTTCTTCTTCAAAGCAAAAAGATTTTATCTTCAAATACAAGAACTTTTCGTGGTTTTGTTCGTTTTCAGCAAATGAACATATTTCAGCGAGCAAGAAGTTTTTTGTTTAATAGCGCAAGATTTTATCTTAAAATACAAGAACTTTTCGTAGTTCTTGTCAATTTTTGTTGGTTTTCATCTGATGAACTTATTTCAGTCACCGAGATCTTTCTTCTTCATAGCAAAAAGATTTTATCTTCAAATGCAAGAACTTTTCGTGGTTTTGTTGATTTTCAGCAAATTAACATATTTCAGCGAGGGAGAAGTTTTTTCTTTAATGGCGTCAGATTTTACCTAAAAATACAAGAACTTTTCGTGGTTCTTGTCAATTTTTGTTGGTTTTCATCCAATGAACTAATTTCAGTCACCGAGATCTTTCTTCTTTAAAGCAAAAAGATTCTGTCTTCAAATACAAGAACTTTTCGTGGTTTTGTTGATTTTCAGCAAATGAACATATTTCAGTGAGCGAGAAGTTTTTTCTTTAATAGCCTCAGATTTTATCCTAAAATACAAGAACTTTTCGTGGTTCTTGTCAATTTTTGTTGGTTTTCATCTAATGAACGTATTTCAGTCAGCTAGATCTTTCTTCTTGAAAGCAAAAAGATTTTATCTTCAAATACAAGAACTTTTCGTGGTTTTGTTGATTTTCAGCAAATGAACATATTTCAGCGAGCTGGAAGTTTTTTCTTTAATAGCGTCAGATTTTATCTTGAAATACAAGAACTTTTCGTGGTTCTTGTCAATTTTTGTTGATTTTCATCAAATTAAGTTATTTCAGTCAGCTGGATCTTTCTTCTTCAAAGCAAAAAGATTTTATCTTCAAATACAAGAACTTTGCGTGGTTTTGTTGGTTTTCAGCAAATGAACATATTTCAGCGAGCTACAAGTTTTTTCTTTAATAGCGTCAGATTTTATCTTAAAATACAAGAACTTTTCGTGGTTCTTGTCAATTTTTGTTGGTTTTCATCTTATGAACTTATTTCAGTCAGCCAGATCTTTCTTCTTCAAAGCAAAAAGATTTTATCTTCAAATACAATAACTTTTCGTGGTTTTGTTGATTTTCAGCAAATGAACATATTTCAGCGAGCGAGAAGTTTTTTCTTTAATAGCGTCAGATTTTATCCTAAAATACAAGAAATTTTCGTGGTTCTTGTCAAATTTTGTTGGTTTTCATCTAATGAACTTATTTCAGTCAGCTAGATCTTTCTTCTTCAAAGCAAAAAGATTTTATCTTGAAATACAAGAACTTTTCGTGGTTTTGTTGATTTTCAGCAAATGAACATATTTCAGCGAGCAAGAAGTTTTTTCTTTAATAGCGTCAGATTTTATCCTAAAATACAAGAACCTTTCGTGGTTCTTGTCAAATTTTGTTGGTTTTCATCTAATGAACGTATTTCAGTCAGCTAGATCTTTCTTCTTCAAAGCAAAAAGATTTTATCTTCAAATACAAGAACTTTTCGTGGTTTTGTTGATTTTCAGCAAATGAACATATTTCAGCGAGCGAGAAGTTTTCTCTTTAATAGCGTCAGATTTTATCTTAAAATACAAGAACTTTTCGTGGTTCTTGTCAATTTTTGTTGGTTTTCATCTGATGAACTTATTTCAGTCAGCTGGATCTTTCTTCTTCAAAGCAAAAAGATTTTATCTTCAAATACAAGAACTTTTCGTGGTTTTGTTGATTTTCAGCAAATGAACATATTTCAGCGAGCTGGAAGTTTTTTCTTTAATAGCGTCAGATTTTATCTTAAAATACAAGAACTTTTCGTGGTTCTTGTCAATTTTTGTTGATTTTCATCTAATGAACTTATTTCAGTCAGCTGGATCTCTCTTCTTCAAAGCAAAAAGATTTTATCTTCAAATACAAGAACTTTTCGTGGTTTTGTTGATTTTCAGCAAATGAACATATTTCAGCGAGGGAGAAGTTTTTTCTTTAATGGCGTCAAATTTTACCTTAAAATACAAGAACTTTTCGTGGTTCTTGTCAATTTTTGTTGGTTTTCATCCAATGAACATATTTCAGTCACCGAGATCTTTCTTCTTCAAAGCAAAAAGATTCTGTCTTCAAATACAAGAACTTTTCGTGGTTTTGTTGATTTTCAGCAAATGAACATATTTCAGCGAGCGAGAAGTTTTTTCTTTAATAGCCTCAGATTTTATCCTAAAATACAAGAACCTTTCGTGGTTCTTGTCAATTTTTGTTGGTTTTCATCTTATGAACTTATTTCAGTCAGCTGGATCTTTCTTCTTCCAAGCAAAAAGATTTTATCTTCAAATACAAGAACTTTTCGTAGTTTCGTTGATTTTCAGCAAATGAACATATTTCAGCGAGCGAGAAGTTTTTTCTTTAATAGCGTCAGATTTTATCCTAAAATACAAGAACTTTTCGTGGTTCTTGTCAAATTTTGTTGGTTTTCATCTAATGAACTTATTTCAGTCAGCTGGATCTTTCTTCTTCAAAGCAAAAAGATTTTATCTTGAAATATAAGAACTTTTCGTGGTTTTGTTGATTTTCAGCAAATGAACATATTTCAGCGAGCAAGAAGTTTTTTCTTTAATAGCGTCAGATTTTATCTCAAAATACAAGAACGTTTCGTGGTTCTTGTCAATTATTGTTGGTTTTCATCTAATGAACTTATTTCAGTCAGCTGGATCTTTCTTCTTCAAAGCAAAAAGATTTTATCTTCAAATACAAGAACTTTTCGTGGTTTTGTTGATTTTCAGCAAATGAACATATTTCAGCGAGGGAGAAGTTTTTTCGAAAATGGCGTCAGATTTTACCTTAAAATACAAGAACTTTTCGTGGTTCTTGTCAATTTTTGTTGGTTTTCATCCAATGAACATATTTCAGTCACCGAGATCTTTCTTCTTCAAAGCAAAAAGATTCTGTCTTCAAATACAATAACTTTTCGTGGTTTTGTTGATTTTCAGCAAATGAACATATTTCAGCGAGCGAGAAGTTTTTTCTTTAATAGCCTCAGATTTTATCCTAAAATACAAGAACCTTTCGTGGTTCTTGTCAATTTTTGTTGGTTTTCATCTAATGAACTTATTTCAGTCAGCTGGATCTTTCTTCTTCAAAGCAAAAAGATTTTATCTTGAAATATAAGAACTTTTCGTGGTTTTGTTGATTTTCAGCAAATGAACATATTTCAGCGAGGGAGAAGTTTTTTCTTTAATGGCGTCAAATTTTACCTTAAAATACAAGAACTTTTCGTGGTTCTTGTCAATTTTTGTTGGTTTTCATCCAATGAACATATTTCAGTCACCGAGATCTTTCTTCTTCAAAGCAAAAAGATTCTGTCTTCAAATACAAGAACTTTTCGTGGTTTTGTTGATTTTCAGCAAATGAACATATTTCAGCGAGCGAGAAGTTTTTTCTTTAATAGCCTCAGATTTTATCCTAAAATACAAGAACCTTTCGTGGTTCTTGTCAATTTTTGTTGGTTTTCATCTTATGAACTTATTTCAGTCAGCTGGATCTTTCTTCTTCCAAGCAAAAAGATTTTATCTTCAAATACAAGAACTTTTCGTAGTTTCGTTGATTTTCAGCAAATGAACATATTTCAGCGAGCGAGAAGTTTTTTCTTTAATAGCGTCAGATTTTATCCTAAAATACAAGAACTTTTCGTGGTTCTTGTCAAATTTTGTTGGTTTTCATCTAATGAACTTATTTCAGTCAGCTGGATCTTTCTTCTTCAAAGCAAAAAGATTTTATCTTGAAATATAAGAACTTTTCGTGGTTTTGTTGATTTTCAGCAAATGAACATATTTCAGCGAGCAAGAAGTTTTTTCTTTAATAGCGTCAGATTTTATCTCAAAATACAAGAACGTTTCGTGGTTCTTGTCAATTATTGTTGGTTTTCATCTAATGAACTTATTTCAGTCAGCTGGATCTTTCTTCTTCAAAGCAAAAAGATTTTATCTTCAAATACAAGAACTTTTCGTGGTTTTGTTGATTTTCAGCAAATGAACATATTTCAGCGAGGGAGAAGTTTTTTCGAAAATGGCGTCAGATTTTACCTTAAAATACAAGAACTTTTCGTGGTTCTTGTCAATTTTTGTTGGTTTTCATCCAATGAACATATTTCAGTCACCGAGATCTTTCTTCTTCAAAGCAAAAAGATTCTGTCTTCAAATACAATAACTTTTCGTGGTTTTGTTGATTTTCAGCAAATGAACATATTTCAGCGAGCGAGAAGTTTTTTCTTTAATAGCCTCAGATTTTATCCTAAAATACAAGAACCTTTCGTGGTTCTTGTCAATTTTTGTTGGTTTTCATCTAATGAACTTATTTCAGTCAGCTGGATCTTTCTTCTTCAAAGCAAAAAGATTTTATCTTGAAATATAAGAACTTTTCGTGGTTTTGTTGATTTTCAGCAAATGAACATATTTCAGCGAGCAAGAAGTTTTTTCTTTAATAGCGTCAGATTTTATCTCAAAATACAAGAACGTTTCGTGGTTCTTGTCAATTATTGTTGGTTTTCATCTAATGAACTTATTTCAGTCAGCTGGATCTTTCTTCTTCAAAGCAAAAAGATTTTATCTTCAAATACAAGAACTTTTCGTGGTTTTGTTGATTTTCAGCAAATGAACATATTTCAGCGAGGGAGAAGTTTTTTCGAAAATGGCGTCAGATTTTACCTTAAAATACAAGAACTTTTCGTGGTTCTTGTCAATTTTTGTTGGTTTTCATCCAATGAACATATTTCAGTCACCGAGATCTTTCTTCTTCAAAGCAAAAAGATTCTGTCTTCAAATACAAGAACTTTTCGTGGTTTTGTTGATTTTCAGCAAATGAACATATTTCAGCGAGCTGGAAGTTTTTTCTTTAATAGCGTCAGATTTTATCTTGAAATACAAGAACTTTTCGTGGTTCTTGTCAATTTTTGTTGATTTTCATCAAATTAAGTTATTTCAGTCAGCTGGATCTTTCTTCTTCAAAGCAAAAAGATTTTATCTTCAAATACAAGAACTTTTCGTGGTTTTGTTGATTTTCAGCAAATGAACATATTTCAGCGAGCTGGAAGTTTTTTCTTTAATAGCGTCAGATTTTATCTTGAAATACAAGAACTTTTCGTGATTCTTGTCAATTTTTGATGATTTTCATCAAATGAACTTATTTCAGTCAGCTGGATCTTTCTTCTTCAAAGCAAAAAGATTTTATCTTCAAATACAAGAACTTTTCGTGGTTTTGTTGATTTTCAGCAAATGAACATATTTCAGCGAGCGAGAAGTTTTTTCTTTAATAGCGCAAGATTTTATCTTAAAATACAAGAACTTTTCGTGCTTCTTGTCAATTTTTGTTGGTTTTCATCCAATGAACTTATTTCAGTCACCTAAATCCTTCTTCTTCAAAGCAAAAAGATTTTATCTTCAAATACAAGAACTTTTCGTGGTTTTGTTGGTTTTCAGCAAATGACCATATTTCAGCGAGCTGGAAGTTTTTTCTTTAATAGCGTCAGATTTTATCTTCAAATACAAGAACTTTTCGTGGTTTTGTTGATTTTCAGCAAATGAACATATTTCAGCGAGGGAGAAGTTTTTTCTTAAATGGCGTCAGATTTTACCTTAAAATACAAGAACTTTTCGTGGTTCTTGTCAATTTTTGTTGGTTTTCATCCAATGAACATATTTCAGTCACCGAGATCTTTCTTCTTCAAAGCAAAAAGATTCTGTCTTCAAATACAATAACTTTTCGTGGTTTTGTTGATTTTCAGCAAATGAACATATTTCAGCGAGCGAGAAGTTTTTTCTTTAATAGCCTCAGATTTTATCCTAAAATACAAGAACCTTTCGTGGTTCTTGTCAATTTTTGTTGGTTTTCATCTTATGAACTTATTTCAGTCAGCTAGATCTTTCTTCTTCCAAGCAAAAAGATTTTATCTTCAAATACAAGAACTTTTCGTGGTTTTGTTGATTTTCAGCAAATGAACATATTTCAGCGAGGGAGAAGTTTTTTCTTAAATGGCGTCAGATTTTACCTTAAAATACAAGAACTTTTCGTGGTTCTTGTCAATTTTTGTTGGTTTTCATCCAATGAACATATTTCAGTCACCGAGATCTTTCTTCTTCAAAGCAAAAAGATTCTGTCTTCAAATACAAGAACTTTTCGTGGTTTTGTCGGTTTTCAGCAAATGACCATATTTCAGCGAGCTGGAAGTTTTTTCTTTAATAGCGTCAGATTTTATCTTAAAATACAAGAACTTTTCGTGGTTCTTGTCAATTTTTGTTGATTTTCATCTAATGAACTTATTTCAGTCAGCTGGATCTTTCTTCTTCAAAGCAAAAAGATTTTATCTTCAAATACAAGAACTTTTCGTGGTTTTGTTGATTTTCAGCAAATGAACATATTTCAGCGAGCTGGAAGTTTTTTCTTTAATAGCGTCAGATTGTATCTTAAAATACAAGAACTTTTCGTGGTTCTTGTCAATTTTTGTTGATTTTCATCCAATGAACTTATTTCAGTCAGCTGGATCTTTCTTCTTCAAAGTAAAAAGAGTTATCTTCAAATACAATAACTTTTAGTGGCTTTGTTGATATTCAGCAAATGAACATATTTCAGCGAGCGAGAAGTTTTTTCTTTAATAGCTTCAGATTTTATCCTAAAATGCAAGAACATTTCGTGGTTCTTGTCAAGTTTTGTTGGTTTTCATCTCATGAACTCATTTCAGTCAGCTAGATCTTTCTTCTTCAAAGTAAAAAGATTTTATCTTCAAATACAAGAACTTTTCGTGGTTTTGTTGATTTTCAGCAAATGAACATATTTCAGCGAGCGAGAAGTTTTTTCATAAAAAGCGTCAGATTTTATCTTAAAATACAAGAACTTTTCGTGGTTCTTGTCAATTTTTGTTGGTTTTCATCCAATGAACTAATTTCAGTCACCGAGATCTTTCTTCTTTAAAGCAAAAAGATTCTGTCTTCAAATACAAGAACTTTTCGTGGTTTTGTTGATTTTCAGCAAATGAACATATTTCAGTGAGCGAGAAGTTTTTTCTTTAATAGCCTCAGATTTTATCCTAAAATACAAGAACTTTTCGTGGTTCTTGTCAATTTTTGTTGGTTTTCATCTAATGAACGTATTTCAGTCAGCTAGATCTTTCTTCTTGAAAGCAAAAAGATTTTATCTTCAAATACAAGAACTTTTCGTGGTTTTGTTGATTTTCAGCAAATGAACATATTTCAGCGAGCTGGAAGTTTTTTCTTTAATAGCGTCAGATTTTATCTTGAAATACAAGAACTTTTCGTGGTTCTTGTCAATTTTTGTAGATTTTCATCAAATTAAGTTATTTCAGTCAGCTGGATCTTTCTTCTTCAAAGCAAAAAGATTTTATCTTCAAATACAAGAACTTTACGTGGTTTTGTTGGTTTTCAGCAAATGAACATATTTCAGCGAGCTAGAAGTTTTTTCTTTAATAGCGCAAGATTTTATCTTCAAATACAAGAACTTTTCGTCGTTTTGTTGATTTTCAGCACATGACCATATTTCAGCGAGCTGGAAGTTTTTTCTTTAATAGCGTCAGATTTTATCTTAAAATACAAGAACTTTTCGTGGTTCTTGTCAATTTTTGTTGATTTTCATCTAATGAACTTATTTCAGTCAGCTGGATCTTTCTTCTTCAAAGCAAAAAGATTTTATCTTCAAATACAAGAACTTTACGTGGTTTTGTTGGTTTTCAGCAAATGAACATATTTCAGCGAGGTGGAAGTTTTTTCTTTAATCGCGCAAGATTTTATCTTAAAATACAAGAACTTTTCGTGGATCTTGTCAATTTTTGTTGGTTTTCATCCAATGAACTTATTTCATTCAACTAAATCCTTCTTCTTCAAAGCAAAAAGATTTTATCTTCAAATACAAGAACTTTTCGTGGTTTTGTTGATTTTCAGCAAATGACCATATTTCAGCGAGCTGGAAGTATTTTCTTTGATAGCGTCAGATTTTATCTTAAAATACAAGAACTTTTCGTGGTTCTTGTCAATTTTTGTTGGTTTTCATCCAATGAACTTATTTCAGTCAGCTGGATCTTTCTTCTTCAAAGCAAAAAGATTTTATCTTCAAATACAAGAACTTTTCGTGGTTTTGTTGATTTTCAGCAAATGAACATATTTCAGTGAGCGAGAAGTTTTTTCTTTAATTGCGTCACATTTTATCTTAAAATACAAGAACCTTTCGTGGTTCTTGTCAATTTTTGTTGGTTTTCATCCAATGAACTTATTTCAGTCAGCCAGATCTTTCTTCTTCAAAGCAAAAAGATTTTATCTTCAAATACAAGAACTTTTCGTGGTTTTGTTGATTTTCAGCAAATGAACATATTTCAGCGAGCAAGAAGTTTTTTCTTTAATAGCGTCAGATTTTATCCTAAAATACAAGAACTTTTCGTGGTTCTTGTCAAATTTTGTTGGTTTTCATCTAATGAACGTATTTCAGTCAGCTGGATCTTTCTTCTTCAAAGCAAAAAGATTTTATGTTCAAATACAAGAACTTTTCGTGGTTTCGTTGATTTTCAGCAAATGAACATATTTCAGCGAGCGAGAAGTTTTTTCTTTAATAGCGTCAGATTTTATCTTAAAATACAAGAACTTTTCGTGGTTCTTGTCAATTTTTGTTGGTTTTCATCTCATGAACTTATTTCAGTCAGCTGGATCTTTCTTCTTCAAAGCAAAAAGATTTTATCTTCAAATACAAGAACTTTTCGTGGTTTTGTTGATTTTCAGCAAATGACCATATTTCAGCGAGCTGGAAGTTTTTTCTTTAATAGCGTCAGATTTGATCTTAAAATACAAGAACTTTTCGTGGTTCTTGTCAATTTTTGTTGATTTTCATCCAATGAACTTATTTCAGTCAGCTGGATCTTTCTTCTTCAAAGCAAAAAGATTTTATCTTCAAATACAAGAACTTTTCGTGGTTTTGTTGATTTTCAGCAAATGAACATATTTCAGTGAGCGAGAAGTTTTTTCTTTAATAGCGTCACATTTTATCTTAAAATACAAGAACTTTTCGTGGTTCTTGTCAATTTTTGTTGGTTTTCATCCAATGAACTTATTTCAGTCAGCCAGATCTTTCTTCTTCAAAGCAAAAAGATTTTATCTTCAAATACAAGAACTTTTCATGGTTTTGTTGATTTTCAGCAAATGAACATATTTCAGCGAGCAAGAAGTTTTTTATTAATAGCGTCAGATTTTATCCTAAAATACAAGAACTTTTCGTGGTTCTTGTCAAATTTTGTTGGTTTTCATCCAATGAACTTATTTCAGTCAGCTGGATCTTTCTTCTTCAAAGCAAAAAGATTTTATCTTCAAATACAAGAACTTTTCGTGGTTTTGTTGATTTTCAGCAAATGAACATATTTCAGTGAGCGAGAAGTTTTTTCTTTAATTGCGTCACATTTTATCTTAAAATACAAGAACCTTTCGTGGTTCTTGTCAATTTTTGTTGGTTTTCATCCAATGAACTTATTTCAGTCAGCCAGATCTTTCTTCTTCAAAGCAAAAAGATTTTATCTTCAAATACAAGAACTTTTCGTGGTTTTGTTGATTTTCAGCAAATGAACATATTTCAGCGAGCAAGAAGTTTTTTCTTTAATAGCGTCAGATTTTATCCTAAAATACAAGAACTTTTCGTGGTTCTTGTCAAATTTTGTTGGTTTTCATCTAATGAACGTATTTCAGTCAGCTAGATCTTTCTTCTTCAAAGCAAAAAGATTTTATGTTCAAATACAAGAACTTTTCGTGGTTTCGTTGATTTTCAGCAAATGAACATATTTCAGCGAGCGAGAAGTTTTTTCTTTAATAGCGTCAGATTTTATCTTAAAATACAAGAACTTTTCGTGGTTCTTGTCAATTTTTGTTGGTTTTCATCTCATGAACTTATTTCAGTCAGCTGGATCTTTCTTCTTCAAAGCAAAAAGATTTTATCTTCAAATACAAGAACTTTTCGTGGTTTTGTTGATTTTCAGCAAATGACCATATTTCAGCGAGCTGGAAGTTTTTTCTTTAATAGCGTCAGATTTGATCTTAAAATACAAGAACTTTTCGTGATTCTTGTCAATTTTTGTTGATTTTCATCCAATGAACTTATTTCAGTCAGCTGGATCTTTCTTCTTCAAAGCAAAAAGATTTTATCTTCAAATACAAGAACTTTTCGTGGTTTTGTTGATTTTCAGCAAATGAACATATTTCAGTGAGCGAGAAGTTTTTTCTTTAATAGCGTCACATTTTATCTTAAAATACAAGAACTTTTCGTGGTTCTTGTCAATTTTTGTTGGTTTTCATCCAATGAACTTATTTCAGTCAGCCAGATCTTTCTTCTTCAAAGCAAAAAGATTTTATCTTCAAATACAAGAACTTTTCGTGGTTTTGTTGATTTTCAGCAAATGAACATATTTCAGCGAGCAAGAAGTTTTTTATTAATTGCGTCAGATTTTATCCTAAAATACAAGAAATTTTCGTGGTTCTTGTCAAATTTTGTTGGTTTTCATCTAATGAACGTATTTCAGTCAGCTCGATCTTTCTTCTTCAAAGCAAAAAGATTTTATCTTCAAATACAAGAACTTTTCGTGGTTTTGTTGATTTTCAGCAAATGAACATATTTCAGCGAGCGAGAAGTTTTTTCTTTAATAGCGTCAGATTTTATCTTAAAATACAAGAACTTTTTGTGGTTCTTGTCAATTTTTGTTAGTTTTCATCTAATGAACTTATTTCAGTCAGCTGGATCTTTCTTCTTCAAAGCAAAAAGATTTTATCTTCAAATACAAGAACTTTTCGTGGTTTTGTTGATTTTCAGCAAATGAACATATTTCAGCGAGGGAGAAGTTTTTTCTTTAATGGCGTCAGATTTTACCTTAAAATACAAGAACTTTTCGTGGTTCTTGTCAATTTTTGTTGATTTTCATCAAATGAACTCATTTCAGTCAGCTGGATCTTTCTTCTTCAAAGCAAAAAGATTTTATCTTCAAATACAAGAACTTTTCGTGGTTTTGTTGATTTTCAGCAAATGACCATATTTCAGCGAGCTGGAAGTTTTTTCTTTAATAGCGTCAGATTTGATCTTAAAATACAAGAACTTTTCGTGATTCTTGTCAATTTTTGTTGATTTTCATCCAATGAACTTATTTCAGTCAGCTGGATCTTTCTTCTTCAAAGCAAAAAGATTTTATCTTCAAATACAAGAACTTTTCGTGGTTTTGTTGATTTTCAGCAAATGAACATATTTCAGTGAGCGAGAAGTTTTTTCTTTAATAGCGTCACATTTTATCTTAAAATACAAGAACTTTTCGTGGTTCTTGTCAATTTTTGTTGGTTTTCATCCAATGAACTTATTTCAGTCAGCCAGATCTTTCTTCTTCAAAGCAAAAAGATTTTATCTTCAAATACAAGAACTTTTCGTGGTTTTGTTGATTTTCAGCAAATGAACATATTTCAGCGAGCAAGAAGTTTTTTATTAATTGCGTCAGATTTTATCCTAAAATACAAGAAATTTTCGTGGTTCTTGTCAAATTTTGTTGGTTTTCATCTAATGAACGTATTTCAGTCAGCTCGATCTTTCTTCTTCAAAGCAAAAAGATTTTATCTTCAAATACAAGAACTTTTCGTGGTTTTGTTGATTTTCAGCAAATGAACATATTTCAGCGAGCGAGAAGTTTTTTCTTTAATAGCGTCAGATTTTATCTTAAAATACAAGAACTTTTTGTGGTTCTTGTCAATTTTTGTTAGTTTTCATCTAATGAACTTATTTCAGTCAGCTGGATCTTTCTTCTTCAAAGCAAAAAGATTTTATCTTCAAATACAAGAACTTTTCGTGGTTTTGTTGATTTTCAGCAAATGAACATATTTCAGCGAGGGAGAAGTTTTTTCTTTAATGGCGTCAGATTTTACCTTAAAATACAAGAACTTTTCGTGGTTCTTGTCAATTTTTGTTGATTTTCATCAAATGAACTCATTTCAGTCAGCTGGATCTTTCTTCTTCAAAGCAAAAAGATTTTATCTTCAAATACAAGAACTTTTCGTTGTTTTGTTGATTTTCAGCAAATGACCATATTTCAGCGAGCTGGAAGTTTTTTCTTTAATAGCGTCAGATTTGATCTTAAAATACAAGAACTTTTCGTGGTTCTTGTCAATTTTTCTTGATTTTCATCCAATGAACTTATTTCAGTCAGCTGGTTCTTTCTTCTTCAAAGCAAAAAGATTTTATCTTCAAATACAATAACTTTTCGTGGTTTTGTTGATTTTCAGCAAATTACCATATTTCAGCGAGCTGGAAGCTTTTTCTTTAATAGCGTCAGATTTGATCTTAAAATACAAGAACTTTTCGTGGTTCTTGTCAATTTTTGTTGATTTTCATCCAATGAACTTATTTCAGTCAGCTGGATCTTTCTTCTTCAAAGCAAAAAGATTTTATCTTCAAATACAAGAACTTTTCGTGGTTTTGTTGATTTTCAGCAAATGAACATATTTCAGCGAGCAAGAAGTTTTTTCTTTAATATCGTCAGATTTTATCCTAAAATACAAGAAATTTTCGTGGTTCTTGTCAAATTTTGTTGGTTTTCATCCAATGAACGTATTTCAGTCAGCTGGATCTTTCTTCTTCAAAGCAAAAAGATTTTATCTTCAAATACAAGAACTTTTCGTGGTTTTGTTGATTTTCAGCAAATGAACATATTTCAGCGAGCGAGAAGTTTTTTCTTTAATGGCGTCAGATTTTATCTTAAAATACAAGAACTTTTCGTGGTTCTTGTCAATTTTTGTTGGTTTTCATCTGATGAACTTATTTCAGTCAGCTGGATCTTTCTTCTTCAAAGCAAAAAGATTTTATCTTCAAATACAACAACTTTTCGTGGTTTTGTTGATTTTCAGCAAATGAACATATTTCAGCGAGGGAGAAGTTTTTTCTTTAATGGCGTCAGATTTTACCTTAAAATACAAGAACTTTTCGTGGTTCTTGTCAATTTTTGTTGATTTTCATCAAATGAACTTATTTCAGTCAGCTGGATCTTTCTTCTTCAAAGCAAAAAGATTTTATCTTCAAATACGAGAACTTTTCGTGGTTTTGTTGATTTTCAGCAAATGAACATATTTCAGCGAGCGAGAAGTTTTTTCTTTAATAGCGTCAGATTTTATCCTAAAATACAAGAACTTTTCGTGGTTCTTGTCAAATTTTGTTGGTTTTCATCTGATGAACTTATTTCAGTCAGCTAGATCTTTCTTCTTCAAAGCAAAAAGATTTTATCTTCAAATACAAGAACTTTTCGTGGTTTTGTTGATTTTCAGCAAATGAACATATTTCAGCGAGCAAGAAGTTTTTTCTTTAATAGCGTCAGATTTTATCCTAAAATACAAGACATTTTCGTGGTTCTTGTCAAATTTTGTTGGTTTTCATCTAATGAACGTATTTCAGTCAGCTCGATCTTTCTTCTTCAAAGCAAAAAGATTTTATCTTCAAATACAAGAACTTTTCGTGGTTTTGTTGATTTTCAGCAAATGAACATATTTCAGCGAGCGAGAAGTTTTTTCTTCAATAGCGTCAGATTTTATCTTAAAATACAAGAACTTTTTGTGGTTCTTGTCAATTTTTGTTGGTTTTCATCAAATGAACTTATTTCAGTCAGCTGGATCTTTCTTCTTCAAAGCAAAAAGATTTTATCTTCAAATACAAGAACTTTTCGTGGTTTTGTTGATTTTCAGCAAATGAACATATTTCAGCGAGGGAGAAGTTTTTTCTTTAATGGCGTCAGATTTTACCTTAAAATACAAGAACTTTTCGTGGTTCTTGTCAATTTTTGTTGATTTTCATCAAATGAACTTATTTCAGTCAGCTGGATCTTTCTTCTTCAAAGCAAAAAGATTTTATCTTCAAATACAAGAACTTTTCGTGGTTTTGTTGATTTTCAGCAAATGACCATATTTCAGCGAGCTGGAAGTTTTTTCTTTAATAGCGTCAGATTTGATCTTAAAATACAAGAACTTTTCGTGGTTCTTGTCAATTTTTGTTGATTTTCATCCAATGAACTTATTTCAGTCAGCTGGTTCTTTCTTCTTCAAAGCAAAAAGATTTTATCTTCAAATACAAGAACTTTACGTGGTTTTGTTGGTTTTCAGCAAATGAACATATTTCAGCGAGCAAGAAGTTTCTTCTTTCATAGAGCAAGATTTTATCTTAAAATACAAGAACATTTCGTGGTTCTTGTCAATTTTTGTTGGTTTTCATCCAATGAACTTATTTCAGTCAGCTGGATCTTTCTTCTTCAAAGCAAAAAGATTTTATCTTCAAATACAAGAACTTTTCGTGGTTTTGTTGATTTTCAGCACATGACCATATTTCAGCGAGCTGGAAGTTTTTTCTTTAATAGCGTCAGATTTTATCTTAAAATACAAGAACTTTTCGTGGTTCTTGTCAATTTTTGTTGATTTTCATCTAATGAACTTATTTCAGTCAGCTGGATCTTTCTTCTTCAAAGCAAAAAGATTTTATCTTCAAATACAAGAACTTTACGTGGTTTTGTTGGTTTTCAGCAAATGAACATATTTCAGCGAGCTGGAAGTTTTTTCTTTAATCGCGTCAGATTTTATCTCAAAATCCAAGAACTTTTCGTGGATCTTGTCAATTTTTGTTGGTTTTCATCCAATGAACTTATTTCAGTCAACTAAATCCTTCTTCTTCAAAGCAAAAAGATTTTATCTTCAAATGCAAGAACTTTTCGTGGTTTTGTTGATTTTCAGCAAATGACCATATTTCAGCGAGCTGGAAGTATTTTCTTTGATAGCGTCAGATTTTATCTTAAAATACCAGAACTTTTCGTGGTTCTTGTCAATTTTTGTTGATTTTCATCAAATGAACTTATTTCAGTCAACTGGCTCTTTCTTCTTCAAAGCAAAAAGATTTTATCTTCAAATACAATAACTTTTCGTGGTTTTGTTGATTTTCAGCAAATGAACATATTTCAGCGAGCGAGAAGTTTTTTCTTTAAAAGCGTCAGATTTTATCCTAAAATACAAGAACTTTTCGTGGTTCTTGTCAAATTTTGTTGGTTTTCATCCAATGAACTTATTTCAGTCAGCTGGATCTTTCTTCTTCAAAGCAAAAAGATTTTATCTTCAAATACAAGAACTTTTCGTGGTTTTGTTGATTTTCAGCAAATGAACATATTTCAGTGAGCGAGAAGTTTTTTCTTTAATTGCGTCACATTTTATCTTAAAATACAAGAACTTTTCGTGGTTCTTGTCAATTTTTGTTGGTTTTCATCCAATGAACTTATTTCAGTCAGCCAGATGTTTCTTCTTCAAAGCAAAAAGATTTTATCTTCAAATACAAGAACTTTTCGTGGTTTTGTTGATTTTCAGCAAATGAACATATTTCAGCGAGCAAGAAGTTTTTTCTTTAATGGCGTCAGATTTTATCCTAAAATACAAGAACTTTTCGTGGTTCTTGTCAAATTTTGTTGGTTTTCATCTAATGAACGTATTTCAGTCAGCTAGATCTTTCTTCTTCAAAGCAAAAAGATTTTATCTTCAAATACAAGAACTTTTCGTGGTCTTGTTGATTTTCAGCAAATGAACATATTTCAGCGAGCGAGAAGTTTTTTCTTTAATAGCGTCAGATTTTATCTTAAAATACAAGAACTTTTCGTGGTTCTTGTCAATTTTTGTTGGTTTTCATCTAATGAACTTATTTCAGTCAGCTGGATCCTTCTTCTTCAAAGCAAAAAGATTTTATCTTCAAATACAAGAACTTTTCGTGGTTTTCTTGATTTTCAGCAAATGACCATATTTCAGCGAGCTGGAAGTTTTTTCTTTAATAGCGTCAGATTTGATCTTAAAATACAAGAACTTTTCGTGGTTCTTGTCAATTTTTGTTGATTTTCATCCAATGAACTTATTTCAGTCAGCTGGATCTTTCTTCTTCAAAGCAAAAAGATTTTATCTTCAAATACAAGAACTTTTCGTGGTTTTGTTGATTTTCAGCAAATGAACATATTTCAGCGAGCAAGAAGTTTTTTCTTTAATAGCGTCAGATTTTATCTTAAAATACAAGAACTTTTTGTGGTTCTTGTCAATTTTTGTTGGTTTTCATCTAATGAACTTATTTCAGTCAGCTGGATCTTTCTTCTTCAAAGCAAAAAGATTTTATCTTCAAATACAAGAACTTTTCGTGGTTTTGTTGATTTTCAGCAAATGAACATATTTCAGCGAGGGAGAAGTTTTTTCTTTCATGGCGTCAGATTTTACCTTAAAATACAAGAACTTTTCGTGGTTCTTGTCAATTTTTGTTGATTTTCATCAAATGAACTTATTTCAGTCAGCTGGATCTTTCTTCTTCAAAGCAAAAAGATTTTATCTTCAAATACAAGAACTTTTCGTGGTTTTGTTGATTTTCAGCAAATGACCATATTTCAGCGAGCTGGAAGTTTTTTCTTTAATAGCGTCAGATTTGATCTTAAAATACAAGAACTTTTCGTGGTTCTTGTCAATTTTTGTTGATTTTCATCCAATGAACTTATTTCAGTCAGCTGGTTCTTTCTTCTTCAAAGCAAAAAGATTTTATCTTCAAATACAATAACTTTTCGTGGTTTTGTTGATTTTCAGCAAATGAACATATTTCATCGAGCGAGAAGTTTTTTCTTTAATAGCGTCAGATTTTATCTTAAAATACAAGAACTTTTCGTGGTTCTTGTCAATTTTTGTTGGTTTTCATCCAATGAACTTATTTCAGTCAGCTGGATCTTTCTTCTTCAAAGCAAAAAGATTTTATCTTCAAATACAAGAACTTTTCGTGGTTTTGTTGATTTTCAGCACATGACCATATTTCAGCGAGCTGGAAGTTTTTTCTTTAATAGCGTCAGATTTTATCTTAAAATACAAGAACTTTTCGTGGTTCTTGTCAATTTTTGTTGATTTTCATCTAATGAACTTATTTCAGTCAGCTGGATCTTTCTTCTTCAAAGCAAAAAGATTTTATCTTCAAATACAAGAACTTTACGTGGTTTTGTTGATTTTCAGCAAATGAACATATTTCAGCGAGCGAGAAGTTTTTTCTTTAATAGCGTCAGATTTCATCTTAAAATACAAGAACTTTTCGTGGTTCTTGTCAATTTTTGTTGGTTTTCATCTAATGAACTTATTTCAGTCAGCTGGATCTTTCTTCTTCAAAGCAAAAAGATTTTATCTTCAAATACAAGAACTTTTCGTGGTTTTGTTGATTTTCAGCAAATGAACATATTTCAGCGAGGGAGAAGTTTTTTCTTTAATGGCGTCAGATTTTATCCTAAAATACAAGAACTTTTCGTGGTTCTTGTCAAATTTTGTTGGTTTTCATCTAATGAACGTATTTCAGTCAGCTAGATCTTTCTTCTTCAAAGCAAAAAGATTTTATCTTCAAATACAAGAACTTTTCGTGGTCTTGTTGATTTTCAGCAAATGAACATATTTCAGCGAGCGAGAAGTTTTTTCTTTAATAGCGTCAGATTTTATCTTAAAATACAAGAACTTTTCGTGGTTCTTGTCAATTTTTGTTGGTTTTCATCTAATGAACTTATTTCAGTCAGCTGGATCTTTCTTCTTCAAAGCAAAAAGATTTTATCTTCAAATACAAGAACTTTTCGTGGTTTTCTTGATTTTCAGCAAATGACCATATTTCAGCGAGCTGGAAGTTTTTTCTTTAATAGCGTCAGATTTGATCTTAAAATACAAGAACTTTTCGTGGTTCTTGTCAATTTTTGTTGATTTTCATCCAATGAACTTATTTCAGTCAGCTGGATCTTTCTTCTTCAAAGCAAAAAGATTTTATCTTCAAATACAAGAACTTTTCGTGGTTTTGTTGATTTTCAGCAAATGAACATATTTCAGCGAGCAAGAAGTTTTTTCTTTAATAGCGTCAGATTTTATCTTAAAATACAAGAACTTTTTGTGGTTCTTGTCAATTTTTGTTGGTTTTCATCTAATGAACTTATTTCAGTCAGCTGGATCTTTCTTCTTCAAAGCAAAAAGATTTTATCTTCAAATACAAGAACTTTTCGTGGTTTTGTTGATTTTCAGCAAATGAACATATTTCAGCGAGGGAGAAGTTTTTTCTTTCATGGCGTCAGATTTTACCTTAAAATACAAGAACTTTTCGTGGTTCTTGTCAATTTTTGTTGATTTTCATCAAATGAACTTATTTCAGTCAGCTGGATCTTTCTTCTTCAAAGCAAAAAGATTTTATCTTCAAATACAAGAACTTTTCGTGGTTTTGTTGATTTTCAGCAAATGACCATATTTCAGCGAGCTGGAAGTTTTTTCTTTAATAGCGTCAGATTTGATCTTAAAATACAAGAACTTTTCGTGGTTCTTGTCAATTTTTGTTGATTTTCATCCAATGAACTTATTTCAGTCAGCTGGTTCTTTCTTCTTCAAAGCAAAAAGATTTTATCTTCAAATACAATAACTTTTCGTGGTTTTGTTGATTTTCAGCAAATGAACATATTTCATCGAGCGAGAAGTTTTTTCTTTAATAGCGTCAGATTTTATCTTAAAATACAAGAACTTTTCGTGGTTCTTGTCAATTTTTGTTGGTTTTCATCCAATGAACTTATTTCAGTCAGCTGGATCTTTCTTCTTCAAAGCAAAAAGATTTTATCTTCAAATACAAGAACTTTTCGTGGTTTTGTTGATTTTCAGCACATGACCATATTTCAGCGAGCTGGAAGTTTTTTCTTTAATAGCGTCAGATTTTATCTTAAAATACAAGAACTTTTCGTGGTTCTTGTCAATTTTTGTTGATTTTCATCTAATGAACTTATTTCAGTCAGCTGGATCTTTCTTCTTCAAAGCAAAAAGATTTTATCTTCAAATACAAGAACTTTACGTGGTTTTGTTGATTTTCAGCAAATGAACATATTTCAGCGAGCGAGAAGTTTTTTCTTTAATAGCGTCAGATTTCATCTTAAAATACAAGAACTTTTCGTGGTTCTTGTCAATTTTTGTTGGTTTTCATCTAATGAACTTATTTCAGTCAGCTGGATCTTTCTTCTTCAAAGCAAAAAGATTTTATCTTCAAATACAAGAACTTTTCGTGGTTTTGTTGATTTTCAGCAAATGAACATATTTCAGCGAGGGAGAAGTTTTTTCTTTAATGGCGTCAGATTTTACCTTAAAATACAAGAACTTTTCGTGGTTCTTGTCAATTTTTGTTGATTTTCATCAAATGAACTTATTTCAGTCAGCTGGATCTTTCTTCTTCAAAGCAAAAAGATTTTATCTTCAAATACAAGAACTTTTCGTGGTTTTGTTGATTTTCAGCAAATGACCATATTTCAGCGAGCTGGAAGTTTTTTCTTTAATAGCGTCAGATTTGATCTTAAAATACAACAACTTTTCGTGGTTCTTGTCAATTTTTGTTGATTTTCATCCAATGAACTTATTTCAGTCAGCTGGTTCTTTCTGCTTCAAAGCAAAAAGATTTTATCTTCAAATACAATAACTTTTCGTGGTTTTGTTGATTTTCAGCAAATGAACATATTTCAGCGAGCGAGAAGTTTTTTCTTTAATAGCGTCAGATTTTATCCTAAAATACAAGAAATTTTCGTGGTTCTTGTCAAATTTTGTTGGTTTTCATCTAATGAACGTATTTCAGTCAGCTCGATCTTTCTTCTTCAAAGCAAAAAGATTTTATCTTCAAATACAAGAACTTTTCGTGGTTTTGTTGATTTTCAGCAAATGAACATATTTCAGCGAGCGAGAAATTTTTTCTTTAATAGCGTCAGATTTTATCTTAAAATACAAGAACTTTTCGTGGTTCTTGTCAATTTTTGTTGGTTTTCATCTCATGAACTTATTTCAGTCAGCTGGATCTTTCTTCTTCAAAGCAAAAAGATTTTATCTTCAAATACAAGAACTTTTCGTGGTTTTGTTGATTTTCAGCAAATGACCATATTTCAGCGAGCTGGAAGTTTTTTCTTTAATAGCGTCAGATTTGATCTTAAAATACAAGAACTTTTCGTGGTTCTTGTCAATTTTTGTTGATTTTCATCCAATGAACTTATTTCAGTCAGCTGGATCTTTCTTCTTCAAAGCAAAAAGATTTTATCTTCAAATACAAGAACTTTTCGTGGTTTTGTTGATTTTCAGCAAATGAACATATTTCAGCGAGCAAGAAGTTTTTTCTTTAATAGCGTCAGATTTTATCCTAAAATACAAGAAATTTTCGTGGTTCTTGTCAAATTTTGTTGGTTTTCATCTAATGAACGTATTTCGGTCAGCTAGATCTTTCTTCTTCAAAGCAAAAAGATTTTATCTTCAAATACAAGAACTTTTCGTGGTTTTGTTGATTTTCAGCAAATGAACATATTTCAGCGAGCGAGAAGTTTTTTCTTTAATAGCGTCAGATTTTATCTTAAAATACAAGAACTTTTCGTGGTTCTTGTCAATTTTTGTTGGTTTTCATCTAATGAACTTATTTCAGTCAGCTGGATCTTTCTTCTTCAAAGCAAAAAGATTTTATCTTCAAATACAAGAACTTTTCGTGGTTTTGTTGATTTTCAGCAAATGAACATATTTCAGCGAGGGAGAAGTTTTTTCTTTAATAGCGTCAGATTTTATCCTAAAATACAAGAAATTTTCGTGGTTCTTGTCAAATTTTGTTGGTTTTCATCTAATGAACGTATTTCAGTCAGCTCGATCTTTCTTCTTCAAAGCAAAAAGATTTTATCTTCAAATACAAGAACTTTTCGTGATTTTGTTGATTTTCAGCAAATGAACATATTTCAGCGAGCAAGAAGTTTTTTCTTTAATAGCGTCAGATTTGATCTTAAAATACAAGAACTTTTTGTGGTTCTTGTCAATTTTTGTTGGTTTTCATCTAATGAACTTATTTCAGTCAGCTGGATCTTTCTTCTTCAAAGCAAAAAGATTTTATCTTCAAATACAAGAACTTTTCGTGGTTTTGTTGATTTTCAGCAAATGAACATATTTCAGCGAGGGAGAAGTTTTTTCTTTCATGGCGTCAGATTTTACCTTAAAATACAAGAACTTTTCGTGGTTCTTGTCAATTTTTGTTGATTTTCATCAAATGAACTTATTTCAGTCAGCTGGATCTTTCTTCTTCAAAGCAAAAAGATTTTATCTTCAAATACAAGAACTTTTCGTGGTTTTGTTGATTTTCAGCAAATGACCATATTTCAGCGAGCTGGAAGTTTTTTCTTTAATAGCGTCAGATTTGATCTTAAAATACAAGAACTTTTCGTGGTTCTTGTCAATTTTTGTTGATTTTCATCCAATGAACTTATTTCAGTCAGCTGGTTCTTTCTTCTTCAAAGCAAAAAGATTTTATCTTCAAATACAATAACTTTTCGTGGTTTTGTTGATTTTCAGCAAATGAACATATTTCATCGAGCGAGAAGTTTTTTCTTTAATAGCGTCAGATTTTATCTTAAAATACAAGAACTTTTCGTGGTTCTTGTCAATTTTTGTTGGTTTTCATCTAATGAACTAATTTCAGTCAGCTGGATCTTTCTTCTTCAAAGCAAAAAGATTTTATCTTCAAATACAAGAACTTTACGTGGTTTTGTTGGTTTTCAGCAAATGAACATATTTCAGCGAGCAAGAAGTTTTTTCTTTCATAGAGCAAGATTTTATCTTAAAATACAAGAACATTTCGTGGTTCTTGTCAATTTTTGTTGGTTTTCATCCAATGAACTTATTTCAGTCAGCTGGATCTTTCTTCTTCAAAGCAAAAAGATTTTATCTTCAAACACAAGAACTTTTCGTGGTTTTGTTAATTTTCAGCACATGACCATATTTCAGCGAGCTGGAAGTTTTTTCTTTAATAGCGTCAGATTTTATCTTAAAATACAAGAACTTTTCGTGGTTCTTGTCAATTTTTGTTGATTTTCATCCAATGAACTTATTTCAGTCAGCTGGATCTTTCTTCTTCAAAGCAAAAAGATTTTATCTTCAAATACAAGAACTTTTCGTGGTTTTGTTGATTTTCAGCAAATGAACATATTTCAGCGAGCGAGAAGTTTTTTCTTTAATAGCGTCAGATTTTATCTTAAAATACAAGAACTTTTCGTGGTTCTTGTCAATTTTTGTTGGTTTTCATCTAATGAACTTATTTCAGTCAGCTGGATCTTTCTTCTTCAAAGCAAAAAGATTTTATCTTCAAATACAAGAACTTTTCGTGGTTTTGTTGATTTTCAGCAAATGAACATATTTCAGCGAGGGAGAAGTTTTTTCTTTAATGGCGTCAGATTTTACCTTAAAATACAAGAACTTTTCGTGGTTCTTGTCAATTTTTGTTGATTTTCATCAAATGAACTTATTTCAGTCAGCTGGATCTTTCTTCTTCAAAGCAAAAAGATTTTATCTTCAAATACAAGAACTTTTCGTGGTTTTGTTGATTTTCAGCAAATGACCATATTTCAGCGAGCTGGAAGTTTTTTCTTTAATAGCGTCAGATTTGATCTTAAAATACAAGAACTTTTCGTGGTTCTTGTCAATTTTTGTTGATTTTCATCCAATGAACTTATTTCAGTCAGCTGGTTCTTTCTTCTTCAAAGCAAAAAGATTTTATCTTCAAATACAATAACTTTTCGTGGTTTTGTTGATTTTCAGCAAATGAACATATTTCAGCGAGCGAGAAGTTTTTTCTTTAATAGCGTCAGATTTTATCCTAAAATACAAGAAATTTTCGTGGTTCTTGTCAAATTTTGTTGGTTTTCATCTAATGAACGTATTTCAGTCAGCTCGATCTTTCTTCTTCAAAGCAAAAAGATTTTATCTTCAAATACAAGAACTTTTCGTGGTTTTGTTGATTTTCAGCAAATGAACATATTTCAGCGAGCAAGAAGTTTTTTCTTTAATAGCGTCAGATTTTATCTTAAAATACAAGAACTTTTTGTGGTTCTTGTCAATTTTTGTTGGTTTTCATCTAATGAACTTATTTCAGTCAGCTGGATCTTTCTTCTTCAAAGCAAAAAGATTTTATCTTCAAATACAAGAACTTTTCGTGGTTTTGTTGATTTTCAGCAAATGAACATATTTCAGCGAGGGAGAAGTTTTTTCTTTCATGGCGTCAGATTTTACCTTAAAATACAAGAACTTTTCGTGGTTCTTGTCAATTTTTGTTGATTTTCATCAAATGAACTTATTTCAGTCAGCTGGATCTTTCTTCTTCAAAGCAAAAAGATTTTATCTTCAAATACAAGAACTTTTCGTGGTTTTGTTGATTTTCAGCAAATGACCATATTTCAGCGAGCTGGAAGTTTTTTCTTTAATAGCGTCAGATTTTATCTTAAAATACAAGCACTTTTCGTGGTTCTTGTCAATTTTTGTTGGTTTTCATCTAATGAACTTATTTCAGTCAGCTGGATCTTTCTTCTTCAAAGCAAAAAGATTTTATCTTCAAATACAAGAACTTTACGTGGTTTTGTTGGTTTTCAGCAAATGAACATATTTCAGCGAGCAAGAAGTTTTTTCTTTCATAGAGCAAGATTTTATCTTAAAATACAAGAACATTTCGTGGTTCTTGTCAATTTTTGTTGGTTTTCATCCAATGAACTTATTTCAGTCAGCTGGATCTTTCTTCTTCAAAGCAAAAAGATTTTATC
The DNA here is from genome assembly GCF_035084215.1 of Heptranchias perlo. NCBI lineage: Eukaryota > Metazoa > Chordata > Chondrichthyes > Hexanchiformes > Hexanchidae > Heptranchias > Heptranchias perlo. The sequence continues at coordinate 489,702 of NW_027138591.1, forward strand.
TTCAAACACAAGAACTTTTCGTGGTTTTGTTAATTTTCAGCACATGACCATATTTCAGCGAGCTGGAAGTTTTTTCTTTAATAGCGTCAGATTTTATCTTAAAATACAAGAACTTTTCGTGGTTCTTGTCAATTTTTGTTGATTTTCATCCAATGAACTTATTTCAGTCAGCTGGATCTTTCTTCTTCAAAGCAAAAAGATTTTATCTTCAAATACAAGAACTTTTCGTGGTTTTGTTGATTTTCAGCAAATGAACATATTTCAGCGAGCGAGAAGTTTTTTCTTTAATAGCGTCAGATTTTATCTTAAAATACAAGAACTTTTCGTGGTTCTTGTCAATTTTTGTTGGTTTTCATCTAATGAACTTATTTCAGTCAGCTGGATCTTTCTTCTTCAAAGCAAAAAGATTTTATCTTCAAATACAAGAACTTTTCGTGGTTTTGTTGATTTTCAGCAAATGAACATATTTCAGCGAGGGAGAAGTTTTTTCTTTAATGGCGTCAGATTTTACCTTAAAATACAAGAACTTTTCGTGGTTCTTGTCAATTTTTGTTGATTTTCATCAAATGAACTTATTTCAGTCAGCTGGATCTTTCTTCTTCAAAGCAAAAAGATTTTATCTTCAAATACAAGAACTTTTCGTGGTTTTGTTGATTTTCAGCAAATGACCATATTTCAGCGAGCTGGAAGTTTTTTCTTTAATAGCGTCAGATTTGATCTTAAAATACAAGAACTTTTCGTGGTTCTTGTCAATTTTTGTTGATTTTCATCCAATGAACTTATTTCAGTCAGCTGGTTCTTTCTTCTTCAAAGCAAAAAGATTTTATCTTCAAATACAATAACTTTTCGTGGTTTTGTTGATTTTCAGCAAATGAACATATTTCAGCGAGCGAGAAGTTTTTTCTTTAATAGCGTCAGATTTTATCCTAAAATACAAGAAATTTTCGTGGTTCTTGTCAAATTTTGTTGGTTTTCATCTAATGAACGTATTTCAGTCAGCTCGATCTTTCTTCTTCAAAGCAAAAAGATTTTATCTTCAAATACAAGAACTTTTCGTGGTTTTGTTGATTTTCAGCAAATGAACATATTTCAGCGAGCAAGAAGTTTTTTCTTTAATAGCGTCAGATTTTATCTTAAAATACAAGAACTTTTTGTGGTTCTTGTCAATTTTTGTTGGTTTTCATCTAATGAACTTATTTCAGTCAGCTGGATCTTTCTTCTTCAAAGCAAAAAGATTTTATCTTCAAATACAAGAACTTTTCGTGGTTTTGTTGATTTTCAGCAAATGAACATATTTCAGCGAGGGAGAAGTTTTTTCTTTCATGGCGTCAGATTTTACCTTAAAATACAAGAACTTTTCGTGGTTCTTGTCAATTTTTGTTGATTTTCATCAAATGAACTTATTTCAGTCAGCTGGATCTTTCTTCTTCAAAGCAAAAAGATTTTATCTTCAAATACAAGAACTTTTCGTGGTTTTGTTGATTTTCAGCAAATGACCATATTTCAGCGAGCTGGAAGTTTTTTCTTTAATAGCGTCAGATTTTATCTTAAAATACAAGCACTTTTCGTGGTTCTTGTCAATTTTTGTTGGTTTTCATCTAATGAACTTATTTCAGTCAGCTGGATCTTTCTTCTTCAAAGCAAAAAGATTTTATCTTCAAATACAAGAACTTTACGTGGTTTTGTTGGTTTTCAGCAAATGAACATATTTCAGCGAGCAAGAAGTTTTTTCTTTCATAGAGCAAGATTTTATCTTAAAATACAAGAACATTTCGTGGTTCTTGTCAATTTTTGTTGGTTTTCATCCAATGAACTTATTTCAGTCAGCTGGATCTTTCTTCTTCAAAGCAAAAAGATTTTATCTTCAAATACAAGAACTTTTCGTGGTTTTGTTGATTTTCAGCACATGACCATATTTCAGCGAGCTGGAAGTTTTTTCTTTAATAGCGTCAGATTTTATCTTAAAATACAAGAACTTTTCGTGGTTCTTGTCAATTTTTGTTGATTTTCATCTAATGAACTTATTTCAGTCAGCTGGATCTTTCTTCTTCAAAGCAAAAAGATTTTATCTTCAAATACAAGAACTTTACGTGGTTTTGTTGATTTTCAGCAAATGAACATATTTCAGCGAGCGAGAAGTTTTTTCTTTAATAGCGTCAGGTTTTATCTTAAAATACAAGAACTTTTCGTGGTTCTTGTCAATTTTTGTTGGTTTTCATCTAATGAACTTATTTCAGTCAGCTGGATCTTTCTTCTTCAAAGCAAAAAGATTTTATCTTCAAATACAAGAACTTTTCGTGGTTTTGTTGATTTTCAGCAAATGAACATATTTCAGCGAGGGAGAAGTTTTTTCTTTAATGGCGTCAGATTTTACCTTAAAATACAAGAACTTTTCGTGGTTCTTGTCAATTTTTGTTGATTTTCATCAAATGAACTTATTTCAGTCAGCTGGATCTTTCTTCTTCAAAGCAAAAAGATTTTATCTTCAAATACAAGAACTTTTCGTGGTTTTGTTGATTTTCAGCAAATGACCATATTTCAGCGAGCTGCAAGTTTTTTCTTTAATAGCGTCAGATTTGATCTTAAAATACAACAACTTTTCGTGGTTCTTGTCAATTTTTGTTGATTTTCATCCAATGAACTTATTTCAGTCAGCTGGTTCTTTCTGCTTCAAAGCAAAAAGATTTTATCTTCAAATACAATAACTTTTCGTGGTTTTGTTGATTTTCAGCAAATGAACATATTTCAGCGAGCGAGAAGTTTTTTCTTTAATAGCGTCAGATTTTATCCTAAAATACAAGAAATTTTCGTGGTTCTTGTCAAATTTTGTTGGTTTTCATCTAATGAACGTATTTCAGTCAGCTCGATCTTTCTTCTTCAAAGCAAAAAGATTTTATCTTCAAATACAAGAACTTTTCGTGGTTTTGTTGATTTTCAGCAAATGAACATATTTCAGCGAGCGAGAAATTTTTTCTTTAATAGCGTCAGATTTTATCTTAAAATACAAGAACTTTTCGTGGTTCTTGTCAATTTTTGTTGGTTTTCATCTCATGAACTTATTTCAGTCAGCTGGATCTTTCTTCTTCAAAGCAAAAAGATTTTATCTTCAAATACAAGAACTTTTCGTGGTTTTGTTGATTTTCAGCAAATGACCATATTTCAGCGAGCTGGAAGTTTTTTCTTTAATAGCGTCAGATTTGATCTTAAAATACAAGAACTTTTCGTGGTTCTTGTCAATTTTTGTTGATTTTCATCCAATGAACTTATTTCAGTCAGCTGGATCTTTCTTCTTCAAAGCAAAAAGATTTTATCTTCAAATACAAGAACTTTTCGTGGTTTTGTTGATTTTCAGCAAATGAACATATTTCAGCGAGCAAGAAGTTTTTTCTTTAATAGCGTCAGATTTTATCCTAAAATACAAGAAATTTTCGTGGTTCTTGTCAAATTTTGTTGGTTTTCATCTAATGAACGTATTTCGGTCAGCTAGATCTTTCTTCTTCAAAGCAAAAAGATTTTATCTTCAAATACAAGAACTTTTCGTGGTTTTGTTGATTTTCAGCAAATGAACATATTTCAGCGAGCGAGAAGTTTTTTCTTTAATAGCGTCAGATTTTATCTTAAAATACAAGAACTTTTCGTGGTTCTTGTCAATTTTTGTTGGTTTTCATCTAATGAACTTATTTCAGTCAGCTGGATCTTTCTTCTTCAAAGCAAAAAGATTTTATCTTCAAATACAAGAACTTTTCGTGGTTTTGTTGATTTTCAGCAAATGAACATATTTCAGCGAGGGAGAAGTTTTTTCTTTAATGGCGTCAGATTTTACCTTAAAATACAAGAACTTTTCGTGGTTCTTGTCAATTTTTGTTGATTTTCATCAAATGAACTTATTTCAGTCAGCTGGATCTTTCTTCTTCAAAGCAAAAAGATTTTATCTTCAAATACAAGAACTTTTCGTGGTTTTGTTGATTTTCAGCAAATGACCATATTTCAGCGAGCTGGAAGTTTTTTCTTTAATAGCGTCAGATTTGATCTTAAAATACAAGAACTTTTCGTGGTTCTTGTCAATTTTTGTTGATTTTCATCCAATGAACTTATTTCAGTCAGCTGGTTCTTTCTTCTTCAAAGCAAAAAGATTTTATCTTCAAATACAAGAACTTTTCGTGGTTTTGTTGATTTTCAGCAAATGAACATATTTCAGCGAGGGAGAAGTTTTTTCTTTCATGGCGTCAGATTTTACCTTAAAATACAAGAACTTTTCGTGGTTCTTGTCAATTTTTGTTGATTTTCATCAAATGAACTTATTTCAGTCAGCTGGATCTTTCTTCTTCAAAGCAAAAAGATTTTATCTTCAAATACAAGAACTTTTCGTGGTTTTGTTGATTTTCAGCAAATGACCATATTTCAGCGAGCTGGAAGTTTTTTCTTTAATAGCGTCAGATTTGATCTTAAAATACAAGAACTTTTCGTGGTTCTTGTCAATTTTTGTTGATTTTCATCCAATGAACTTATTTCAGTCAGCTGGTTCTTTCTTCTTCAAAGCAAAAAGATTTTATCTTCAAATACAATAACTTTTCGTGGTTTTGTTGATTTTCAGCAAATGAACATATTTCATCGAGCGAGAAGTTTTTTCTTCAATAGCGTCAGATTTTATCTTAAAATACAAGAACTTTTCGTGGTTCTTGTCAATTTTTGTTGGTTTTCATCTAATGAACTTATTTCAGTCAGCTGGATCTTTCTTCTTCAAAGCAAAAAGATTTTATCTTCAAATACAAGAACTTTACGTGGTTTTGTTGGTTTTCAGCAAATGAACATATTTCAGCGAGCAAGAAGTTTTTTCTTTCATAGAGCAAGATTTTATCTTAAAATACAAGAACATTTCGTGGTTCTTGTCAATTTTTGTTGGTTTTCATCCAATGAACTTATTTCAGTCAGCTGGATCTTTCTTCTTCAAAGCAAAAAGATTTTATCTTCAAATACAAGAACTTTTCGTGGTTTTGTTGATTTTCAGCACATGACCATATTTCAGCGAGCTGGAAGTTTTTTCTTTAATAGCGTCAGATTTTATCTTAAAATACAAGAACTTTTCGTGGTTCTTGTCAATTTTTGTTGATTTTCATCCAATGAACTTATTTCAGTCAGCTCGATCTTTCTTCTTCAAAGCAAAAAGATTTTATCTTCAAATACAAGAACTTTACGTGGTTTTGTTGATTTTCAGCAAATGAACATATTTCAGCGAGCGAGAAGTTTTTTCTTTAATAGCGTCAGATTTTATCTTAAACTACAAGAACTTTTCGTGGTTCTTGTCAATTTTTGTTGGTTTTCATCTAATGAACTTATTTCAGTCAGCTGGATCTTTCTTCTTCAAAGCAAAAAGATTTTATCTTCAAATACAAGAACTTTTCGTGGTTTTGTTGATTTTCAGCAAATGAACATATTTCAGCGAGGGAGAAGTTTTTTCTTTAATGGCGTCAGATTTTACCTTAAAATACAAGAACTTTTCGTGGTTCTTGTCAATTTTTGTTGATTTTCATCCAATGAACTTATTTCAGTCAGCTGGTTCTTTCTTCTTCAAAGCAAAAAGATTTTATCTTCAAATACAATAACTTTTCGTGGTTTTGTTGATTTTCAGCAAATGAACATATTTCATCGAGCGAGAAGTTTTTTCTTCAATAGCGTCAGATTTTATCTTAAAATACAAGAACTTTTCGTGGTTCTTGTCAATTTTTGTTGGTTTTCATCTAATGAACTTATTTCAGTCAGCTGGATCTTTCTTCTTCAAAGCAAAAAGATTTTATCTTCAAATACAAGAACTTTACGTGGTTTTGTTGGTTTTCAGCAAATGAACATATTTCAGCGAGCAAGAAGTTTTTTCTTTCATAGAGCAAGATTTTATCTTAAAATACAAGAACATTTCGTGGTTCTTGTCAATTTTTGTTGGTTTTCATCCAATGAACTTATTTCAGTCAGCTGGATCTTTCTTCTTCAAAGCAAAAAGATTTTATCTTCAAATACAAGAACTTTTCGTGGTTTTGTTGATTTTCAGCACATGACCATATTTCAGCGAGCTGGAAGTTTTTTCTTTAATAGCGTCAGATTTTATCTTAAAATACAAGAACTTTTCGTGGTTCTTGTCAATTTTTGTTGATTTTCATCCAATGAACTTATTTCAGTCAGCTGGATCTTTCTTCTTCAAAGCAAAAAGATTTTATCTTCAAATACAAGAACTTTACGTGGTTTTGTTGATTTTCAGCAAATGAACATATTTCAGCGAGCGAGAAGTTTTTTCTTTAATAGCGTCAGATTTTATCTTAAAATACAAGAACTTTTCGTGGTTCTTGTCAATTTTTGTTGGTTTTCATCTAATGAACTTATTTCAGTCAGCTGGATCTTTCTTCTTCAAAGCAAAAAGATTTTATCTTCAAATACAAGAACTTTTCGTGGTTTTGTTGATTTTCAGCAAATGAACATATTTCAGCGAGGGAGAAGTTTTTTCTTTAATGGCGTCAGATTTTACCTTAAAATACAAGAACTTTTCGTGGTTCTTGTCAATTTTTGTTGATTTTCATCAAATGAACTTATTTCAGTCAGCTGGATCTTTCTTCTTCAAAGCAAAAAGATTTTATCTTCAAATACAAGAACTTTTCGTGGTTTTGTTGATTTTCAGCAAATGACCATATTTCAGCGAGCTGGAAGTTTTTTCTTTAATAGCGTCAGATTTGATCTTAAAATACAAGATCTTTTCGTGGTTCTTGTCAATTTTTGTTGATTTTCATCCAATGAACTTATTTCAGTCAGCTGGTTCTTTCTTCTTCAAAGCAAAAAGATTTTATCTTCAAATACAATAACTTTTCGTGGTTTTGTTAATTTTCAGCAAATGAACATATTTCAGCGAGCGAGAAGTTTTTTCTTTAATAGCGTCAGATTTTATCCTAAAATACAAGAAATTTTCGTGGTTCTTGTCAAATTTTGTTGGTTTTCATCTAATGAACGTATTTCAGTCAGCTCGATCTTTCTTCTTCAAAGCAAAAAGATTTTATCTTCAAATACAAGAACTTTTCGTGGTTTTGTTGATTTTCAGCAAATGAACATATTTCAGCGAGCAAGAAATTTTTTCTTTAATAGCGTCAGATTTTATCTTAAAATACAAGAACTTTTTGTGGTTCTTGTCAATTTTTGTTGGTTTTCATCTAATGAACTTATTTCAGTCAGCTGGATCTTTCTTCTTCAAAGCAAAAAGATTTTATCTTCAAATACAAGAACTTTTCGTGGTTTTGTTGATTTTCAGCAAATGAACATATTTCAGCGAGGGAGAAGTTTTTTCTTTCATGGCGTCAGATTTTACCTTAAAATACAAGAACTTTTCGTGGTTCTTGTCAATTTTTGTTGATTTTCATCAAATGAACTTATTTCAGTCAGCTGGATCTTTCTTCTTCAAAGCAAAAAGATTTTATCTTCAAATACAAGAACTTTTCGTGGTTTTGTTGATTTTCAACAAATGACCATATTTCAGCGAGCTGGAAGTTTTTTCTTTAATAGCGTCAGATTTGATCTTAAAATACAAGAACTTTTCGTGGTTCTTGTCAATTTTTGTTGATTTTCATCCAATGAACTTATTTCAGTCAGCTGGTTCTTTCTTCTTCAAAGCAAAAAGATTTTATCTTCAAATACAATAACTTTTCGTGGTTTTGTTGATTTTCAGCAAATGAACATATTTCATCGAGCGAGAAGTTTTTTCTTTAATAGCGTCAGATTTTATCTTAAAATACAAGAACTTTTCGTGGTTCTTGTCAATTTTTGTTGGTTTTCATCAAATGAACTTATTTCAGTCAGCTGGATCTTTCTTCTTCAAAGCAAAAAGATTTTATCTTCAAATACAAGAACTTTACGTGGTTTTGTTGGTTTTCAGCAAATGAACATATTTCAGCGAGCAAGAAGTTTTTTCTTTCATAGAGCAAGATTTTATCTTAAAATACAAGAACATTTCGTGGTTCTTGTCAATTTTTGTTGGTTTTCATCCAATGAACTTATTTCAGTCAGCTGGATCTTTCTTCTTCAAAGCAAAAAGATTTTATCTTCAAATACAAGAACTTTTCGTGGTTTTGTTGATTTTCAGCACATGACCATATTTCATCGAGCTGGAAGTTTTTTCTTTAATAGCGTCAGATTTTATCTTAAAATACAAGAACTTTTCGTGGTTCTTGTCAATTTTTGTTGATTTTCATCTAATGAACTTATTTCAGTCAGCTGGATCTTTCTTCTTCAAAGCAAAAAGATTTTATCTTCAAATACAAGAACTTTACGTGGTTTTGTTGGTTTTCAGCAAATGAACATATTTCAGCGAGCTGGAAGTTTTTTCTTTAATCGCGCAAGATTTTATCTTAAAATACAAGAACTTTTCGTGGATCTTGTCAATTTTTGTTGGTTTTCATCCAATGAACTTATTTCAGTCAACTAAATCCTTCTTCTTCAAAGAAAAAAGATTTTATCTTCAAATACAAGAACTTTTCGTGGTTTTGTTGATTTTCAGCAAATGACCATATTTCAGCGAGCTGGAAGTATTTTCTTTGATAGCGTCAGATTTTATCTTAAAATACAAGAACTTTTCGTGGTTCTTGTCAATTTTTGTTGATTTTCATCAAATGAACTTATTTCAGTCAACTGGCTCTTTCTTCTTCAAAGCAAAAAGATTTTATCTTCAAATACAATAACTTTTCGTGGTTTTGTTGATTTTCAGCAAATGAACATATTTCAGCGAGCGAGAAGTTTTTTCTTTAATAGCGTCAGATTTTATCCTAAAATACAAGAACTTTTCGTGGTTCTTGTCAAATTTTGTTGGTTTTCATCTAATGAACTTATTTCAGTCAGCTGGATCTTCTTCAAAGCAAAAAGATTTTATCTTCAAATACAAGAACTTTTCGTGGTTTTGTTGATTTTCAGCAAATGAACATATTTCAGTGAGCGAGAAGTTTTTTCTTTAATTGCGTCACATTTTATCTTAAAATACAAGAACTTTTCGTGGTTCTTGTCAATTTTTGTTGGTTTTCATCCAATGAACTTATTTCAGTCAGCCAGATCTTTCTTCTTCAAAGCAAAAAGATTTTATCTTCAAATACAAGAACTTTTCGTGGTTTTGTTGATTTTCAGCAAATGAACATATTTCAGCGAGCAAGAAGTTTTTTCTTTAATAGCGTCAGATTTTATCCTAAAATACAAGAACTTTTCGTGGTTCTTGTCAAATTTTGTTGGTTTTCATCGAATGAACTTATTTCAGTCAGCTAGATCTTTCTTCTTCAAAGCAAAAAGATTTTATCTTCAAATACAAGAAATTTTCGTGGTTTTGTTGATTTTCAGCAAATGAACATATTTCAGCGAGCTGGAAGTTTTTTCTTTAATAGCGTCAGATTTTATCTTAAAATACAAGAACTTTTCGTGGTTCTTGTCAATTTTTCTTGATTTTCATCTAATGAACTTATTTCACTCAGCTGGATCTTTCTTCTTCAAAGCAAAAAGATTTTATCTTCAAATACAAGAACTTTTCGTGGTTTTGTTGATTTTCAGCAAATGAACATATTTCAGCGAGCGAGAAGTTTTTTCTTTAATAGCGTCAGATTTTATCCTAAAATACAAGAACTTTACGTGGTTCTTGTCAAATTTTGTAGGTTTTCATCGAATGAACGTATTTCAGTCAGCTAGATCTTTCTTCTTCAAAGCAAAAAGATTTTATCTTCAAATACAAGAACATTTCGTGGTTTTGTTGATTTTCAGCAAATGAACATATTTCAGCGAGGGAGAAGTTTTTTCTTTAATATCGTCAGATTTTATCTTAAAATACAAGAACTTTTCGTGGTTCTTGTCAAATTTTGTTGGTTTTCATCTGATGAACTTATTTCAGTCAGCTGGATCTTTCTTCTTCAAAGCAAAAAGATTTTATCTTCAAATACAATAACTTTTCGTGGTTTTGTTGATTTTCAGGAAATGAACATATTTCAGCGAGCGAGAAGTTTTTTCTTTAATAGCGTCAGATTTTATCCTAAAATACAAGAACTTTTCGAGGTTCTTGTCAAATTTTGTTGGTTTTCATCTGATGAACTTATTTCAGTCAGCTAGATCTTTCTTCTTCAAAGCAAAAAGATTTTATCTTCAAATACAAGAACTTTTCGTGGTTTTGTTGATTTTCAGCAAATGAACATATTTCAGTGAGCGAGAAGTTTTTTCTTTAATAGCGTCACATTTTATCTTAAAATACAAGAACTTTTCGTGGTTCTTGTCAATTTTTGTTGGTTTTCATCCAATGAACTTATTTCAGTCAGCCAGATCTTTCTTCTTCAAAGCAAAAAGATTTTATCTTCAAATACAAGAACTTTTCGTGGCTTTGTTGATTTTCAGCAAATGAACATATTTCAGCGACCAAGCAGTTTTTTCTTTAATAGCGTCAGATTTTATCCTAAAATACAAGAACTTTTCGTGGTTCTTGTCAAATTTTGTTGGTTTTCATCTAATGAACGTATTTCAGTCAGCTAGATCTTTTTTCTTCAAAGCAAAAAGATTTTATCTTCAAATACAAGAACTTTTCGTGGTTTTGTTGATTTTCAGCAAATGAACATATTTCAGCGAGCGAGAAGTTTTTTCTTTAATAGCGTCAGATTTTATCTTAAAATACAAGAACTTTTCGTGGTTCTTGTCAAATTTTGTTGGTTTTCATCTGATGAACTTATTTCAGTCAGCTGGATCTTTCTTCTTCAAAGCAAAAAGATTTTATCTTCAAATACAATAACTTTTCGTGGTTTTGTTGATTTTCAGCAAATGAACATATTTCAGCGAGCGAGAAGTTTTTTCTTTAATAGCGTCAGATTTTATCCTAAAATACAAGAACTTTTCGAGGTTCTTGTCAAATTTTGTTGGTTTTCATCTGATGAACTTATTTCAGTCAGCTAGATCTTTCTTCTTCAAAGCAAAAAGATTTTATCTTCAAATACAAGAACTTTTCGTGGTTTTGTTGATTTTCAGCAAATGAACATATTTCAGTGAGCGAGAAGTTTTTTCTTTAACAGCGTCACATTTTATCTTAAAATACAAGAACTTTTCGTGGTTCTTGTCAATTTTTGTTGGTTTTCATCCAATGAACTTATTTCAGTCAGCCAGATCTTTCTTCTTCAAAGCAAAAAGATTTTATCTTCAAATACAATAACTTTTCGTGGTTTTGTTGATTTTCAGCAAATGAACATATTTCAGCGACCAAGCAGTTTTTTCTTTAATAGCGTCAGATTTTATCCTAAAATACAAGAACTTTTCGTGGTTCTTGTCAAATTTTGTTGGTTTTCATCGAATGAACGTATTTCAGTCAGCTAGATCTTTTTTCTTCAAAGCAAAAAGAAAAAACTTCCAGCTCGCTGAAATATGGTCATTTGCTGAAAACCAACAAAACCACGAAAAGTTCTTGTATTTGAAGATAAAATCTTTTTGCTTTGAAGAAGAAGGATTTAGGTGACTGAAATAAGTTCATTGGATGAAAACCAACAAAAATTGACAAGAAGCACGAAAAGTTCTTGTATTTTAAGATAAAATCTTGTGCTATTAAAGAAAAAACTTCTCGCTCGCTGAAATATGTTCATTTGCTGAAAACCAACAAAACCACGTAAAGTTCTTGTATTTGAAGATAAAATCTTTTTGCTTTGAAGAAGAAGGATTTAGGTGACTGAAATAAGTTCATTGGATGAACTTTTCGTGGTTCTTGTCAATTTTTGATGATTTTCATCAAATGAACTTATTTCAGTCAGCTGGATACAAGAACTTTTCGTGGTTCTTGTCAATTTTTGATGATTTTCATCAAATGAACTTATTTCAGTCAGCTGGATCTTTCTTCTTCAAAGCAAAAAGATTTTATCTTCAAATACAAGAACTTTTCGTGGTTTTGTTGATTTTCAGCAAATGACCATATTTCAGCGAGCTGGAAGTTTTTTCTTTAATAGCGTCAGATTTGATCTTAAAATACAAGAACTTTTCGTGGTTCTTGTCAATTTTTGTTGATTTTCATCCAATGGACTTATTTCAGTCAGCTGGATCTTTCTTCTTCAAAGCAAAAAGATTTATCTTCAAATACAATAACTTTTCGTGGCTTTGTTGATATTCAGCAAATGAACATATTTCAGAGAGCGAGAAGTTTTTCCTTTAATAGCGTCAGATTTTATCCTAAAATACAAGAACTTTTCGTGGTTCTTGTCAAATTTTGTTGGTTTTCATCAAATGAACTTATTACAGTCAGCTAGATCTTTCTTCTTCAAAGCAAAAAGATTTTATCTTCAAATACAAGAACTTTTCGTGGTTTTGTTGATTTTCAGCAAATGAACATATTTCAGCGAGCTGGAAGTTTTTTCTTGAATAGCGCAAGATTTTATCTTAAAATACAAGAACTTTTCGTGCTTCTTGTCAATTTTTGTTGGTTTTCATCCAATGAACTTATTTCAGTCACCTAAATCCTTCTTCTTCAAAGCAAAAAGATTTTATCTTCAAATACAAGAACTTTTCGTGGTTTTGTTGATTTTCAGCAAATGAACATATTTCAGCGAGCGAGAAGTTTTTTCTTTAATAGCTTCAGATTTTGTCCTAAAATGCAAGAACTTTTCGTGGTTCTTGTCAAATTTTGTTGGTTTTCTTCTCATGAACTTATTTCAGTCAGCTGGATCTTTCTTCTTCAAAGCAAAAAGATTTTATCTTCAAATACAAGAACTTTTTGTGGTTTTGTTGATTTTCAGCAAATGAACATATTTCAGCGAGCTAGAAGTTTTTTCATAAAAAGCGTCAGATTTTATGTTAAAATACAAGAACTTCTCGTGGTTCGTGTCAATTTTTGTTGGTTTTCATCGAATGAACTTATTTCAGTCAGCTGGATCTTTCTTCTTCAACGCAAAAAGATTTTATCTTCAAATACAAGAACTTTTAGTGGTTTTGTTGATTTTCAGCAAATGAACATATTTCAGTGAGCGATAAGTTTTTTCTTTAATAGCGTCAGATTTTATCTTAAAATACAAGAACTTTTCGTGGTTCCTGTCAATTTTTGTTGGTTTTCATCCAATGAACTTATTTCAGTCAGCCAGATCTTTCTTCTTCAAAGCAAAAAGATTTTATCTTCAAATACAAGAACTTTTCGTGGTTTTGTTGATTTTCAGCAAATGAACATATTTCAGCGAGCAAGAAGTTTTTTCTTTAATAGCGTCAGATTTTATCCTAAAATACAAGAACTTTTCGTGGTTCTTGTCAAATTTTGTTGGTTTTCATCTAATGAACGTATTTCAGTCAGCTAGATCTTTCTTCTTCAAAGCAAAAAGATTTTATCTTCAAATACAAGAACTTTTCGTGGTTTTGTTGATTTTCAGCAAATGAACATATTTCAGCGAGCGAGAAGTTTTTTCTTTAATAGTGTCAGATTTTATCTTAAAATACAAGAACTTTTCGTGGTTCTTGTCAATTTTTGTTGGTTTTCATCTGATGAACTTATTTCAGTCAGCTGGATCTTTCTTCTTCAAAGCAAAAAGATTTTATCTTCAAATACAAGAACTTTTCGTGGTTTTGTTGATTTTCAGCAAATGAACATATTTCAGCGAGGGATAAGTTTTTTCTTTAATGGCGTCAGATTTTACCTTAAAATAGAAGAACTTTTCGTGGTTCTTGTCAATTTTTGTTGGTTTTCATCCAATGAACTTATTTCAGTCAGCTGGATATTTCTTCTTCAAAGCAAAAAGATTTTATCTTCAAATACAAGAACTTTACGTGATTTTGTTGGTTTTCAGCAAATGAACATATTTCAGCGAGCTAGAAGTTTTTTCTTTAATAGCGCAAGATTTTATCTTAAAATACAAGAACTTTTCGTGCTTCTTGTCAATTTTTGTTGGTTTTCATCCAATGAACTTATTTCAGTCACCTAAATCCTTCTTCTTCAAAGCAAAAAGATTTCATCTTCAAATGCAAGAACTTTTCGCGGTTTTGTTGATTTTCAGCAAATGAACATATTTCAGAGAGCTGGAAGTTTTTTCTTTAATAGCGTCAGATTTTAGCTTGAAATACAAGAACTTTTCGTGGTTCTTGTCAATTTTTGATGATTTTCATCAAATCAACTTATTTCAGTCAGCTGGATCTTTCTTCTTCAAAGCAAAAAGATTTATCTTCAAATACAATAACTTTTCGTGGCTTTGTTGATATTCAGCAAATGAACATATTTCAGAGAGCGAGAAGTTTTTCCTTTAATAGCGTCAGATTTTATCCTAAAATACAAGAACTTTTCGTGGTTCTTGTCAAATTTTGTTGGTTTTCATCAAATGAACTTATTACAGTCAGCTAGATCTTTCTTCTTCAAAGCAAAAAGATTTTATCTTCAAATACAAGAACTTTTCGTGGTTTTGTTGATTTTCAGCAAATGAACATATTTCAGCGAGCTAGAAGTTTTTTCTTGAATAGCGCAAGATTTTATCTTAAAATACAAGAACTTTTCGTGCTTCTTGTCAATTTTTGTTGGTTTTCATCCAATGAACTTATTTCAGTCACCTCAATCCTTCTTCTTCAAAGCAAAAAGATTTTATCTTCAAATACAAGAACTTTTCGTGGTTTTGTTGATTTTCAGCAAATGAACATATTTCAGCGAGCGAGAAGTTTTTTCTTTAATAGCTTCAGATTTTGTCCTAAAATGCAAGAACTTTTCGTGGTTCTTGTCAAATTTTGTTGGTTTTCTTCTCATGAACTTATTTCAGTCAGCTGGATCTTTCTTCTTCAAAGCAAAAAGATTTTATCTTCAAATACAAGAACTTTTTGTGGTTTTGTTGATTTTCAGCAAATGAACATATTTCAGCGAGCTAGAAGTTTTTTCATAAAAAGCGTCAGATTTTATGTTAAAATACAAGAACTTCTCGTGGTTCCTGTCAATTTTTGTTGGTTTTCATCGAATGAACTTATTTCAGTCAGCTGGATCTTTCTTCTTCAACGCAAAAAGATTTTATCTTCAAATACAAGAACTTTTAGTGGTTTTGTTGATTTTCAGCAAATGAACATATTTCAGTGAGCGATAAGTTTTTTCTTTAATAGCGTCAGATTTTATCTTAAAATACAAGAACTTTTCGTGGTTCCTGTCAATTTTTGTTGGTTTTCATCCAATGAACTTATTTCAGTCAGCCAGATCTTTCTTCTTCAAAGCAAAAAGATTTTATCTTCAAATACAAGAACTTTTCGTGGTTTTGTTGATTTTCAGCAAATGAACATATTTCAGCGAGCAAGAAGTTTTTTCTTTAATAGCGTCAGATTTTATCCTAAAATACAAGAACTTTTCGTGGTTCTTGTCAAATTTTGTTGGTTTTCATCTAATGAACGTATTTCAGTCAGCTAGATCTTTCTTCTTCAAAGCAAAAAGATTTTATCTTCAAATACAAGAACTTTTCGTGGTTTTGTTGATTTTCAGCAAATGAACATATTTCAGCGAGCGAGAAGTTTTTTCTTTAATAGTGTCAGATTTTATCTTAAAATACAAGAACTTTTCGTGGTTCTTGTCAATTTTTGTTGGTTTTCATCTGATGAACTTATTTCAGTCAGCTGGATCTTTCTTCTTCAAAGCAAAAAGATTTTATCTTCAAATACAAGAACTTTTCGTGGTTTTGTTGATTTTCAGCAAATGAACATATTTCAGCGAGGGATAAGTTTTTTCTTTAATGGCGTCAGATTTTACCTTAAAATAGAAGAACTTTTCGTGGTTCTTGTCAATTTTTTTTGGTTTTCATCCAATGAACTTATTTCAGTCAGCTGGATATTTCTTCTTCAAAGCAAAAAGATTTTATCTTCAAATACAAGAACTTTACGTGATTTTGTTGGTTTTCAGCAAATGAACATATTTCAGCGAGCTAGAAGTTTTTTCTTTAATAGCGCAAGATTTTATCTTAAAATACAAGAACTTTTCGTGCTTCTTGTCAATTTTTGTTGGTTTTCATCCAATGAACTTATTTCAGTCACCTAAATCCTTCTTCTTCAAAGCAAAAAGTTTCATCTTCAAATACAAGAACTTTTCGTGGTTTTGTTGATTTTCAGCAAATGAACATATTTCAGAGAGCTGGAAGTTTTTTCTTTAATAGCGTCAGATTTTATCTTGAAATACAAGAACTTTTCGTGGTTCTTGTCAATTTTTGATGATTTTCATCAAATCAACTTATTTCAGTCAGCTGGATCTTTCTTCTTCAAAGCAAAAAGATTTTATCTTCAAATACAAGAACTTTACGTGGTTTTGTTGGTTTTCAGCAAATGAACATATTTCAGCGAGCGAGAAGTTTTTTCTTTAATAGCGCAAGCTTTTATCTTAAAATACAAGAACTTTTCGTGCTTCTTGTCAATTTTTGTTGGTTTTCATCCAATGAACTTATTTCAGTCACCTCAATCCTTGTTCTTCAAAGCAAAAAGATTTTATCTTCAAATACAAGAACTTTACGTGGTTTTGTTGGTTTTCAGCAAATGAACATATTTCAGCGAGCGAGAAGTTTTTTCTTTAATAGCGCAAGATTTTATCTTAAAATACAAGAACTTTTCGTGCTTCTTGTCAATTTTTATTGGTTTTCATCCAATGAACTTATTTCAGTCACCTAAATCCTTCTTCTTCAAAGCAAAAAGATTTTATCTTCAAATACAAGAACTTTTCGTGGTTTTGTTGATTTTCAGCAAATGACCATATTTCAGCGAGCTGGAAGTTTTTTCTTTAATAGCGTCAGATTTTATCTTAAAATACAAGAACTTTTCGTGGTTCTTGTCAATTTTTGTTGATTTTCATCCAATGAACTTATTTCAGTCAGCTGGATCTTTCTTCTTCAATGCAAAAAGATTTATCTTCAAATACAATAACTTTTCGTGGCTTTGTTGATATTCAGCAAATGAACATATTTCAGCGAGCGAGAAGTTTTTCCTTTAATAGCGTCAGATTTTATCCTAAAATACAAGAACTTTTCGTGGTTCTTGTCAATTTTTGTTGATTTTCATCCAATGAACTTATTTCAGTCAGCTGGATCTTTCTTCTTCAAAGCAAAAAGATTTTATCTTCAAATACGAGAACTTTTCTTGGTTTTGTTGATTTTCAGCAAATGAACATATTTCAGCGAGCGAGAAGTTTTTTCTTTAATCGCTTCAGATTTTATCCTAAAATGCAAGAACTTTTCGTGGTTCTTGTCAAATTTTGTTGGTTTTCTTCTCATGAACTCATTTCAGTCAGCTAGATCTTTCTTCTTCAAAGCAAAAAGATTTTATCTTCAAATACAAGAACTTTTCGTGGTTTTGTTGATTTTCAGCAAATGAACATATTTCAGCGAGCGAGAAGTTTTTTCATAAAAAGCGTCAGATTTTATGTTAAAATACAAGAACTTCTCGTGGTTCTTGTCAATTTTTGTTGGTTTTCATCTAATGAACTTATTTCAGTCAGCTGGATCTTTCTTCTTCAAAGCAAAAAGATTTTATCTTCAAATACAAGAACTTTTCGTGGTTTTGTTGATTTTCAGCAAATGAACATATTTCAGTGAGCGAGAAGTTTTTTCTTTAATAGCGTCACATTTTATCTTAAAATACAAGAACTTTTCGTGGTTCTTGTCAATTTTTGTTGGTTTTCATCCAATGAACTTATTTCAGTCAGCCAGATCTTTCTTCTTCAAAGCAAAAAGATTTTATCTTCAAATACAAGAAGTTTTCGTGGTTTTGTTGATTTTCAGCAAATGAACATATTTCAGCGAGCAAGAAGTTTTTTCTTTAATAGCGTCAGATTTTATCCTAAAATACAAGAACTTTTCGTGGTTCTTGTCAAATTTTGTTGGTTTTCATCTAATGAACGTATTTCAGTCAGCGAGATCTTTCTTCTTCAAAGCAAAAAGATTTTATCTTCAAATACAAGAACTTTTCGTGGTTTTGTTCATTTTCAGCAAATGAACATATTTCAGCGAGCGAGAAGTTTTTTCTTTAATAGCGTCAGATTTTATCTTAAAATACAAGAACTTTTCGTGGTTTTTGTCAATTTTTGTTGGTTTTCATCTAATGAACTTATTTCAGTCAGCTGGATCTTTCTTCTTCAAAGCAAAAAGATTTTATCTTCAAATACAAGAACTTTTCGTGGTTTTGTTGATTTTCAGCAAATGAACATATTTCAGCGAGGGATAAGTTTTTTCTTTAATGGCGTCAGATTTTACCTTAAAATAGAAGAACTTTTCGTGGTTCTTGTCAATTTTTGTTGGTTTTCATCCAATGAACTTATTTCAGTCAGCTGGATATTTCTTCTTCAAAGCAAAAAGATTTTATCTTCAAATACAAGAACTTTACGTGGTTTTGTTGGTTTTCAGCAAATGAACATATTTCAGCGAGCAAGAAGTTTTTTCTTTAATAGCGCAAGATTTTATCTTAAAATACAACAACTTTTCGTGCTTCTTGTCAATTTTTGTTGGCTTTCATCCAATGAACTTATTTCAGTCACCTAAATCCTTCTTCTTCAAAGCAAAAAGATTTCATCTTCAAATACAAGAACTTTTCGTGGTTTTGTTGATTTTCAGCAAATGAACATATTTCAGAGAGCTGGAAGTTTTTTCTTTAATAGCGTCAGATTTTATCTTGAAATACAAGAACTTTTCGTGGTTCTTGTCAATTTTTGATGATTTTCATCAAATGAACTTATTTCAGTCAGCTGGATCTTTCTTCTTCAAAGCAAAAAGATTTTATCTTCAAATACAAGAACTTTTCGTGGTTTTGTTGATTTTCAGCAAATGAACATATTTCAGCGAGCTAGAAGTTTTTTCTTGAATAGCGCAAGATTTTATCTTAAAATACAAGAACTTTTCGTGCTTCTTGTCAATTTTTGTTGGTTTTCATCCAATGAACTTATTTCAGTCACCTAAATCCTTCTTCTTCAAAGCAAAAAGATTTTATCTTCAAATACAAGAACTTTTCGTGGTTTTGTTGATTTTCAGCAAATGAACATATTTCAGCGAGCGAGAAGTTTTTTCTTTAATAGCTTCAGATTTTGTCCTAAAATGCAAGAACTTTTCGTGGTTCTTGTCAAATTTTGTTGGTTTTCTTCTCATGAACTTATTTCAGTCAGCTGGATCTTTCTTCTTCAAAGCAAAAAGATTTTATCTTCAAATACAAGAACTTTTTGTGGTTTTGTTGATTTTCAGCAAATGAACATATTTCAGCGAGCTAGAAGTTTTTTCATAAAAAGCGTCAGATTTTATGTTAAAATACAAGAACTTCTCGTGGTTCCTGTCAATTTTTGTTGGTTTTCATCGAATGAACTTATTTCAGTCAGCTGGATCTTTCTTCTTCAACGCAAAAAGATTTTATCTTCAAATACAAGAACTTTTAGTGGTTTTGTTGGTTTTCAGCAAATGAACATATTTCAGCGAGCGAGAAGTTTTTTCTTTAATAGCGCAAGCTTTTATCTTAAAATACAAGAACTTTTCGTGCTTCTTGTCAATTTTTGTTGGTTTTCATCCAATGAACTTATTTCAGTCACCTCAATCCTTGTTCTTCAAAGCAAAAAGATTTTATCTTCAAATACAAGAACTTTACGTGGTTTTGTTGGTTTTCAGCAAATGAACATATTTCAGCGAGCGAGAAGTTTTTTCTTTAATAGCGCAAGATTTTATCTTAAAATACAAGAACTTTTCGTGCTTCTTGTCAATTTTTATTGGTTTTCATCCAATGAACTTATTTCAGTCACCTAAATCCTTCTTCTTCAAAGCAAAAAGATTTTATCTTCAAATACAAGAACTTTTCGTGGTTTTGTTGATTTTCAGCAAATGACCATATTTCAGCGAGCTGGAAGTTTTTTCTTTAATAGCGTCAGATTTTATCTTAAAATACAAGAACTTTTCGTGGTTCTTGTCAATTTTTGTTGATTTTCATCCAATGAACTTATTTCAGTCAGCTGGATCTTTCTTCTTCAATGCAAAAAGATTTATCTTCAAATACAATAACTTTTCGTGGCTTTGTTGATATTCAGCAAATGAACATATTTCAGCGAGCGAGAAGTTTTTCCTTTAATAGCGTCAGATTTTATCCTAAAATACAAGAACTTTTCGTGGTTCTTGTCAATTTTTGTTGATTTTCATCCAATGAACTTATTTCAGTCAGCTGGATCTTTCTTCTTCAAAGCAAAAAGATTTTATCTTCAAATACGAGAACTTTTCGTGGTTTTGTTGATTTTCAGCAAATGAACATATTTCAGCGAGCGAGAAGTTTTTTCTTTAATCGCTTCAGATTTTATCCTAAAATGCAAGAACTTTTCGTGGTTCTTGTCAAATTTTGTTGGTTTTCTTCTCATGAACTCATTTCAGTCAGCTAGATCTTTCTTCTTCAAAGCAAAAAGATTTTATCTTCAAATACAAGAACTTTTCGTGGTTTTGTTGATTTTCAGCAAATGAACATATTTCAGCGAGCGAGAAGTTTTTTCATAAAAAGCGTCAGATTTTA
Organism: Heptranchias perlo; assembly: GCF_035084215.1. Classification (NCBI taxonomy): domain Eukaryota; kingdom Metazoa; phylum Chordata; class Chondrichthyes; order Hexanchiformes; family Hexanchidae; genus Heptranchias; species Heptranchias perlo. The sequence goes on from NW_027138591.1 coordinate 510,165, forward strand.
TGTTAAAATACAAGAACTTCTCGTGGTTCTTGTCAATTTTTGTTGGTTTTCATCTAATGAACTTATTTCAGTCAGCTGGATCTTTCTTCTTCAAAGCAAAAAGATTTTATCTTCAAATACAAGAACTTTTCGTGGTTTTGTTGATTTTCAGCAAATGAACATATTTCAGTGAGCGAGAAGTTTTTTCTTTAATAGCGTCACATTTTATCTTAAAATACAAGAACTTTTCGTGGTTCTTGTCAATTTTTGTTGGTTTTCATCCAATGAACTTATTTCAGTCAGCCAGATCTTTCTTCTTCAAAGCAAAAAGATTTTATCTTCAAATACAAGAAGTTTTCGTGGTTTTGTTGATTTTCAGCAAATGAACATATTTCAGCGAGCAAGAAGTTTTTTCTTTAATAGCGTCAGATTTTATCCTAAAATACAAGAACTTTTCGTGGTTCTTGTCAAATTTTGTTGGTTTTCATCTAATGAACGTATTTCAGTCAGCGAGATCTTTCTTCTTCAAAGCAAAAAGATTTTATCTTCAAATACAAGAACTTTTCGTGGTTTTGTTCATTTTCAGCAAATGAACATATTTCAGCGAGCGAGAAGTTTTTTCTTTAATAGCGTCAGATTTTATCTTAAAATACAAGAACTTTTCGTGGTTTTTGTCAATTTTTGTTGGTTTTCATCTAATGAACTTATTTCAGTCAGCTGGATCTTTCTTCTTCAAAGCAAAAAGATTTTATCTTCAAATACAAGAACTTTTCGTGGTTTTGTTGATTTTCAGCAAATGAACATATTTCAGCGAGGGATAAGTTTTTTCTTTAATGGCGTCAGATTTTACCTTAAAATAGAAGAACTTTTCGTGGTTCTTGTCAATTTTTGTTGGTTTTCATCCAATGAACTTATTTCAGTCAGCTGGATATTTCTTCTTCAAAGCAAAAAGATTTTATCTTCAAATACAAGAACTTTACGTGGTTTTGTTGGTTTTCAGCAAATGAACATATTTCAGCGAGCAAGAAGTTTTTTCTTTAATAGCGCAAGATTTTATCTTAAAATACAAGAACTTTTCGTGCTTCTTGTCAATTTTTGTTGGCTTTCATCCAATGAACTTATTTCAGTCACCTAAATCCTTCTTCTTCAAAGCAAAAAGATTTCATCTTCAAATACAAGAACTTTTCGTGGTTTTGTTGATTTTCAGCAAATGAACATATTTCAGAGAGCTGGAAGTTTTTTCTTTAATAGCGTCAGATTTTATCTTGAAATACAAGAACTTTTCGTGGTTCTTGTCAATTTTTGATGATTTTCATCAAATGAACTTATTTCAGTCAGCTGGATCTTTCTTCTTCAAAGCAAAAAGATTTTATCTTCAAATACAAGAACTTTTCGTGGTTTTGTTGATTTTCAGCAAATGAACATATTTCAGCGAGCTAGAAGTTTTTTCTTGAATAGCGCAAGATTTTATCTTAAAATACAAGAACTTTTCGTGCTTCTTGTCAATTTTTGTTGGTTTTCATCCAATGAACTTATTTCAGTCACCTAAATCCTTCTTCTTCAAAGCAAAAAGATTTTATCTTCAAATACAAGAACTTTTCGTGGTTTTGTTGATTTTCAGCAAATGAACATATTTCAGCGAGCGAGAAGTTTTTTCTTTAATAGCTTCAGATTTTGTCCTAAAATGCAAGAACTTTTCGTGGTTCTTGTCAAATTTTGTTGGTTTTCTTCTCATGAACTTATTTCAGTCAGCTGGATCTTTCTTCTTCAAAGCAAAAAGATTTTATCTTCAAATACAAGAACTTTTTGTGGTTTTGTTGATTTTCAGCAAATGAACATATTTCAGCGAGCTAGAAGTTTTTTCATAAAAAGCGTCAGATTTTATGTTAAAATACAAGAACTTCTCGTGGTTCCTGTCAATTTTTGTTGGTTTTCATCGAATGAACTTATTTCAGTCAGCTGGATCTTTCTTCTTCAACGCAAAAAGATTTTATCTTCAAATACAAGAACTTTTAGTGGTTTTGTTGATTTTCAGCAAATGAACATATTTCAGTGAGCGATAAGTTTTTTCTTTAATAGCGTCAGATTTTATCTTAAAATACAAGAACTTTTCGTGGTTCCTGTCAATTTTTGTTGGTTTTCATCCAATGAACTTATTTCAGTCAGCCAGATCTTTCTTCTTCAAAGCAAAAAGATTTTATCTTCAAATACAAGAACTTTTCGTGGTTTTGTTGATTTTCAGCAAATGAACATATTTCAGCGAGCAAGAAGTTTTTTCTTTAATAGCGTCAGATTTTATCCTAAAATACAAGAACTTTTCGTGGTTCTTGTCAAATTTTGTTGGTTTTCATCTAATGAACGTATTTCAGTCAGCTAGATCTTTCTTCTTCAAAGCAAAAAGATTTTATCTTCAAATACAAGAACTTTTCGTGGTTTTGTTGATTTTCAGCAAATGAACATATTTCAGCGAGCGAGAAGTTTTTTCTTTAATAGTGTCAGATTTTATCTTAAAATACAAGAACTTTTCGTGGTTCTTGTCAATTTTTGTTGGTTTTCATCTGATGAACTTATTTCAGTCAGCTGGATCTTTCTTCTTCAAAGCAAAAAGATTTTATCTTCAAATACAAGAACTTTTCGTGGTTTTGTTGATTTTCAGCAAATGAACATATTTCAGCGAGGGATAAGTTTTTTCTTTAATGGCGTCAGATTTTACCTTAAAATAGAAGAACTTTTCGTGGTTCTTGTCAATTTATTTTGGTTTTCATCCAATGAACTTATTTCAGTCAGCTGGATATTTCTTCTTCAAAGCAAAAAGATTTTATCTTCAAATACAAGAACTTTACGTGATTTTGTTGGTTTTCAGCAAATGAACATATTTCAGCGAGCTAGAAGTTTTTTCTTTAATAGCGCAAGATTTTATCTTAAAATACAAGAACTTTTCGTGCTTCTTGTCAATTTTTGTTGGTTTTCATCCAATGAACTTATTTCAGTCACCTAAATCCTTCTTCTTCAAAGCAAAAAGTTTCATCTTCAAATACAAGAACTTTTCGTGGTTTTGTTGATTTTCAGCAAATGAACATATTTCAGAGAGCTGGAAGTTTTTTCTTTAATAGCGTCAGATTTTATCTTGAAATACAAGAACTTTTCGTGGTTCTTGTCAATTTTTGATGATTTTCATCAAATCAACTTATTTCAGTCAGCTGGATCTTTCTTCTTCAAAGCAAAAAGATTTTATCTTCAAATACAAGAACTTTACGTGGTTTTGTTGGTTTTCAGCAAATGAACATATTTCAGCGAGCGAGAAGTTTTTTCTTTAATAGCGCAAGCTTTTATCTTAAAATACAAGAACTTTTCGTGCTTCTTGTCAATTTTTGTTGGTTTTCATCCAATGAACTTATTTCAGTCACCTCAATCCTTGTTCTTCAAAGCAAAAAGATTTTATCTTCAAATACAAGAACTTTACGTGGTTTTGTTGGTTTTCAGCAAATGAACATATTTCAGCGAGCGAGAAGTTTTTTCTTTAATAGCGCAAGATTTTATCTTAAAATACAAGAACTTTTCGTGCTTCTTGTCAATTTTTATTGGTTTTCATCCAATGAACTTATTTCAGTCACCTAAATCCTTCTTCTTCAAAGCAAAAAGATTTTATCTTCAAATACAAGAACTTTTCGTGGTTTTGTTGATTTTCAGCAAATGACCATATTTCAGCGAGCTGGAAGTTTTTTCTTTAATAGCGTCAGATTTTATCTTAAAATACAAGAACTTTTCGTGGTTCTTGTCAATTTTTGTTGATTTTCATCCAATGAACTTATTTCAGTCAGCTGGATCTTTCTTCTTCAATGCAAAAAGATTTATCTTCAAATACAATAACTTTTCGTGGCTTTGTTGATATTCAGCAAATGAACATATTTCAGCGAGCGAGAAGTTTTTCCTTTAATAGCGTCAGATTTTATCCTAAAATACAAGAACTTTTCGTGGTTCTTGTCAATTTTTGTTGATTTTCATCCAATGAACTTATTTCAGTCAGCTGGATCTTTCTTCTTCAAAGCAAAAAGATTTTATCTTCAAATACGAGAACTTTTCGTGGTTTTGTTGATTTTCAGCAAATGAACATATTTCAGCGAGCGAGAAGTTTTTTCTTTAATCGCTTCAGATTTTATCCTAAAATGCAAGAACTTTTCGTGGTTCTTGTCAAATTTTGTTGGTTTTCTTCTCATGAACTCATTTCAGTCAGCTAGATCTTTCTTCTTCAAAGCAAAAAGATTTTATCTTCAAATACAAGAACTTTTCGTGGTTTTGTTGATTTTCAGCAAATGAACATATTTCAGCGAGCGAGAAGTTTTTTCATAAAAAGCGTCAGATTTTATGTTAAAATACAAGAACTTCTCGTGGTTCTTGTCAATTTTTGTTGGTTTTCATCTAATGAACTTATTTCAGTCAGCTGGATCTTTCTTCTTCAAAGCAAAAAGATTTTATCTTCAAATACAAGAACTTTTCGTGGTTTTGTTGATTTTCAGCAAATGAACATATTTCAGTGAGCGAGAAGTTTTTTCTTTAATAGCGTCACATTTTATCTTAAAATACAAGAAATTTTCGTGGTTCTTGTCAATTTTTGTTGGTTTTCATCCAATGAACTTATTTCAGTCAGCCAGATCTTTCTTCTTCAAAGCAAAAAGATTTTATCTTCAAATACAAGAAGTTTTCGTGGTTTTGTTGATTTTCAGCAAATGAACATATTTCAGCGAGCAAGAAGTTTTTTCTTTAATAGCGTCAGATTTTATCCTAAAATACAAGAACTTTTCGTGGTTCTTGTCAAATTTTGTTGGTTTTCATCTAATGAACGTATTTCAGTCAGCGAGATCTTTCTTCTTCAAAGCAAAAAGATTTTATCTTCAAATACAAGAACTTTTCGTGGTTTTGTTCATTTTCAGCAAATGAACATATTTCAGCGAGCGAGAAGTTTTTTCTTTAATAGCGTCAGATTTTATCTTAAAATACAAGAACTTTTCGTGGTTTTTGTCAATTTTTGTTGGTTTTCATCTAATGAACTTATTTCAGTCAGCTGGATCTTTCTTCTTCAAAGCAAAAAGATTTTATCTTCAAATACAAGAACTTTTCGTGGTTTTGTTGATTTTCAGCAAATGAACATATTTCAGCGAGGGATAAGTTTTTTCTTTAATGGCGTCAGATTTTACCTTAAAATAGAAGAACTTTTCGTGGTTCTTGTCAATTTTTGTTGGTTTTCATCCAATGAACTTATTTCAGTCAGCTGGATATTTCTTCTTCAAAGCAAAAAGATTTTATCTTCAAATACAAGAACTTTACGTGGTTTTGTTGGTTTTCAGCAAATGAACATATTTCAGCGAGCTAGAAGTTTTTTCTTTAATAGCGCAAGATTTTATCTTAAAATACAAGAACTTTTCGTGCTTCTTGTCAATTTTTGTTGGCTTTCATCCAATGAACTTATTTCAGTCACCTAAATCCTTCTTCTTCAAAGCAAAAAGATTTCATCTTCAAATACAAGAACTTTTCGTGGTTTTGTTGATTTTCAGCAAATGAACATATTTCAGAGAGCTGGAAGTTTTTTCTTTAATAGCGTCAGATTTTATCTTGAAATACAAGAACTTTTCGTGGTTCTTGTCAATTTTTGATGATTTTCATCAAATGAACTTATTTCAGTCAGCTGGATCTTTCTTCTTCAAAGCAAAAAGATTTTATCTTCAAACACAAGAACTTTTCGTGGTTTTGTTGATTTTCAGCAAATGAACATATTTCAGCGAGCTGGAAGTTTTTTCTTTAATAGCGTCAGATTTTATCTTAAAATACAAGAACTTTTCGTGGTTCCTGTCAATTTTTGTTGGTTTTCATACAATGAACTTATTTCAGTCACCTAAATCCTTCTTCTTCAAAGCAAAAAGATTTTATCTTCAAATACAAGAACTTTTCGTGGTTTTGTTGGTTTTCAGCAAATGACCATATTTCAGCGAGCTGGAAGTTTGTTCTTTAATAGCGTCAGATTTTATCTTAAAATACAAGAACTTTTCGTGGTTCTTGTCAATTTTTGTTGATTTTCATCAAATGAACTTATTTCAGTCAGCTGGATCTTTCTTCTTCAAAGCAAAAAGATTTTATCTTCAAATACAAGAACTTTTCGTGGTTTTGTTGATTTTCAGCAAATGACCATATTTCAGCGAGCTGGAAGTTTTTTCTTTAATATCTTCAGATTTTATCCTAAAATGCAAGAACTTTTCGTGGTTCTTGTCAAATTTTGTTGGTTTTCTTCTCATGAACTCATTTCAGTCAGCTAGATCTTTCTTCTTCAAAGCAAAAAGATTTTATCTTCAAATACAAGAACTTTTCGTGGTTTTGTTGATTTTCAGCAAATGAACATATTTCAGCGAGCTAGAAGTTTTTTCATAAAAAGCGTCAGATTTTATGTTAAAATACAAGAACTTCTCGTGGTTCTTGTCAATTTTTGTTGGTTTTCATCTAATGAACTTATTTCAGTCAGCTGGATCTTTCTTCTTCAAAGCAAAAAGATTTTATCTTCAAATACAAGAACTTTTCGTGGTTTTGTTGATTTTCAGCAAATGAACATATTTCAGTCAGCGAGAAGTTTTTTCTTTAATAGCGTCACATTTTATCTTAAAATACAAGAACTTTTCGTGGTTCTTGTCAATTTTTGTTGGTTTTCATCCAATGAACTTATTTCAGTCAGCCAGATCTTTCTTCTTCAAAGCAAAAAGATTTTATCTTCAAATACAAGAACTTTTCGTGGTTTTGTTGATTTTCAGCAAATGAACATATTTCAGCGAGCGAGAAGTTTTTTCTTTAATAGCGTCAGATTTTATCCTAAAATACAAGAACTTTACGTGGTTCTTGTCAAATTTTGTAGGTTTTCATCGAATGAACGTATTTCAGTCAGCTAGATCTTTCTTCTTCAAAGCAAAAAGATTTTATCTTCAAATACAAGAACTTTTCGTGGTTTTGTTGATTTTCAGCAAATGAACATATTTCAGCGAGCGAGAAGTTTTTTCTTTAATAGCGTCAGATTTTATCCTAAAATACAAGAACTTTACGTGGTTCTTGTCAAATTTTGTAGGTTTTCATCGAATGAACGTATTTCAGTCAGCTAGATCTTTCTTCTTCAAAGCAAAAAGATTTTATCTTCAAATACAAGAACATTTCGTGGTTTTGTTGATTTTCAGCAAATGAACATATTTCAGCGAGGGAGAAGTTTTTTCTTTAATATCGTCAGATTTTATCTTAAAATACAAGAACTGTTCGTGGTTCTTGTCAAATTTTGTTGGTTTTCATCTGATGAACTTATTTCAGTCAGCCAGATCTTTCTTCTTCAAAGAAAAAAGATTTTATCTTCAAATACAAGAACTTTTCGTGGTTTTGTTCATTTTCAGCAAATGAACATATTTCAGCGAGCAAGAAGTTTTTTCATTTATAGCGACAGATTTTATCCTAAAATACAAGAACTTTTCGTGGTTCTTCTCAAATTTTGTTGGTTCTCATCTAATGAACGTATTTCAGTCAGCTAGATCTTTCTTCTTCAAAGCAAAAAGATTTTATCTTCAAATACAAGAACTTTTCGTGGTTTTGTTGATTTTCAGCAAATGAACATATTTCAGTGAGCGAGAAGTTTTTTCTTTAATAGCGTCAGATTTTATCTTAAAATACAAGAACTTTTCGTGGTTCTTGTCAATTTTTGTTGGTTTTCATCTAATGAACTTATTTCAGTCAGCTGGATCTTTCTTCTTCAAAGCAAAAAGATTTTATCTTCAAATACAAGAACTTTTCGTGGTTTTGTTGATTTTCAGCAAATGACCATATTTCAGCGAGCTGGAAGTTTTTTCTTTCATAGCGTCAGATTTTATCTTAAAATACAAGAACGTTTCGTGGTTCTTGTCAATTTTTGTTGATTTTCATCCAATGAACTTATTTCAGTCAGCTGGACCTTTCTTCTTCAAAGCAAAAAGATTTTATCTTCAAATACAAGAACTTTTCGTGGTTCTTGTCAATTTTTCTTGATTTTCATCTAATGAACTTATTTCACTCAGTTGGATCTTTCTTCTTCAAAGCAAAAAGATTTTATCTTCAAATACAAGAACTTTTCGTGGTTTTGTTGATTTTCAGCAAATGAACATATTTCAGCGAGGGAGAAGTTTTTTCTTTAATATCGTCAGATTTTATCTTAAAATACAAGAACTTTTCGTGGTTCTTGTCAAATTTTGTTGGTTTTCATCTGATGAACTTATTTCAGTCAGCCAGATCTTTCTTCTTCAAAGCAAAAAGATTTTATCTTCAAATGCAAGAACTTTTCGTGGCTTTGTTGATTTTCAGCAAATGAACATATTTCAGCGACCAAGCAGTTTTTTCTTTAATAGCGTCAGATTTTATCCTAAAATACAAGAACTTTTCGTGGTTCTTGTCAAATTTTGTTGGTTTTCATCGAATGAACGTATTTCAGTCAGCGAGATCTTTTTTCTTCAAAGCAAAAAGAAAAAACTTCCAGCTCGCTGAAATATGGTCATTTGCTGAAAACCAACAAAACCACGAAAAGTTCTTGTATTTGAAGATAAAATCTTTTTGCTTTGAAGAAGAAGGATTTAGGTGACTGAAATAAGTTCATTGGATGAAAACCAACAAAAATTGACAAGAAGCACGAAAAGTTCTTGTATTTTAAGATAAAATCTTGCACTATTAAAGAAAAAACTTCTCGCTCGCTGAAATATGTTCATTTGCTGAAAACCAACAAAACCACGTAAAGTTCTTGTATTTGAAGATAAAATCTTTTTGCTTTGAAGAAGAAGGATTTAGGTGACTGAAATAAGTTCATTGGATCAACTTTTCGTGGTTCTTGTCAATTTTTGATGATTTTCATCAAATGAACTTATTTCAGTCAGCTGGATACAAGAACTTTTCGTGGTTCTTGTCAATTTTTGATGATTTTCATCAAATGAACTTATTTCAGTCAGCTGGATCTTTCTTCTTCAAAGCAAAAAGATTTTATCTTCAAATACAAGAACTTTTCGTGGCTTTGTTGATATTCAGCAAATGAACATATTTCAGCGAGCGAGAAGTTTTTCCTTTAATAGCGTCAGATTTTATCCTAAAATACAAGAACTTTTCGTGGGTCTTGTCAAATTTTGTTGGTTTTCATCAAATGAACTTATTACAGTCAGCTCGATCTTTCTTCTTCAAAGCAAAAAGATTTTATCTTCAAATACAAGAACTTTTCGTGGTTTTGTTGATTTTCAGCAAATGAACATATTTCAGCGAGCTGGAAGTTTTTTCTTGAATAGCGCAAGATTTTATCTTAAAATACAAGAACTTTTCGTGCTTCTTGTCAATTTTTGTTGGTTTTCATCCAATGAACTTATTTCAGTCACCTAAATCCTTCTTCTTCAAAGCAAAAAGATTTTATCTTCAAATACAAGAACTTTTCGTGGTTTTGTTGATTTTCAGCAAATGAACAGATTTCAGCGAGCGAGAAGTTTTTTCTTTAATAGCTTCAGATTTTATCCTATAATGCAAGAACTTTTCGTGGTTCTTGTCAAATTTTGTTGGTTTTCTTCTCATGAACTTATTTCAGTCAGCTGGATCTTTCTTCTTCAAAGCAAAAAGATTTTATCTTCAAATACAAGAACTTTTTGTGGTTTTGTTGATTTTCAGCAAATGAACATATTTCAGCGAGCTAGAAGTTTTTTCATAAAAAGCGTCAGATTTTATGTTAAAATACAAGAACTTCTCGTGGTTCTTGTCAATTTTTGTTGGTTTTCATCTAATGAACTTATTTCAGTCAGCTGGATCTTTCTTCTTCAATGCAAAAAGATTTATCTTCAAATACAATAACTTTTCGTGGCTTTGTTGATATTCAGCAAATGAACATATTTCAGCGAGCGAGAAGTTTTTCCTTTAATAGCGTCAGATTTTATCCTAAAATACAAGAACTTTTCGTGGTTCTTGTCAATTTTTGTTGATTTTCATCCAATGAACTTATTTCAGTCAGCTGGATCTTTCTTCTTCAAAGCAAAAAGATTTTATCTTCAAATACGAGAACTTTTCGTGGTTTTGTTGATTTTCAGCAAATGAACATATTTCAGCGAGCGAGAAGTTTTTTCTTTAATCGCTTCAGATTTTATCCTAAAATGCAAGAACTTTTCGTGGTTCTTGTCAAATTTTGTTGGTTTTCTTCTCATGAACTCATTTCAGTCAGCTAGATCTTTCTTCTTCAAAGCAAAAAGATTTTATCTTCAAATACAAGAACTTTTCGTGGTTTTGTTGATTTTCAGCAAATGAACATATTTCAGCGAGCGAGAAGTTTTTTCATAAAAAGCGTCAGATTTTATGTTAAAATACAAGAACTTCTCGTGGTTCTTGTCAATTTTTGTTGGTTTTCATCTAATGAACTTATTTCAGTCAGCTGGATCTTTCTTCTTCAAAGCAAAAAGATTTTATCTTCAAATACAAGAACTTTTCGTGGTTTTGTTGATTTTCAGCAAATGAACATATTTCAGTGAGCGAGAAGTTTTTTCTTTAATAGCGTCACATTTTATCTTAAAATACAAGAAATTTTCGTGGTTCTTGTCAATTTTTGTTGGTTTTCATCCAATGAACTTATTTCAGTCAGCCAGATCTTTCTTCTTCAAAGCAAAAAGATTTTATCTTCAAATACAAGAAGTTTTCGTGGTTTTGTTGATTTTCAGCAAATGAACATATTTCAGCGAGCAAGAAGTTTTTTCTTTAATAGCGTCAGATTTTATCCTAAAATACAAGAACTTTTCGTGGTTCTTGTCAAATTTTGTTGGTTTTCATCTAATGAACGTATTTCAGTCAGCGAGATCTTTCTTCTTCAAAGCAAAAAGATTTTATCTTCAAATACAAGAACTTTTCGTGGTTTTGTTCATTTTCAGCAAATGAACATATTTCAGCGAGCGAGAAGTTTTTTCTTTAATGGCGTCAGATTTTACCTTAAAATAGAAGAACTTTTCGTGGTTCTTGTCAATTTTTGTTGTTTTTCATCCAATGAACTTATTTCAGTCAGCTGGATCTTTCTTCTTCAAAGCAAAAAGATTTTATCTTCAAATACAAGAACTTTTCGTGGTTTTGTTGATTTTCAGCAAATGAACATATTTCAGCGAGGGATAAGTTTTTTCTTTAATGGCGTCAGATTTTACCTTAAAATAGAAGAACTTTTCGTGGTTCTTGTCAATTTTTGTTGTTTTTCATCCAATGAACTTATTTCAGTCAGCTGGATATTTCTTCTTCAAAGCAAAAAGATTTTATCTTCAAATACAAGAACTTTACGTGGTTTTGTTGGTTTTCAGCAAATGAACATATTTCAGCGAGCTAGAAGTTTTTTCTTTAATAGCGCAAGATTTTATCTTAAAATACAAGAACTTTTCGTGCTTCTTGTCAATTTTTGTTGGCTTTCATCCAATGAACTTATTTCAGTCACCTAAATCCTTCTTCTTCAAAGCAAAAAGATTTCATCTTCAAATACAAGAACTTTTCGTGGTTTTGTTGATTTTCAGCAAATGAACATATTTCAGAGAGCTGGAAGTTTTTTCTTTAATAGCGTCAGATTTTATCTTGAAATACAAGAACTTTTCGTGGTTCTTGTCAATTTTTGATGATTTTCATCAAATGAACTTATTTCAGTCAGCTGGATCTTTCTTCTTCAAAGCAAAAAGATTTTATCTTCAAACACAAGAACTTTTCGTGGTTTTGTTGATTTTCAGCAAATGAACATATTTCAGCGAGCTGGAAGTTTTTTCTTTAATAGCGTCAGATTTTATCTTAAAATACAAGAACTTTTCGTGGTTCCTGTCAATTTTTGTTGGTTTTCATACAATGAACTTATTTCAGTCACCTAAATCCTTCTTCTTCAAAGCAAAAAGATTTTATCTTCAAATACAAGAACTTTTCGTGGTTTTGTTGGTTTTCAGCAAATGACCATATTTCAGCGAGCTGGAAGTTTGTTCTTTAATAGCGTCAGATTTTATCTTAAAATACAAGAACTTTTCGTGGTTCTTGTCAATTTTTGTTGGTTTTCATCCAATGAACTTATTTCAGTCAGCCAGATCTTTCTTCTTCAAAGCAAAAAGATTTTATCTTCAAATACAAGAACTTTTCGTGGTTTTGTTGATTTTCAGCAAATGAACATATTTCAGCGAGCGAGAAGTTTTTTCTTTAATAGCGTCAGATTTTATCCTAAAATACAAGAACTTTACGTGGTTCTTGTCAAATTTTGTAGGTTTTCATCGAATGAACGTATTTCAGTCAGCTAGATCTTTCTTCTTCAAAGCAAAAAGATTTTATCTTCAAATACAAGAACTTTTCGTGGTTTTGTTGATTTTCAGCAAATGAACATATTTCAGCGAGCGAGAAGTTTTTTCTTTAATAGCGTCAGATTTTATCCTAAAATACAAGAACTTTACGTGGTTCTTGTCAAATTTTGTAGGTTTTCATCGAATGAACGTATTTCAGTCAGCTAGATCTTTCTTCTTCAAAGCAAAAAGATTTTATCTTCAAATACAAGAACATTTCGTGGTTTTGTTGATTTTCAGCAAATGAACATATTTCAGCGAGGGAGAAGTTTTTTCTTTAATATCGTCAGATTTTATCTTAAAATACAAGAACTGTTCGTGGTTCTTGTCAAATTTTGTTGGTTTTCATCTGATGAACTTATTTCAGTCAGCCAGATCTTTCTTCTTCAAAGAAAAAAGATTTTATCTTCAAATACAAGAACTTTTCGTGGTTTTGTTCATTTTCAGCAAATGAACATATTTCAGCGAGCAAGAAGTTTTTTCATTTATAGCGACAGATTTTATCCTAAAATACAAGAACTTTTCGTGGTTCTTCTCAAATTTTGTTGGTTCTCATCTAATGAACGTATTTCAGTCAGCTAGATCTTTCTTCTTCAAAGCAAAAAGATTTTATCTTCAAATACAAGAACTTTTCGTGGTTTTGTTGATTTTCAGCAAATGAACATATTTCAGTGAGCGAGAAGTTTTTTCTTTAATAGCGTCAGATTTTATCTTAAAATACAAGAACTTTTCGTGGTTCTTGTCAATTTTTGTTGGTTTTCATCTAATGAACTTATTTCAGTCAGCTGGATCTTTCTTCTTCAAAGCAAAAAGATTTTATCTTCAAATACAAGAACTTTTCGTGGTTTTGTTGATTTTCAGCAAATGACCATATTTCAGCGAGCTGGAAGTTTTTTCTTTCATAGCGTCAGATTTTATCTTAAAATACAAGAACGTTTCGTGGTTCTTGTCAATTTTTGTTGATTTTCATCCAATGAACTTATTTCAGTCAGCTGGACCTTTCTTCTTCAAAGCAAAAAGATTTTATCTTCAAATACAATAACTTTTCGTGGTTTTGTTGATTTTCAGCAAATGACCATATTTCAGCGAGCTGGAAGTTTTTTCTTTAATAGCGTCAGATTTTATCTTAAAATACAAGAACTTTTCGTGGTTCTTGTCAATTTTTCTTGATTTTCATCTAATGAACTTATTTCACTCAGTTGGATCTTTCTTCTTCAAAGCAAAAAGATTTTATCTTCAAATACAAGAACTTTTCGTGGTTTTGTTGATTTTCAGCAAATGAACATATTTCAGCGAGGGAGAAGTTTTTTCTTTAATATCGTCAGATTTTATCTTAAAATACAAGAACTTTTCGTGGTTCTTGTCAAATTTTGTTGGTTTTCATCTGATGAACTTATTTCAGTCAGCCAGATCTTTCTTCTTCAAAGCAAAAAGATTTTATCTTCAAATACAAGAACTTTTCGTGGCTTTGTTGATTTTCAGCAAATGAACATATTTCAGCGACCAAGCAGTTTTTTCTTTAATAGCGTCAGATTTTATCCTAAAATACAAGAACTTTTCGTGGTTCTTGTCAAATTTTGTTGGTTTTCATCGAATGAACGTATTTCAGTCAGCGAGATCTTTTTTCTTCAAAGCAAAAAGAAAAAACTTCCAGCTCGCTGAAATATGGTCATTTGCTGAAAACCAACAAAACCACGAAAAGTTCTTGTATTTGAAGATAAAATCTTTTTGCTTTGAAGAAGAAGGATTTCGGTGACTGAAATAAGTTCATTGGATGAAAACCAACAAAAATTGACAAGAAGCACGAAAAGTTCTTGTATTTTAAGATAAAATCTTGCACTATTAAAGAAAAAACTTCTCGCTCGCTGAAATATGTTCATTTGCTGAAAACCAACAAAACCACGTAAAGTTCTTGTATTTGAAGATAAAATCTTTTTGCTTTGAAGAAGAAGGATTTAGGTGACTGAAATAAGTTCATTGGATCAACTTTTCGTGGTTCTTGTCAATTTTTGATGATTTTCATCAAATGAACTTATTTCAGTCAGCTGGATACAAGAACTTTTCGTGGTTCTTGTCAATTTTTGATGATTTTCATCAAATGAACTTATTTCAGTCAGCTGGATCTTTCTTCTTCAAAGCAAAAAGATTTTATCTTCAAATACAAGAACTTTTCGTGGCTTTGTTGATATTCAGCAAATGAACATATTTCAGCGAGCGAGAAGTTTTTCCTTTAATAGCGTCAGATTTTATCCTAAAATACAAGAACTTTTCGTGGGTCTTGTCAAATTTTGTTGGTTTTCATCAAATGAACTTATTACAGTCAGCTCGATCTTTCTTCTTCAAAGCAAAAAGATTTTATCTTCAAATACAAGAACTTTTCGTGGTTTTGTTGATTTTCAGCAAATGAACATATTTCAGCGAGCTGGAAGTTTTTTCTTGAATAGCGCAAGATTTTATCTTAAAATACAAGAACTTTTCGTGCTTCTTGTCAATTTTTGTTGGTTTTCATCCAATGAACTTATTTCAGTCACCTAAATCCTTCTTCTTCAAAGCAAAAAGATTTTATCTTCAAATACAAGAACTTTTCGTGGTTTTGTTGATTTTCAGCAAATGAACAGATTTCAGCGAGCGAGAAGTTTTTTCTTTAATAGCTTCAGATTTTATCCTATAATGCAAGAACTTTTCGTGGTTCTTGTCAAATTTTGTTGGTTTTCTTCTCATGAACTTATTTCAGTCAGCTGGATCTTTCTTCTTCAAAGCAAAAAGATTTTATCTTCAAATACAAGAACTTTTTGTGGTTTTGTTGATTTTCAGCAAATGAACATATTTCAGCGAGCTAGAAGTTTTTTCATAAAAAGCGTCAGATTTTATGTTAAAATACAAGAACTTCTCGTGGTTCTTGTCAATTTTTGTTGGTTTTCATCTAATGAACTTATTTCAGTCAGCTGGATCTTTCTTCTTCAACGCAAAAAGATTTTATCTTCAAATACAAGAACTTTTAGTGGTTTTGTTGATTTTCAGCAAATGAACATATTTCAGTGAGCGAGAAGTTTTTTCTTTAATAGCGTCACATTTTATCTTAAAATACAAGAACTTTTCGTGGTTCTTGTCAATTTTTGTTGGTTTTCATCCAATGAACTTATTTCAGTCAGCCAGATCTTTCTTCTTCAAAGCAAAAAGATTTTATCTTCAAATACAAGAACTTTTCGTGGTTTTGTTGATTTTCAGCAAATGAACATATTTCAGCGAGCAAGAAGTTTTTTCTTTAATAGCGTCAGATTTTATCCTAAAATACAAGAACTTTTCGTGGTTCTTGTCAAATTTTGTTGGTTTTCATCTAATGAACGTATTTCAGTCAGCTAGATCTTTCTTCTTCAAAGCAAAAAGATTTTATCTTCAAATACAAGAACTTTTCGTGGTTTTGTTGATTTTCAGCAAATGAACATATTTCAGCGAGCGAGAAGTTTTTTCTTTAATAGCGTCAGATTTTATCTTAAAATACAAGAACTTTTCGTGGTTCTTGTCAATTTTTGTTGGTTTTCATCTAATGAACTTATTTCCGTCAGCTGGATCTTTCTTCTTCAAAGCAAAAAGATTTTATCTTCAAATACAAGAACTTTTCGTGGTTTTGTTGATTTTCAGCAAATGAACATATTTCAGCGAGGGATAAGTTTTTTCTTTAATGGCGTCAGATTTTACCTTAAAATAGAAGAACTTTTCGTGGTTGTTGTCAATTTTTGTTGGTTTTCATCCAATGAACTTATTTCAGTCAGCTGGATATTTCTTCTTCAAAGCAAAAAGATTTTATCTTCAAATACAAGAACTTTACGTGATTTTGTTGGTTTTCAGCAAATGAACATATTTCAGCGAGCGAGAAGTTTTTTCTTTAATAGCGCAAGATTTTATCTTAAAATACAAGAACTTTTCGTGCTTCTTGTCAATTTTTGTTGGTTTTCATCCAATGAACTTATTTCAGTCACCTAAATCCTTCTTCTTCAAAGCAAAAAGTTTCATCTTCAAATACAAGAACTTTTCGTGGTTTTGTTGATTTTCAGCAAATGAACATATTTCAGAGAGCTGGAAGTTTTTTCTTTAATAGCGTCAGATTTTATCTTGAAATACAAGAACTTTTCGTGGTTCTTGTCAATTTTTGATGATTTTCATCAAATCAACTTATTTCAGTCAGCTGGATCTTTCTTCTTCAAAGCAAAAAGATTTTATCTTCAAATACAAGAACTTTTCGTGGTTTTGTCGATTTTCAGCAAATGAACATATTTCAGCGAGCTGGAAGTTTTTTCTTTAATAGCGTCAGATTTTATCTTAAAATACAAGAACTTTTCGTGGTTCCTGTCAATTTTTGTTGGTTTTCATACAATGAACTTATTTCAGTCAGCTGGATCTTTCTTCTTCAAAGCAAAAAGATTTTATCTTCAAATACAAGAACTTTTCGTGGTTTTGTTGATTTTCAGCAAATGAACATATTTCAGCGAGGGATAAGTTTTTTCTTTAATGGCGTCAGATTTTACCTTAAAATAGAAGAACTTTTCGTGGTTCTTGTCAATTTTTGTTGGTTTTCATCCAATGAACTTATTTCAGTCAGCTGGATATTTCTTCTTCAAAGCAAAAAGATTTTATCTTCAAATACAAGAACTTTACGTGATTTTGTTGGTTTTCAGCAAATGAACATATTTCAGCGAGCGAGAAGTTTTTTCTTTAATAGCGCAAGATTTTATCTTAAAATACAAGAACTTTTCGTGCTTCTTGTCAATTTTTGTTGGTTTTCATCCAATGAACTTATTTCAGTCACCTCAATCCTTCTTCTTCAAAGCAAAAAGTTTCATCTTCAAATACAAGAACTTTTCGTGGTTTTGTTGATTTTCAGCAAATGAACATATTTCAGAGAGCTGGAAGTTTTTTCTTTAATAGCGTCAGATTTTATCTTGAAATACAAGAACTTTTCGTGGTTCTTGTCAATTTTTGATGATTTTCATCAAATCAACTTATTTCAGTCAGCTGGATCTTTCTTCTTCAAAGCAAAAAGATTTTATCTTCAAATACAAGAACTTTTCGTGGTTTTGTCGATTTTCAGCAAATGAACATATTTCAGCGAGCTGGAAGTTTTTTCTTTAATAGCGTCAGATTTTATCTTAAAATACAAGAACTTTTCGTGGTTCCTGTCAATTTTTGTTGGTTTTCATACAATGAACTTATTTCAGTCAGCTGGATCTTTCTTCTTCAAAGCAAAAAGATTTTATCTTCAAATACAAGAACTTTACGTGGTTTTGTTGGTTTTCAGCAAATGAACATATTTCAGCGAGCGAGAAGTTTTTTCTTTAATAGCGCAAGCTTTTATCTTAAAATACAAGAACTTTTCGTGCTTCTTGTCAATTTTTGTTGGTTTTCATCCAATGAACTTATTTCAGTCACCTAAATCCTTGTTCTTCAAAGCAAAAAGATTTTATCTTCAAATACAAGAACTTTACGTGGTTTTGTTGGTTTTCAGCAAATGAACATATTTCAGCGAGCGAGAAGTTTTTTCTTTCATAGCGCAAGATTTTATCTTAAAATACAAGAACTTTTCGTGCTTCTTGTCAATTTTTGTTGGTTTTCATCCAATGAACTTATTTCAGTCACCTAAATCCTTCTTCTTCAAAGCAAAAAGATTTTATCTTCAAATACAAGAACTTTTCGTGGTTTTGTTGGTTTTCAGCAAATGACCATATTTCAGCGAGCTGGAAGTTTTTTCTTTAATAGCGTCAGATTTTATCTTGAAATACAAGAACTTTTCGTGGTTCTTGTCAATTTTTGATGATTTTCATCAAATGAACTTATTTCAGTCAGCTGGATCTTTCTTCTTCAAAGCAAAAAGATTTTATCTTCAAATACAAGAACTTTTCGTGGTTTTGTTGATTTTCAGCAAATTACCATATTTCAGCGAGCTGGAAGTTTTTTCTTTAATAGCGTCAGATTTTATCTTAAAATACAAGAACTTTTCGTGGTTCTTGTCAATTTTTGTTGATTTTCATCCAATGAACTTATTTCAGTCAGCTGGATCTTTCTTCTTCAAAGCAAAAAGATTTATCTTCAAATACAATAACTTTTCGTGGCTTTGTTGTTATTCAGCAAATGAACATATTTCAGCGAGCGAGAAGTTTTTCCTTCAATAGCGTGAGATTTTATCCTAAAATACAAGAACTTTTCGTGGTTCTTGTCAAATTTTGTTGTTTTTCATCTAATGAACGTATTTCAGTCAGCGAGATCTTTCTTCTTCAAAGCAAAAAGATTTTATCTTCAAATCCAAGAACTTTTCGTGGTTTTGTTGATTTTCAGCAAATGAACATATTTCAGCGAGCGAGAAGTTTTTTCTTTAATAGCGTCAGATTTTATCTTAAAATACAAGAACTTTTCGTGGTTTTTGTCAATTTTTGTTGGTTTTCATCTAATGAACTTATTTCAGTCAGCAGGATCTTTCTTCTTCAAAGCAAAAAGATTTTATCTTCAAATACAAGAACTTTTCGTGGTTTTGTTGATTTTCAGCAAATGAACATATTTCAGCGAGGGATAAGTTTTTTCTTTAATGGCGTCAGATTTTACCTTAAAATAGAAGAACTTTTCGTGGTTCTTGTCAATTTTTGTTGGTTTTCATCCAATGAACTTATTTCAGTCAGCTGGATCTTTCTTCTTCAAAGCAAAAAGATTTTATCTTCAAATACAAGAACTTTTCGTGGTTTTGTTGATTTTCAGCAAATGAACATATTTCAGCGAGCTGGAAGTTTTTTCTTTAATAGCGTCAGATTTTATCTTAAAATACAAGAACTTTTCGTGGTTCCTGTCAATTTTTGTTGGTTTTCATACAATGAACTTATTTCAGTCAGCTGGATCTTTCTTCTTCAAAGCAAAAAGATTTTATCTTCAAATACAAGAACTTTACGTGGTTTTGTTGGTTTTTGAGCAAATGAACATATTTCAGCGATCGAGAAGTTTTTTCTTTAATAGCGCAAGATTTTATCTTAAAATACAAGAACTTTTCGTGCTTCTTGTCAATTTTTGTTGGTTTTCATCCAATGAACTTATTTCAGTCAGCTGGATCTTTCTTCTTCAAAGCAAAAAGATTTTATCTTCAAATACAAGAACTTTTCGTGGTTTTGTTGATTTTCAGCAAATGAACATATTTCAGCGAGCGAGAAGTTTTTTCATAAAAAGCGTCAGATTTTATGTTAAAATACAAGAACTTCTCGTGGTTCTTGTCAATTTTTGTTGGTTTTCATCTAATGAACTTATTTCAGTCAGCTGGATCTTTCTTCTTCAAAGCAAAAAGATTTTATCTTCAAATACAAGAACTTTTCGTGGTTTTGTTGATTTTCAGCAAATGAACATATTTCAGTGAGCGAGAAGTTTTTTCTTTAATAGCGTCAGATTTTATCTTAAAATACAAGAACTTTTCGTGGTTCTTGTCAATTTTTGTTGGTTTTCATCCAATGAACTTATTTCAGTCAGCCAGATCTTTCTTCTTCAAAGCAAAAAGATTTTATCTTCAAATACAAGAACTTTTCGTGGTTTTGTTGATTTTCAGCAAATGAACATATTTCAGCGAGCGAGAAGTTTTTTCTTTAATAGCGTCAGATTTTATCCTAAAATACAAGAACTTTACGTGGTTCTTGTCAA
The DNA here is from genome assembly GCF_035084215.1 of Heptranchias perlo. Lineage (NCBI taxonomy): Eukaryota > Metazoa > Chordata > Chondrichthyes > Hexanchiformes > Hexanchidae > Heptranchias > Heptranchias perlo. The sequence goes on from NW_027138591.1 coordinate 530,150, forward strand.
ATTTTGTAGGTTTTCATCGAATGAACGTATTTCAGTCAGCTAGATCTTTCTTCTTCAAAGCAAAAAGATTTTATCTTCAAATACAAGAACTTTTCGTGGTTTTGTTGATTTTCAGCAAATGAACATATTTCAGTGAGCGAGAAGTTTTTTCTTTAATAGCGTCACATTTTATCTTAAAATACAAGAACTTTTCGTGGTTCTTGTCAATTTTTGTTGGTTTTCATCCAATGAACTTATTTCACTCAGCTGGATCTTTCTTCTTCAAAGCAAAAAGATTTTATCTTCAAATACAAGAACTTTTCGTGGTTTTGTTGATTTTCAGCAAATGAACATATTTCAGCGAGCGAGAAGTTTTTTCTTTAATAGCGTCAGATTTTATCCTAAAATACAAGAACTTTACGTGGTTCTTGTCAAATTTTGTAGGTTTTCATCGAATGAACGTATTTCAGTCAGCTAGATCTTTCTTCTTCAAAGCAAAAAGATTTTATCTTCAAATACAAGAACATTTCGTGGTTTTGTTGATTTTCAGCAAATGAACATATTTCAGCGAGGGAGAAGTTTTTTCTTTAATATCGTCAGATTTTATCTTAAAATACAAGAGCTTTTCGTGGTTCTTCTCAAATTTTGTTGGTTTTCATCTGATGAACTTATTTCAGTCAGCCAGATCTTTCTTCTTCAAAGCAAAAAGATTTTATCTTCAAATACAAGAACTTTTTGTGGTTTTGTTGATTTTCAGCAAATGAACATATTTCAGCGAGCAAGAAGTTTTTTCATTTATAGCGTCAGATTTTATCCTAAAATACAAGAACTTTTCGTGGTTCTTGTCAATTTTTGTTGATTTTCATCCAATGAACTTATTTCAGTCAGCTGGATCTTTCTTCTTCAAAGCAAAAAGATTTTATCTTCAAATACAATAACTTTTCGTGGTTTTGTTGATTTTCAGCAAATGACCATATTTCAGCGAGCTGGAAGTTTTTTCTTTAATACCGTCAGATTTTATCTTAAAATACAAGAACTTTTCGTGGTTCTTGTCATTTTTTCTTGATTTTCATCCAATGAACTTATTTCACTCAGCTGGATCTTTCTTCTTCAAAGCAAAAAGATTTTATCTTCAAATACAAGAACTTTTCGTGGTTTTGTTGATTTTCAGCAAATGAACATATTTCAGCGAGCGAGAAGTTTTTTCTTTAATAGCGTCAGATTTTATCCTAAAATACAAGAACTTTACGTGGTTCTTGTCAAATTTTGTAGGTTTTCATCGAATGAACGTATTTCAGTCAGCTCGATCTTTCTTATTCAAAGCAAAAAGATTTTATCTTCAAATACAAGAACATTTCGTGGTTTTGTTGATTTTCAGCAAATGAACATATTTCAGCGAGGGAGAAGTTTTTTCTTTAATATCGTCAGATTTTATCTTAAAATACAAGAACTTTTCGTGGTTCTTGTCAAATTCTGTTGGTTTTCATCCGATGAACTTATTTCAGTCAGCCAGATCTTTCTTCTTCAAAGCAAAAAGATTTTATCTTCAAATACAAGAACTTTTCGTGGCTTTGTTGATTTTCAGCAAATGAACATATTTCAGCGACCAAGCAGTTTTTTCTTTAATAGCGTCAGATTTTATCCTAAAATACAAGAACTTTTCGTGGTTCTTGTCAAATTTTGTTGGTTTTCATCGAATGAACGTATTTCAGTCAGCTAGATCTTTTTTCTTCAAAGCAAAAAGAAAAAACTTCCAGCTCGCTGAAATATGGTCATTTGCTGAAAACCAACAAAACCACGAAAAGTTCTTGTATTTGAAGATAAAATCTTTTTGCTTTGAAGAAGAAGGATTTAGGTGACTGAAATAAGTTCATTGGATGAAAACCAACAAAAATTGACAAGAAGCACGAAAAGTTCTTGTATTTTAAGATAAAATCTTGCGCTATTAAAGAAAAAACTTCTCGCTCGCTGAAATATGTTCATTTGCTGAAAACCAACAAAACCACGTGAAGTTCTTGTATTTGAAGATAAAATCTTTTTGCTTTGAAGAAGAAGGATTGAGGTGACTGAAATAAGTTCATTGGATGAACGTTTCGTGGTTCTTGTCAATTTTTGATGATTTTCATCCAATGAACTTATTTCAGTCACCTAAATCCTTCTTCTTCAAAGCAAAAAGATTTTATCTTCAAATACAAGAACTTTTCGTGGTTTTGTTGATTTTCAGCAAATGAACATATTTCAGCGAGCGAGAAGTTTGTTCTTTAATAGCTTCAGATTTTATCCTAAAATACAAGAACTTTTCGTGGTTCTTGTCAATTTTTGTTGGTTTTCATCCAATGAACTTATTTCAGTCAGCCAGATCTTTCTTCTTCAAAGCAAAAAGATTTTATCTTCAAATACAAGAAGTTTTCGTGGTTTTGTTGATTTTCAGCAAATGAACATATTTCAGTGAGGGAGAAGTTTTTTCTTTAATAGCGTCACATTTTATCTTAAAATACAAGAACTTTTCGTGGTTCTTGTCAATTTTTGTTGGTTTTCATCCAATGAACTTATTTCAGTCAGCCAGATCTTTCTTCTTCAAAGCAAAAAGATTTTATCTTCAAATACAAGAAGTTTTCGTGGTTTTGTTGATTTTCAGCAAATGAACATATTTCAGCGAGCAAGAAGTTTTTTCTTTAATAGCGTCAGATTTTATCCTAAAATACAAGAACTTTTCGTGGTTCTTGTCAAATTTTGTTGGTTTTCATCTAATGAACGTATTTCAGTCAGCGAGATCTTTCTTCTTCAAAGCAAAAAGATTTTATCTTCAAATACAAGAACTTTTCGTGGTTTTGTTGATTTTCAGCAAATGAACATATTTCAGCGAGCGAGAAGTTTTTTCTTTAATAGCGTCAGATTTTATCTTAAAATACAAGAACTTTTCGTGGTTTTTGTCAATTTTTGTTGGTTTTCATCCAATGAACTTATTTCAGTCAGCTGGATCTTTCTTCTTCAAAGCAAAAAGATTTTATCTTCAAATACAAGAACTTTTCGTGGTTTTGTTGATTTTCAGCAAATGAACATATTTCAGCGAGGGATAAGTTTTTTCTTTAATGGCGTCAGATTTTACCTTAAAATAGAAGAACTTTTCGTGGTTCTTGTCAATTTTTGTTGGTTTTCATCCAATGAACTTATTTCAGTCAGCTGGATATTTCTTCTTCAAAGCAAAAAGATTTTATCTTCAAATACAAGAACTTTACGTGGTTCTTGTCAAATTTTGTAGGTTTTCATCGAATGAACGTATTTCAGTCAGCTAGATCTTTCTTCTTCAAAGCAAAAAGATTTTATCTTCAAATACAAGAACTTTTCGTGGTTTTGTTGATTTTCAGCAAATGAACATATTTCAGTGAGCGAGAAGTTTTTTCTTTAATAGCGTCACATTTTATCTTAAAATACAAGAACTTTTCGTGGTTCTTGTCAATTTTTGTTGGTTTTCATCCAATGAACTTATTTCACTCAGCTGGATCTTTCTTCTTCAAAGCAAAAAGATTTTATCTTCAAATACAAGAACTTTTCGTGGTTTTGTTGATTTTCAGCAAATGAACATATTTCAGCGAGCGAGAAGTTTTTTCTTTAATAGCGTCAGATTTTATCCTAAAATACAAGAACTTTTCGTGGTTCTTGTCAATTTTTGTTGGTTTTCATCCAATGAACTTATTTCAGTCAGCCAGATCTTTCTTCTTCAAAGCAAAAAGATTTTATCTTCAAATACAAGAAGTTTTCGTGGTTTTGTTGATTTTCAGCAAATGAACATATTTCAGCGAGCAAGAAGTTTTTTCTTTAATAGCGTCAGATTTTATCCTAAAATACAAGAACTTTTCGTGGTTCTTGTCAAATTTTGTTGGTTTTCATCTAATGAACGTATTTCAGTCAGCGAGATCTTTCTTCTTCAAAGCAAAAAGATTTTATCTTCAAATACAAGAACTTTTCGTGGTTTTGTTGATTTTCAGCAAATGAACATATTTCAGCGAGCGAGAAGTTTTTTCTTTAATAGCGTCAGATTTTATCTTAAAATACAAGAACTTTTCGTGGTTTTTGTCAATTTTTGTTGGTTTTCATCCAATGAACTTATTTCAGTCAGCTGGATCTTTCTTCTTCAAAGCAAAAAGATTTTATCTTCAAATACAAGAACTTTTCGTGGTTTTGTTGATTTTCAGCAAATGAACATATTTCAGCGAGGGATAAGTTTTTTCTTTAATGGCGTCAGATTTTACCTTAAAATAGAAGAACTTTTCGTGGTTCTTGTCAATTTTTGTTGGTTTTCATCCAATGAACTTATTTCAGTCAGCTGGATATTTCTTCTTCAAAGCAAAAAGATTTTATCTTCAAATACAAGAACTTTACGTGGTTCTTGTCAAATTTTGTAGGTTTTCATCGAATGAACGTATTTCAGTCAGCTAGATCTTTCTTCTTCAAAGCAAAAAGATTTTATCTTCAAATACAAGAACTTTTCGTGGTTTTGTTGATTTTCAGCAAATGAACATATTTCAGTGAGCGAGAAGTTTTTTCTTTAATAGCGTCACATTTTATCTTAAAATACAAGAACTTTTCGTGGTTCTTGTCAATTTTTGTTGGTTTTCATCCAATGAACTTATTTCACTCAGCTGGATCTTTCTTCTTCAAAGCAAAAAGATTTTATCTTCAAATACAAGAACTTTTCGTGGTTTTGTTGATTTTCAGCAAATGAACATATTTCAGCGAGCGAGAAGTTTTTTCTTTAATAGCGTCAGATTTTATCCTAAAATACAAGAACTTTACGTGGTTCTTGTCAAATTTTGTAGGTTTTCATCGAATGAACGTATTTCAGTCAGCTAGATCTTTCTTCTTCAAAGCAAAAAGATTTTATCTTCAAATACAAGAACATTTCGTGGTTTTGTTGATTTTCAGCAAATGAACATATTTCAGCGAGGGAGAAGTTTTTTCTTTAATATCGTCAGATTTTATCTTAAAATACAAGAGCTTTTCGTGGTTCTTCTCAAATTTTGTTGGTTTTCATCTGATGAACTTATTTCAGTCAGCCAGATCTTTCTTCTTCAAAGCAAAAAGATTTTATCTTCAAATACAAGAACTTTTTGTGGTTTTGTTGATTTTCAGCAAATGAACATATTTCAGCGAGCAAGAAGTTTTTTCATTTATAGCGTCAGATTTTATCCTAAAATACAAGAACTTTTCGTGGTTCTTGTCAATTTTTGTTGATTTTCATCCAATGAACTTATTTCAGTCAGCTGGATCTTTCTTCTTCAAAGCAAAAAGATTTTATCTTCAAATACAATAACTTTTCGTGGTTTTGTTGATTTTCAGCAAATGACCATATTTCAGCGAGCTGGAAGTTTTTTCTTTAATACCGTCAGATTTTATCTTAAAATACAAGAACTTTTCGTGGTTCTTGTCATTTTTTCTTGATTTTCATCCAATGAACTTATTTCACTCAGCTGGATCTTTCTTCTTCAAAGCAAAAAGATTTTATCTTCAAATACAAGAACTTTTCGTGGTTTTGTTGATTTTCAGCAAATGAACATATTTCAGCGAGCGAGAAGTTTTTTCTTTAATAGCGTCAGATTTTATCCTAAAATACAAGAACTTTACGTGGTTCTTGTCAAATTTTGTAGGTTTTCATCGAATGAACGTATTTCAGTCAGCTCGATCTTTCTTATTCAAAGCAAAAAGATTTTATCTTCAAATACAAGAACATTTCGTGGTTTTGTTGATTTTCAGCAAATGAACATATTTCAGCGAGGGAGAAGTTTTTTCTTTAATATCGTCAGATTTTATCTTAAAATACAAGAACTTTTCGTGGTTCTTGTCAAATTTTGTTGGTTTTCATCCGATGAACTTATTTCAGTCAGCCAGATCTTTCTTCTTCAAAGCAAAAAGATTTTATCTTCAAATACAAGAACTTTTCGTGGCTTTGTTGATTTTCAGCAAATGAACATATTTCAGCGACCAAGCAGTTTTTTCTTTAATAGCGTCAGATTTTATCCTAAAATACAAGAACTTTTCGTGGTTCTTGTCAAATTTTGTTGGTTTTCATCGAATGAACGTATTTCAGTCAGCTAGATCTTTTTTCTTCAAAGCAAAAAGAAAAAACTTCCAGCTCGCTGAAATATGGTCATTTGCTGAAAACCAACAAAACCACGAAAAGTTCTTGTATTTGAAGATAAAATCTTTTTGCTTTGAAGAAGAAGGATTTAGGTGACTGAAATAAGTTCATTGGATGAAAACCAACAAAAATTGACAAGAAGCACGAAAAGTTCTTGTATTTTAAGATAAAATCTTGCGCTATTAAAGAAAAAACTTCTCGCTCGCTGAAATATGTTCATTTGCTGAAAACCAACAAAACCACGTGAAGTTCTTGTATTTGAAGATAAAATCTTTTTGCTTTGAAGAAGAAGGATTGAGGTGACTGAAATAAGTTCATTGGATGAACTTTTCGTGGTTCTTGTCAATTTTTGATGATTTTCATCCAATGAACTTATTTCAGTCACCTAAATCCTTCTTCTTCAAAGCAAAAAGATTTTATCTTCAAATACAAGAACTTTTCGTGGTTTTGTTGATTTTCAGCAAATGAACATATTTCAGCGAGCGAGAAGTTTGTTCTTTAATAGCTTCAGATTTTATCCTAAAATACAAGAACTTTTCGTGGTTCTTGTCAATTTTTGTTGGTTTTCATCCAATGAACTTATTTCAGTCAGCCAGATCTTTCTTCTTCAAAGCAAAAAGATTTTATCTTCAAATACAAGAAGTTTTCGTGGTTTTGTTGATTTTCAGCAAATGAACATATTTCAGTGAGGGAGAAGTTTTTTCTTTAATAGCGTCACATTTTATCTTAAAATACAAGAACTTTTCGTGGTTCTTGTCAATTTTTGTTGGTTTTCATCCAATGAACTTATTTCAGTCAGCCAGATCTTTCTTCTTCAAAGCAAAAAGATTTTATCTTCAAATACAAGAAGTTTTCGTGGTTTTGTTGATTTTCAGCAAATGAACATATTTCAGCGAGCAAGAAGTTTTTTCTTTAATAGCGTCAGATTTTATCCTAAAATACAAGAACTTTTCGTGGTTCTTGTCAAATTTTGTTGGTTTTCATCTAATGAACGTATTTCAGTCAGCGAGATCTTTCTTCTTCAAAGCAAAAAGATTTTATCTTCAAATACAAGAACTTTTCGTGGTTTTGTTGATTTTCAGCAAATGAACATATTTCAGCGAGCGAGAAGTTTTTTCTTTAATAGCGTCAGATTTTATCTTAAAATACAAGAACTTTTCGTGGTTTTTGTCAATTTTTGTTGGTTTTCATCCAATGAACTTATTTCAGTCAGCTGGATCTTTCTTCTTCAAAGCAAAAAGATTTTATCTTCAAATACAAGAACTTTTCGTGGTTTTGTTGATTTTCAGCAAATGAACATATTTCAGCGAGGGATAAGTTTTTTCTTTAATGGCGTCAGATTTTACCTTAAAATAGAAGAACTTTTCGTGGTTCTTGTCAATTTTTGTTGGTTTTCATCCAATGAACTTATTTCAGTCAGCTGGATATTTCTTCTTCAAAGCAAAAAGATTTTATCTTCAAATACAAGAACTTTACGTGGTTTTGTTGGTTTTCAGCAAATGAACATATTTCAGCGAGCTAGAAGTTTTTTCTTTAATAGCGCAAGATTTTATCTTAAAATACAAGAACTTTTCGTGCTTCTTGTCAATTTTTGTTGGTTTTCATCTAATGAACTTATTTCAGTCAGCTGGATCTTTCTTCTTCAAAGCAAAAAGATTTTATCTTCAAATACAAGAACTTTTCGTGGTTTTGTTGATTTTCAGCAAATGAACATATTTCAGCGAGCGAGAAGTTTTTTCTTTAATAGCGTCAGATTTTATCCTAAAATACAAGAACTTTACGTGGTTCTTGTCAAATTTTGTAGGTTTTCATCGAATGAACGTATTTCAGTCAGCTCGATCTTTCTTATTCAAAGCAAAAAGATTTTATCTTCAAATACAAGAACATTTCGTGGTTTTGTTGATTTTCAGCAAATGAACATATTTCAGCGAGGGAGAAGTTTTTTCTTTCATATCGTCAGATTTTATCTTAAAATACAAGAACTTTTCGTGGTTCTTGTCAAATTTTGTTGGTTTTCATCTGATGAACTTATTTCAGTCAGCCAGATCTTTCTTCTTCAAAGCAAAAAGATTTTATCTTCAAATACAAGAACTTTTCGTGGCTTTGTTGATTTTCAGCAAATGAACATATTTCAGCGACCAAGCAGTTTTTTCTTTAATAGCGTCAGATTTTATCCTAAAATACAAGAACTTTTCGTGGTTCTTGTCAAATTTTGTTGGTTTTCATCGAATGAACGTATTTCAGTCAGCGAGATCTTTTTTCTTCAAAGCAAAAAGAAAAAACTTCCAGCTCGCTGAAATCTGGTCATTTGCTGAAAACCAACAAAACCACGAAAAGTTCTTGTATTTGAAGATAAAATCTTTTTGCTTTGAAGAAGAAGGATTTAGGTGACTGAAATAAGTTCATTGGATGAACTTTTCGTGGTTCTTGTCAATTTTTGATGATTTTCATCAAATGAACTTATTTCAGTCAGCTGGATACAAGAACTTTTCGTGGTTCTTGTCAATTTTTGATGATTTTCATCAAATGAACTTATTTCAGTCAGCTGGATCTTTCTTCTTCAAAGCAAAAAGATTTTATCTTCAAATACAAGAACTTTTCGTGGTTTTGTTGGTTTTCAGCAAATGACCATATTTCAGCGAGCTGGAAGTTTTTTCTTTAATAGCGTCAGATTTGATCTTAAAATACAAGAACTTTTCGTGGTTCTTGTCAATTTTTGTTGATTTTCATCCAATGGACTTATTTCAGTCAGCTGGATCTTTCTTCTTCAAAGCAAAAAGATTTATCTTCAAATACAATAACTTTTCGTGGCTTTGTTGATATTCAGCAAATGAACATATTTCAGCGAGCGAGAAGTTTTTCCTTTAATAGCGTCAGATTTTATCCTAAAATACAAGAGCTTTTCGTGGTTCTTCTCAAATTTTGTTGGTTTTCATCTGATGAACTTATTTCAGTCAGCCAGATCTTTCTTCTTCAAAGCAAAAAGATTTTATCTTCAAATACAAGAACTTTTTGTGGTTTTGTTGATTTTCAGCAAATGAACATATTTCAGCGAGCAAGAAGTTTTTTCATTTATAGCGTCAGATTTTATCCTAAAATACAAGAACTTTTCGTGGTTCTTGTCAATTTTTGTTGATTTTCATCCAATGAACTTATTTCAGTCAGCTGGATCTTTCTTCTTCAAAGCAAAAAGATTTTATCTTCAAATACAATAACTTTTCGTGGTTTTGTTGATTTTCAGCAAATGACCATATTTCAGCGAGCTGGAAGTTTTTTCTTTAATACCGTCAGATTTTATCTTAAAATACAAGAACTTTTCGTGGTTCTTGTCATTTTTTCTTGATTTTCATCCAATGAACTTATTTCACTCAGCTGGATCTTTCTTCTTCAAAGCAAAAAGATTTTATCTTCAAATACAAGAACTTTTCGTGGTTTTGTTGATTTTCAGCAAATGAACATATTTCAGCGAGCGAGAAGTTTTTTCTTTAATAGCGTCAGATTTTATCCTAAAATACAAGAACTTTACGTGGTTCTTGTCAAATTTTGTAGGTTTTCATCGAATGAACGTATTTCAGTCAGCTCGATCTTTCTTATTCAAAGCAAAAAGATTTTATCTTCAAATACAAGAACATTTCGTGGTTTTGTTGATTTTCAGCAAATGAACATATTTCAGCGAGGGAGAAGTTTTTTCTTTAATATCGTCAGATTTTATCTTAAAATACAAGAACTTTTCGTGGTTCTTGTCAAATTTTGTTGGTTTTCATCCGATGAACTTATTTCAGTCAGCCAGATCTTTCTTCTTCAAAGCAAAAAGATTTTATCTTCAAATACAAGAACTTTTCGTGGCTTTGTTGATTTTCAGCAAATGAACATATTTCAGCGACCAAGCAGTTTTTTCTTTAATAGCGTCAGATTTTATCCTAAAATACAAGAACTTTTCGTGGTTCTTGTCAAATTTTGTTGGTTTTCATCGAATGAACGTATTTCAGTCAGCTAGATCTTTTTTCTTCAAAGCAAAAAGAAAAAACTTCCAGCTCGCTGAAATATGGTCATTTGCTGAAAACCAACAAAACCACGAAAAGTTCTTGTATTTGAAGATAAAATCTTTTTGCTTTGAAGAAGAAGGATTTAGGTGACTGAAATAAGTTCATTGGATGAAAACCAACAAAAATTGACAAGAAGCACGAAAAGTTCTTGTATTTTAAGATAAAATCTTGCGCTATTAAAGAAAAAACTTCTCGCTCGCTGAAATATGTTCATTTGCTGAAAACCAACAAAACCACGTGAAGTTCTTGTATTTGAAGATAAAATCTTTTTGCTTTGAAGAAGAAGGATTGAGGTGACTGAAATAAGTTCATTGGATGAACTTTTCGTGGTTCTTGTCAATTTTTGATGATTTTCATCCAATGAACTTATTTCAGTCACCTAAATCCTTCTTCTTCAAAGCAAAAAGATTTTATCTTCAAATACAAGAACTTTTCGTGGTTTTGTTGATTTTCAGCAAATGAACATATTTCAGCGAGCGAGAAGTTTGTTCTTTAATAGCTTCAGATTTTATCCTAAAATACAAGAACTTTTCGTGGTTCTTGTCAATTTTTGTTGGTTTTCATCCAATGAACTTATTTCAGTCAGCCAGATCTTTCTTCTTCAAAGCAAAAAGATTTTATCTTCAAATACAAGAAGTTTTCGTGGTTTTGTTGATTTTCAGCAAATGAACATATTTCAGTGAGGGAGAAGTTTTTTCTTTAATAGCGTCACATTTTATCTTAAAATACAAGAACTTTTCGTGGTTCTTGTCAATTTTTGTTGGTTTTCATCCAATGAACTTATTTCAGTCAGCCAGATCTTTCTTCTTCAAAGCAAAAAGATTTTATCTTCAAATACAAGAAGTTTTCGTGGTTTTGTTGATTTTCAGCAAATGAACATATTTCAGCGAGCAAGAAGTTTTTTCTTTAATAGCGTCAGATTTTATCCTAAAATACAAGAACTTTTCGTGGTTCTTGTCAAATTTTGTTGGTTTTCATCTAATGAACGTATTTCAGTCAGCGAGATCTTTCTTCTTCAAAGCAAAAAGATTTTATCTTCAAATACAAGAACTTTTCGTGGTTTTGTTGATTTTCAGCAAATGAACATATTTCAGCGAGCGAGAAGTTTTTTCTTTAATAGCGTCAGATTTTATCTTAAAATACAAGAACTTTTCGTGGTTTTTGTCAATTTTTGTTGGTTTTCATCCAATGAACTTATTTCAGTCAGCTGGATCTTTCTTCTTCAAAGCAAAAAGATTTTATCTTCAAATACAAGAACTTTTCGTGGTTTTGTTGATTTTCAGCAAATGAACATATTTCAGCGAGGGATAAGTTTTTTCTTTAATGGCGTCAGATTTTACCTTAAAATAGAAGAACTTTTCGTGGTTCTTGTCAATTTTTGTTGGTTTTCATCCAATGAACTTATTTCAGTCAGCTGGATATTTCTTCTTCAAAGCAAAAAGATTTTATCTTCAAATACAAGAACTTTACGTGGTTTTGTTGGTTTTCAGCAAATGAACATATTTCAGCGAGCTAGAAGTTTTTTCTTTAATAGCGCAAGATTTTATCTTAAAATACAAGAACTTTTCGTGCTTCTTGTCAATTTTTGTTGGTTTTCATCTCATGAACTTATTTCAGTCAGCTGGATCTTTCTTCTTCAAAGCAAAAAGATTTTATCTTCAAATACAAGAACTTTTCGTGGTTTTGTTGATTTTCAGCAAATGAACATATTTCAGCGAGCGAGAAGTTTTTTCTTTAATAGCGTCAGATTTTATCCTAAAATACAAGAACTTTACGTGGTTCTTGTCAAATTTTGTAGGTTTTCATCGAATGAACGTATTTCAGTCAGCTCGATCTTTCTTATTCAAAGCAAAAAGATTTTATCTTCAAATACAAGAACATTTCGTGGTTTTGTTGATTTTCAGCAAATGAACATATTTCAGCGAGGGAGAAGTTTTTTCTTTCATATCGTCAGATTTTATCTTAAAATACAAGAACTTTTCGTGGTTCTTGTCAAATTTTGTTGGTTTTCATCTGATGAACTTATTTCAGTCAGCCAGATCTTTCTTCTTCAAAGCAAAAAGATTTTATCTTCAAATACAAGAACTTTTCGTGGCTTTGTTGATTTTCAGCAAATGAACATATTTCAGCGACCAAGCAGTTTTTTCTTTAATAGCGTCAGATTTTATCCTAAAATACAAGAACTTTTCGTGGTTCTTGTCAAATTTTGTTGGTTTTCATCGAATGAACGTATTTCAGTCAGCTAGATCTTTTTTCTTCAAAGCAAAAAGAAAAAACTTCCAGCTCGCTGAAATCTGGTCATTTGCTGAAAACCAACAAAACCACGAAAAGTTCTTGTATTTGAAGATAAAATCTTTTTGCTTTGAAGAAGAAGGATTTAGGTGACTGAAATAAGTTCATTGGATGAAAACCAACAAAAATTGACAAGAAGCACGAAAAGTTCTTGTATTTTAAGATAAAATCTTGCGCTATTAAAGAAAAAACTTCTCGCTCGCTGAAATATGTTCATTTGCTGAAAACCAACAAAACCACGTAAAGTTCTTGTATTTGAAGATAAAATCTTTTTGCTTTGAAGAAGAAGGATTTAGGTGACTGAAATAAGTTCATTGGATGAACTTTTCGTGGTTCTTGTCAATTTTTGATGATTTTCATCAAATGAACTTATTTCAGTCAGCTGGATACAAGAACTTTTCGTGGTTCTTGTCAATTTTTGATGATTTTCATCAAATGAACTTATTTCAGTCAGCTGGATCTTTCTTCTTCAAAGCAAAAAGATTTTATCTTCAAATACAAGAACTTTTCGTGGTTTTGTTGGTTTTCAGCAAATGACCATATTTCAGCGAGCTGGAAGTTTTTTCTTTAATAGCGTCAGATTTGATCTTAAAATACAAGAACTTTTCGTGGTTCTTGTCAATTTTTGTTGATTTTCATCCAATGGACTTATTTCAGTCAGCTGGATCTTTCTTCTTCAAAGCAAAAAGATTTATCTTCAAATACAATAACTTTTCGTGGCTTTGTTGATATTCAGCAAATGAACATATTTCAGCGAGCGAGACGTTTTTCCTTTAATAGCGTCAGATTTTATCCTAAAATACAAGAACTTTTCGTGGTTCTTGTCAAATTTTGTTGGTTTTCATCAAATGAACTTATTACAGTCAGCTAGATCTTTCTTCTTCAAAGCAAAAAGATTTTATCTTCAAATACAAGAACTTTTCGTGGTTTTGTTGATTTTCAGCAAATGAACATATTTCAGCGAGCTAGAAGTTTTTTCTTGAATAGCGCAAGATTTTATCTTAAAATACAAGAACTTTTCGTGCTTCTTGTCAATTTTTGTTGGTTTTCATCCAATGAACTTATTTCAGTCACCTAAATCCTTCTTCTTCAAAGCAAAAAGATTTTATCTTCAAATACAAGAACTTTTCGTGGTTTTGTTGATTTTCAGCAAATGAACATATTTCAGCGAGCGAGAAGTTTTTTCTTTAATAGCTTCAGATTTTATCCTAAAATGCAAGAACTTTTCGTGGTTCTTGTCAAATTTTGTTGGTTTTCTTCTCATGAACTTATTTCAGTCAGCTGGATCTTTCTTCTTCAAAGCAAAAAGATTTTATCTTCAAATACAAGAACTTTTTGTGGTTTTGTTGATTTTCAGCAAATGAACATATTTCAGCGAGCGAGAAGTTTTTCCTTTAATAGCGTCAGATTTTATCCTAAAATACAAGAACTTTTCGTGGTTCTTGTCAAATTTTGTTGGTTTTCATCAAATGAACTTATTACAGTCAGCTAGATCTTTCTTCTTCAAAGCAAAAAGATTTGATCTTCAAATACAAGAACTTTTCGTGGTTTTGTTGATTTTCAGCAAATGAACATATTTCAGCGAGGGATAAGTTTTTTCTTTAATGACGTCAGATTTTACCTTAAAATAGAAGAACTTTTCGTGGTTCTTGTCAATTTTTGTTGGTTTTCATCCAATGAACTTATTTCAGTCAGCTGGATATTTCTTCTTCAAAGCAAAAAGATTTTATCTTCAAATACAAGAACTTTTCGTGGTTTTGTTGATTTTCAGCAAATGAACATATTTCAGAGAGCTGGAAGTTTTTTCTTTAATAGCGTCAGATTTTATCTTGAAATACAAGAACTTTTCGTGGTTCTTGTCAATTTTTGATGATTTTCATCAAATCAACTTATTTCAGTCAGCTGGATCTTTCTTCTTCAAAGCAAAAAGATTTTATCTTCAAATACAAGAACTTTTCGTGGTTTTGTTGATTTTCAGCAAATGAACATATTTCAGCGAGCTGGAAGTTTTTTCTTTAATAGCGTCAGATTTTATCTTAAAATACAAGAACTGTTCGTGGTTCCTGTCAATTTTTGTTGGTTTTCATACAATGAACTTATTTCAGTCAGCTGGATCTTTCTTCTTCAAAGCAAAAAGATTTTATCTTCAAATACAAGAACTTTACGTGGTTTTGTTGGTTTTCAGCAAATGAACATATTTCAGCGAGCGAGAAGTTTTTTCTTTAATAGCGCAAGATTTTATCTTAAAATACAAGAACTTTTCGTGCTTCTTGTCAATTTTTGTTGGTTTTCATCCAATGAACTGATTTCAGTCACCTAAATCCTTCTTCTTCAAAGCAAAAAGATTTTATCTTCAAATACAAGAACTTTTCGTGGTTTTGTTGGTTTTCAGCAAATGACCATATTTCAGCGAGCTGGAAGTTTTTTCTTTAATAGCGTCAGATTTTATCTTGAAATACAAGCACTTTTCGTGGTTCTTGTCAATTTTTGATGATTTTCATCAAATCAACTTATTTCAGTCAGCTGGATCTTTCTTCTTCAAAGCAAAAAGATTTTATCTTCAAATACAAGAACTTTTCGTGGTTTTGTTGATTTTCAGCAAATGACCATATTTCAGCGAGCTGGAAGTTTTTTCTTTAATAGCGTCAGATTTTATCTTAAAATACAAGAACTTTTCGTGGTTCTTGTCAATTTTTGTTGATTTTCATCCAATGAACTTATTTCAGTCAGCTGGATCTTTCTCATTCAAAGCAAAAAGATTTATCTTCAAATACAATAACTTTTCGTGGCTTTGTTGATATTCAGCAAATGAACATATTTCAGCGAGCGAGAAGTTTTTCCTTCAATAGCGTGAGATTTTATCCTAAAATACAAGAACTTTTCGTGGTTCTTGTCAAATTTTGTTGGTTTTCATCAAATGAACTTATTACAGTCAGCTAGATCTTTCTTCTTCAAAGCAAAAAGATTTTATCTTCAAATACAAGAACTTTTCGTGGTTTTGTTGATTTACAGCAAATGAACATATTTCAGCGAGCTCGAAGTTTTTTCTTGAATAGCGCAAGATTTTATCTTAAAATACAAGAACTTTTCGTGCTTCTTGTCAATTTTTGTTGGTTTTCATCCAATGAACTTATTTCAGTCACCGAAATCCTTCTTCTTCAAAGCAAAAAGATTTTATCTTCAAATACAAGAAGTTTTCGTGGTTTTGTTGATTTTCAGCAAATGACCATATTTCAGCGAGCTGCAAGTTTTTTCTTTAATAGCGTCAGATTTTATCCTAAAATACAAGAACTTTTCGTGGTTCTTGTCAATTTTTGTTGATTTTCATCCAATGAACTTATTTCAGTCAGCTGGATCTTTCTTCTTCAAAGCAAAAAGATTTTATCTTCAAATACAAGAACTTTTCGTGGTTTTGTTCATTTTCAGCAAATGAACATATTTCAGCGAGCGAGAAGTTTTTTCTTTAATCGCTTCAGATTTTATCCTAAAATGCAAGAACTTTTCGTGGTTCTTGTCAAATTTTGTTGGTTTTCTTCTCATGAACTCATTTCAGTCAGCTAGATCTTTCTTCTTCAAAGCAAAAAGATTTTATCTTCAAATACAAGAACTTTTCGTGGTTTTGTTGATTTTCAGCAAATGAACATATTTCAGCGAGCGAGAAGTTTTTTCATAAAAAGCGTCAGATTTTATGTTAAAATACAAGAACTTCTCGTGGTTCTTGTCAATTTTTGTTGGTTTTCATCTAATGAACTTATTTCAGTCAGCTGGATCTTTCTTCTTCAAAGCAAAAAGATTTTATCTTCAAATACAAGAACTTTTCGTGGTTTTGTTGATTTTCAGCAAATGAACATATTTCAGTGAGCGAGAAGTTTTTTCTTTAATAGCGTCACATTTTATCTTAAAATACAAGAACTTTTCGTGGTTCTTGTCAATTTTTGTTGGTTTTCATCCAATGAACTTATTTCAGTCAGCCAGATCTTTCTTCTTCAAAGCAAAAAGATTTTATCTTCAAATACAAGAAGTTTTCGTGGTTTTGTTGATTTTCAGCAAATGAACATATTTCAGCGAGCAAGAAGTTTTTTCTTTAATAGCGTCAGATTTTATCCTAAAATACAAGAACTTTTCGTGGTTCTTGTCAAATTTTGTTGGTTTTCATCTAATGAACGTATTTCAGTCAGCGAGATCTTTCTTCTTCAAAGCAAAAAGATTTTATCTTCAAATACAAGAACTTTTCGTGGTTTTGTTGATTTTCAGCAAATGAACATATTTCAGCGAGCGAGAAGTTTTTTCTTTAATAGCGTCAGATTTTATCTTAAAATACAAGAACTTTTCGTGGTTTTTGTCAATTTTTGTTGGTTTTCATCTAATGAACTTATTTCAGTCAGCTGGATCTTTCTTCTTCAAAGCAAAAAGATTTTATCTTCAAATACAAGAACTTTTCGTGGTTTTGTTGATTTTCAGCAAATGAACATATTTCAGCGAGGGATAAGTTTTTTCTTTAATGGCGTCAGATTTTACCTTAAAATAGAAGAACTTTTCGTGGTTCTTGTCAATTTTTGTTGGTTTTCATCCAATGAACTTATTTCAGTCAGCTGGATATTTCTTCTTCAAAGCAAAAAGATTTTATCTTCAAATACAAGAACTTTACGTGGTTTTGTTGGTTTTCAGCAAATGAACATATTTCAGCGAGCTCGAAGTTTTTTCTTTAATAGCGCAAGATTTTATCTTAAAATACAAGAACTTTTCGTGCTTCTTGTCAATTTTTGTTGGTTTTCATCCAATGAACTTATTTCAGTCACCTGAATCCTTCTTCTTCAAAGCAAAAAGATTTCATCTTCAAATACAAGAACTTTTCGTGGTTTTGTTGATTTTCAGCAAATGAACATATTTCAGAGAGCTGGAAGTTTTTTCTTTAATAGCGTCAGATTTTATCTTGAAATACAAGAACTTTTCGTGGTTCTTGTCAATTTTTGATGATTTTCATCAAATGAACTTATTTCAGTCAGCTGGATCTTTCTTCTTCAAAGCAAAAAGATTTTATCTTCAAATACAAGAACTTTTCGTGGTTTTGTTGATTTTCAGCAAATGAACATATTTCAGCGAGCTGGAAGTTTTTTCTTTAATAGCGTCAGATGTTATCTTAAAATACAAGAACTTTTCGTGGTTCCTGTCAATTTTTGTTGGTTTTCATACAATGAACTTATTTCAGTCAGCTGGATCTTTCTTCTTCAAAGCAAAAAGATTTTATCTTCAAATACAAGAACTTTACGTGGTTTTGTTGGTTTTTGAGCAAATGAACATATTTCAGCGATCGAGAAGTTTTTTCTTTAATAGCGCAAGATTTTATCTTAAAATACAAGAACTTTTCGTGCTTCTTGTCAATTTTTGTTGGTTTTCATCCAATGAACTTATTTCAGTCACCTAAATCCTTCTTCTTCAAAGCAAAAAGATTTTATCTTCAAATACAAGAACTTTTCGTGGTTTTGTTGGTTTTCAGCAAATGACCATATTTCAGCGAGCTGGAAGTTTTTTCTTTAATAGCGTCAGATTTTATCTTGAAATACAAGAACTTTTCGTGGTTCTTGTCAATTTTTGATGATTTTCATCAAATGAACTTATTTCAGTCAGCTGGATCTTTCTTCTTCAAAGCAAAAAGATTTTATCTTCAAATACAAGAACTTTTCGTGGTTTTGTTGATTTTCAGCAAATGAACATATTTCAGCGAGCTGGAAGTTTTTTCTTTAATAGCGTCAGATGTTATCTTAAAATACAAGAACTTTTCGTGGTTCCTGTCAATTTTTGTTGGTTTTCATACAATGAACTTATTTCAGTCAGCTGGATCTTTCTTCTTCAAAGCAAAAAGATTTTATCTTCAAATACAAGAACTTTACGTGGTTTTGTTGGTTTTCAGCAAATGAACATATTTCAGCGAGCGAGAAGTTTTTTCTTTAATAGCGTCAGATTTTATCTTAAAATACAAGAACTTTTCGTGGTTTTTGTCAATTTTTGTTGGTTTTCATCTAATGAACTTATTTCAGTCAGCTGGATCTTTCTTCTTCAAAGCAAAAAGATTTTATCTTCAAATACAAGAACTTTTCGTGGTTTTGTTGATTTTCAGCAAATGAACATATTTCAGCGAGGGATAAGTTTTTTCTTTAATGGCGTCAGATTTTACCTTAAAATAGAAGAACTTTTCGTGGTTCTTGTCAATTTTTGTTGGTTTTCATCCAATGAACTTATTTCAGTCAGCTGGATATTTCTTCTTCAAAGCAAAAAGATTTTATCTTCAAATACAAGAACTTTACGTGGTTTTGTTGGTTTTCAGCAAATGAACATATTTCAGCGAGCTCGAAGTTTTTTCTTTAATAGCGCAAGATTTTATCTTAAAATACAAGAACTTTTCGTGCTTCTTGTCAATTTTTGTTGGTTTTCATCCAATGAACTTATTTCAGTCACCTGAATCCTTCTTCTTCAAAGCAAAAAGATTTCATCTTCAAATACAAGAACTTTTCGTGGTTTTGTTGATTTTCAGCAAATGAACATATTTCAGAGAGCTGGAAGTTTTTTCTTTAATAGCGTCAGATTTTATCTTGAAATACAAGAACTTTTCGTGGTTCTTGTCAATTTTTGATGATTTTCATCAAATGAACTTATTTCAGTCAGCTGGATCTTTCTTCTTCAAAGCAAAAAGATTTTATCTTCAAATACAAGAACTTTTCGTGGTTTTGTTGATTTTCAGCAAATGAACATATTTCAGCGAGCTGGAAGTTTTTTCTTTAATAGCGTCAGATGTTATCTTAAAATACAAGAACTTTTCGTGGTTCCTGTCAATTTTTGTTGGTTTTCATACAATGAACTTATTTCAGTCAGCTGGATCTTTCTTCTTCAAAGCAAAAAGATTTTATCTTCAAATACAAGAACTTTACGTGGTTTTGTTGGTTTTTGAGCAAATGAACATATTTCAGCGATCGAGAAGTTTTTTCTTTAATAGCGCAAGATTTTATCTTAAAATACAAGAACTTTTCGTGCTTCTTGTCAATTTTTGTTGGTTTTCATCCAATGAACTTATTTCAGTCACCTAAATCCTTCTTCTTCAAAGCAAAAAGATTTTATCTTCAAATACAAGAACTTTTCGTGGTTTTGTTGGTTTTCAGCAAATGACCATATTTCAGCGAGCTGGAAGTTTTTTCTTTAATAGCGTCAGATTTTATCTTGAAATACAAGAACTTTTCGTGGTTCTTGTCAATTTTTGATGATTTTCATCAAATGAACTTATTTCAGTCAGCTGGATCTTTCTTCTTCAAAGCAAAAAGATTTTATCTTCAAATACAAGAACTTTTCGTGGTTTTGTTGATTTTCAGCAAATGAACATATTTCAGCGAGCTGGAAGTTTTTTCTTTAATAGCGTCAGATGTTATCTTAAAATACAAGAACTTTTCGTGGTTCCTGTCAATTTTTGTTGGTTTTCATACAATGAACTTATTTCAGTCAGCTGGATCTTTCTTCTTCAAAGCAAAAAGATTTTATCTTCAAATACAAGAACTTTACGTGGTTTTGTTGGTTTTTGAGCAAATGAACATATTTCAGCGATCGAGAAGTTTTTTCTTTAATAGCGCAAGATTTTATCTTAAAATACAAGAACTTTTCGTGCTTCTTGTCAATTTTTGTTGGTTTTCATCCAATGAACTTATTTCAGTCACCTAAATCCTTCTTCTTCAAAGCAAAAAGATTTTATCTTCAAATACAAGAACTTTTCGTGGTTTTGTTGGTTTTCAGCAAATGACCATATTTCAGCGAGCTGGAAGTTTTTTCTTTAATAGCGTCAGATTTTATCTTAAAATACAAGAACTTTTCGTGGTTCTTGTCAATTTTTGTTGATTTTCATCTAATGAACTTATTTCAGTCAGCTGGATCTTTCTTCTTCAAAGCAAAAAGATTTTATCTTCAAATACAAGAACTTTTCGTGGTTTTGTTGATTTTCAGCAAATGACCATATTTCAGCGAGCTGGAAGTTTTTTCTTTGATAGCGTCAGATTTTATCTTAAAATACAAGAACTTTTCGTGGTTCTTGTCAATTTTTGTTGATTTTCATCAAATGAACTTATTTCAGTCAGCTGGATCTTTCTTCTTCAAAGCAAAAAGATTTTATCTTCAAATACAAGAACTTTTCGTGGTTTTGTTGATTTTCAGCAAATGACCATATTTCAGCGAGCTGGAAGTTTTTTCTTTAATATCTTCAGATTTTATCCTAAAATGCAAGAACTTTTCGTGGTTCTTGTCAAATTTTGTTGGTTTTCTTCTCATGAACTCATTTCAGTCAGCTAGATCTTTCTTCTTCAAAGCAAAAAGATTTTATCTTCAAATACAAGAACTTTTCGTGGTTTTGTTGATTTTCAGCAAATGAACATATTTCAGCGAGCTAGAAGTTTTTTCATAAAAAGCGTCAGATTTTATGTTAAAATACAAGAACTTCTCGTGGTTCTTGTCAATTTTTGTTGGTTTTCATCTAATGAACTTATTTCAGTCAGCTGGATCTTTCTTCTTCAAAGCAAAAAGATTTTATCTTCAAATACAAGAACTTTTCGTGGTTTTGTTGATTTTCAGCAAATGACCATATTTCAGCGAGCTGCAAGTTTTTTCTTTAATAGCGTCAGATTTTATCCTAAAATACAAGAACTTTTCGTGGTTCTTGTCAATTTTTGTTGATTTTCATCTAATGAACTTATTTCAGTCAGCTGGATCTTTCTTCTTCAAAGCAAAAAGATTTTATCTTCAAATACAAGAACTTTTCGTGGTTTTGTTCATTTTCAGCAAATGAACATATTTCAGCGAGCGAGAAGTTTTTTCTTTAATCGCTTCAGATTTTATCCTAAAATGCAAGAACTTTTCGTGGTTCTTGTCAAATTTTGTTGGTTTTCTTCTCATGAACTCATTTCAGTCAGCTAGATCTTTCTTCTTCAAAGCAAAAAGATTTTATCTTCAAATACAAGAACTTTTCGTGGTTTTGTTGATTTTCAGCAAATGAACATATTTCAGCGAGCGAGAAGTTTTTTCATAAAAAGCGTCAGATTTTATGTTAAAATACAAGAACTTCTCGTGGTTCTTGTCAATTTTTGTTGGTTTTCATCTAATGAACTTATTTCAGTCAGCTGGATCTTTCTTCTTCAAAGCAAAAAGATTTTATCTTCAAATACAAGAACTTTTCGTGGTTTTGTTGATTTTCAGCAAATGAACATATTTCAGTGAGCGAGAAGTTTTTTCTTTAATAGCGTCACATTTTATCTTAAAATACAAGAACTTTTCGTGGTTCTTGTCAATTTTTGTTGGTTTTCATCCAATGAACTTATTTCAGTCAGCCAGATCTTTCTTCTTCAAAGCAAAAAGATTTTATCTTCAAATACAAGAAGTTTTCGTGGTTTTGTTGATTTTCAGCAAATGAACATATTTCAGCGAGCAAGAAGTTTTTTCTTTAATAGCGTCAGATTTTATCCTAAAATACAAGAACTTTTCGTGGTTCTTGTCAAATTTTGTTGGTTTTCATCTAATGAACTTATTTCAGTCAGCTGGATATTTCTTCTTCAAAGCAAAAAGATTTTATCTTCAAATACAAGAACTTTACGTGGTTTTGTTGGTTTTCAGCAAATGAACATATTTCAGCGAGCTAGAAGTTTTTTCTTTAATAGCGCAAGATTTTATCTTAAAATACAAGAACTTTTCGTGCTTCTTGTCAATTTTTGTTGGTTTTCATCCAATGAACTTATTTCAGTCACCTGAATCCTTCTTCTTCAAAGCAAAAAGATTTCATCTTCAAATACAAGAACTTTTCGTGGTTTTGTTGATTTTCAGCAAATGAACATATTTCAGAGAGCTGGAAGTTTTTTCTTTAATAGCGTCAGATTTTATCTTGAAATACAAGAACTTTTCGTGGTTCTTGTCAATTTTTGATGATTTTCATCAAATGAACTTATTTCAGTCAGCTGGATCTTTCTTCTTCAAAGCAAAAAGATTTTATCTTCAAATACAAGAACTTTTCGTGGTTTTGTTGATTTTCAGCAAATGAACATATTTCAGCGAGCTGGAAGTTTTTTCTTGAATAGCGTCAGATTTTATCTTAAAATACAAGAACTTTTCGTGGTTCCTGTCAATTTTTGTTGGTTTTCATACAATGAACTTATTTCAGTCAGCTGGATCTTTCTTCTTCAAAGCAAAAAGATTTTATCTTCAAATACAAGAACTTTACGTGGTTTCGTTGGTTTTTGAGCAAATGAACATATTTCAGCGATCGAGAAGTTTTTTCTTTAATAGCGCAAGATTTTATCTTAAAATACAAGAACTTTTCGTGGTTTTGTTGGTTTTCAGCAAATGACCATATTTCAGCGAGCTGGAAGTTTTTTCTTTAATAGCGTCAGATTTTATCTTAAAATACAAGAACTTTTCGTGGTTCTTGTCAATTTTTGTTGATTTTCATCTAATGAACTTATTTCAGTCAGCTGGATCTTTCTTCTTCAAAGCAAAAAGATTTTATCTTCAAATACAAGAACTTTTCGTGGTTTTGTTGATTTTCAGCAAATGACCATATTTCAGCGAGCTGGAAGTTTTTTCTTTGATAGCGTCAGATTTTATCTTAAAATGCAAGAACTTTTCGTGGTTCTTGTCAAATTTTGTTGGTTTTCTTCTCATGAACTCATTTCAGTCAGCTAGATCTTTCTTCTTCAAAGCAAAAAGATTTTATCTTCAAATACAAGAACTTTTCGTGGTTTTGTTGATTTTCAGCAAATGAACATATTTCAGCGAGCTAGAAGTTTTTTCATAAAAAGCGTCAGATTTTATGTTAAAATACAAGAACTTCTCGTGGTTCTTGTCAATTTTTGTTGGTTTTCATCTAATGAACTTATTTCAGTCAGCTGGATCTTTCTTCTTCAAAGCAAAAAGATTTTATCTTCAAATACAAGAACTTTTCGTGGTTTTGTTGATTTTCAGCAAATGAACATATTTCAGTGAGCGAGAAGTTTTTTCTTTAATAGCGTCACATTTTATCTTAAAATACAAGAACTTTTCGTGGTTCTTGTCAATTTTTGTTGGTTTTCATCCAATGAACTTATTTCAGTCAGCCAGATCTTTCTTCTTCAAAGCAAAAAGATTTTATCTTCAAATACAAGAACTTTACGTTGGTTTTGTTGGTTTTCAGCAAATGAACATATTTCAGCGAGCGAGAAGTTTTTTCTTCAATAGCGCAAGATTTTATCTTAAAATACAAGAACTTTTCGTGCTTCTTGTCAATTTTTGTTGGTTTTCATCCAATGAACTTATTTCAGTCAGCCAGATCTTTCTTCTTCAAAGCAAAAAGATTTTATCTTCAAATACAAGAAGTTTTCGTGGTTTTGTTGATTTTCAGCAAATGAACATATTTCAGCGAGCAAGAAGTTTTTTCTTTAATAGCGTCAGATTTTATCCTAAAATACAAGAACTTTTCGTGGTTCTTGTCAAATTTTGTTGGTTTTCATCTAATGAACGTATTTCAGTCAGCGAGATCTTTCTTCTTCAAAGCAAAAAGATTTTATCTTCAAATACAAGAACTTTTCGTGGTTTTGTTGATTTTCAGCAAATGAACATATTTCAGCGAGCGAGAAGTTTTTTCTTTAATAGCGTCAGATTTTATCTTAAAATACAAGAACTTTTCGTGGTTTTTGTCAATTTTTGTTGGTTTTCATCTAATGAACTTATTTCAGTCAGCTGGATCTTTCTTCTTCAAAGCAAAAAGATTTTATCTTCAAATACAAGAACTTTTCGTGGTTTTGTTGATTTTCAGCAAATGAACATATTTCAGCGAGGGATAAGTTTTTTCTTTAATGGCGTCAGATTTTACCTTAAAATAGAAGAACTTTTCGTGGTTCTTGTCAATTTTTGTTGGTTTTCATCCAATGAACTTATTTCAGTCAGCTGGATATTTCTTCTTCAAAGCAAAAAGATTTTATCTTCAAATACAAGAACTTTACGTGGTTTTGTTGGTTTTCAGCAAATGAACATATTTCAGCGAGCTCGAAGTTTTTTCTTTAATAGCGCAAGATTTTATCTTAAAATACAAGAACTTTTCGTGCTTCTTGTCAATTTTTGTTGGTTTTCATCCAATGAACTTATTTCAGTCACCGGAATCCTTCTTCTTCAAAGCAAAAAGATTTCATCTTCAAATACAAGAACTTTTCGTGGTTTTGTTGATTTTCAGCAAATGAACATATTTCAGAGAGCTGGAAGTTTTTTCTTTAATAGCGTCAGATTTTATCTTGAAATACAAGAACTTTTCGTGGTTCTTGTCAATTTTTGATGATTTTCATCAAATGAACTTATTTCAGTCAGCTGGATCTTTCTTCTTCAAAGCAAAAAGATTTTATCTTCAAATACAAGAACTTTTCGTGGTTTTGTTGATTTTCAGCAAATGAACATATTTCAGCGAGCTGGAAGTTTTTTCTTTAATAGCGTCAGATGTTATCTTAAAATACAAGAACTTTTCGTGGTTCCTGTCAATTTTTGTTGGTTTTCATACAATGAACTTATTTCAGTCAGCTGGATCTTTCTTCTTCAAAGCAAAAAGATTTTATCTTCAAATACAAGAACTTTACGTGGTTTTGTTGGTTTTTGAGCAAATGAACATATTTCAGCGATCGAGAAGTTTTTTCTTTAATAGCGCAAGATTTTATCTTAAAATACAAGAACTTTTCGTGCTTCTTGTCAATTTTTGTTGGTTTTCATCCAATGAACTTATTTCAGTCACCTAAATCCTTCTTCTTCAAAGCAAAAAGATTTTATCTTCAAATACAAGAACTTTTCGTGGTTTTGTTGGTTTTCAGCAAATGACCATATTTCAGCGAGCTGGAAGTTTTTTCTTTAATAGCGTCAGATTTTATCTTAAAATACAAGAACTTTTCGTGGTTCTTGTCAATTTTTGTTGATTTTCATCTAATGAACTTATTTCAGTCAGCTGGATCTTTCTTCTTCAAAGCAAAAAGATTTTATCTTCAAATACAAGAACTTTTCGTGGTTTTGTTGATTTTCAGCAAATGACCATATTTCAGCGAGCTGGAAGTTTTTTCTTTGATAGCGTCAGATTTTATCTTAAAATACAAGAACTTTTCGTGGTTCTTGTCAATTTTTGTTGATTTTCATCAAATGAACTTATTTCAGTCAGCTGGATCTTTCTTCTTCAAAGCAAAAAGATTTTATCTTCAAATACAAGAACTTTTCGTGGTTTTGTTGATTTTCAGCAAATGACCATATTTCAGCGAGCTGGAAGTTTTTTCTTTAATATCTTCAGATTTTATCCTAAAATGCAAGAACTTTTCGTGGTTCTTGTCAAATTTTGTTGGTTTTCTTCTCATGAACTCATTTCAGTCAGCTAGATCTTTCTTCTTCAAAGCAAAAAGATTTTATCTTCAAATACAAGAACTTTTCGTGGTTTTGTTGATTTTCAGCAAATGAACATATTTCAGCGAGCTAGAAGTTTTTTCATAAAAAGCGTCAGATTTTATGTTAAAATACAAGAACTTCTCGTGGTTCTTGTCAATTTTTGTTGGTTTTCATCTAATGAACTTATTTCAGTCAGCTGGATCTTTCTTCTTCAAAGCAAAAAGATTTTATCTTCAAATACAAGAACTTTTCGTGGTTTTGTTGATTTTCAGCAAATGACCATATTTCAGCGAGCTGCAAGTTTTTTCTTTAATAGCGTCAGATTTTATCCTAAAATACAAGAACTTTTCGTGGTTCTTGTCAATTTTTGTTGATTTTCATCTAATGAACTTATTTCAGTCAGCTGGATCTTTCTTCTTCAAAGCAAAAAGATTTTATCTTCAAATACAAGAACTTTTCGTGGTTTTGTTCATTTTCAGCAAATGAACATATTTCAGCGAGCGAGAAGTTTTTTCTTTAATCGCTTCAGATTTTATCCTAAAATGCAAGAACTTTTCGTGGTTCTTGTCAAATTTTGTTGGTTTTCTTCTCATGAACTCATTTCAGTCAGCTAGATCTTTCTTCTTCAAAGCAAAAAGATTTTATCTTCAAATACAAGAACTTTTCGTGGTTTTGTTGATTTTCAGCAAATGAACATATTTCAGCGAGCGAGAAGTTTTTTCATAAAAAGCGTCAGATTTTATGTTAAAATACAAGAACTTCTCGTGGTTCTTGTCAATTTTTGTTGGTTTTCATCTAATGAACTTATTTCAGTCAGCTGGATCTTTCTTCTTCAAAGCAAAAAGATTTTATCTTCAAATACAAGAACTTTTCGTGGTTTTGTTGATTTTCAGCAAATGAACATATTTCAGTGAGCGAGAAGTTTTTTCTTTAATAGCGTCACATTTTATCTTAAAATACAAGAACTTTTCGTGGTTCTTGTCAATTTTTGTTGGTTTTCATCCAATGAACTTATTTCAGTCAGCCAGATCTTTCTTCTTCAAAGCAAAAAGATTTTATCTTCAAATACAAGAAGTTTTCGTGGTTTTGTTGATTTTCAGCAAATGAACATATTTCAGCGAGCAAGAAGTTTTTTCTTTAATAGCGTCAGATTTTATCCTAAAATACAAGAACTTTTCGTGGTTCTTGTCAAATTTTGTTGGTTTTCATCTAATGAACTTATTTCAGTCAGCTGGATATTTCTTCTTCAAAGCAAAAAGATTTTATCTTCAAATACAAGAACTTTACGTGGTTTTGTTGGTTTTCAGCAAATGAACATATTTCAGCGAGCTAGAAGTTTTTTCTTTAATAGCGCAAGATTTTATCTTAAAATACAAGAACTTTTCGTGCTTCTTGTCAATTTTTGTTGGTTTTCATCCAATGAACTTATTTCAGTCACCTGAATCCTTCTTCTTCAAAGCAAAAAGATTTCATCTTCAAATACAAGAACTTTTCGTGGTTTTGTTGATTTTCAGCAAATGAACATATTTCAGAGAGCTGGAAGTTTTTTCTTTAATAGCGTCAGATTTTATCTTGAAATACAAGAACTTTTCGTGGTTCTTGTCAATTTTTGATGATTTTCATCAAATGAACTTATTTCAGTCAGCTGGATCTTTCTTCTTCAAAGCAAAAAGATTTTATCTTCAAATACAAGAACTTTTCGTGGTTTTGTTGATTTTCAGCAAATGAACATATTTCAGCGAGCTGGAAGTTTTTTCTTGAATAGCGTCAGATTTTATCTTAAAATACAAGAACTTTTCGTGGTTCCTGTCAATTTTTGTTGGTTTTCATACAATGAACTTATTTCAGTCAGCTGGATCTTTCTTCTTCAAAGCAAAAAGATTTTATCTTCAAATACAAGAACTTTACGTGGTTTCGTTGGTTTTTGAGCAAATGAACATATTTCAGCGATCGAGAAGTTTTTTCTTTAATAGCGCAAGATTTTATCTTAAAATACAAGAACTTTTCGTGGTTTTGTTGGTTTTCAGCAAATGACCATATTTCAGCGAGCTGGAAGTTTTTTCTTTAATAGCGTCAGATTTTATCTTAAAATACAAGAACTTTTCGTGGTTCTTGTCAATTTTTGTTGATTTTCATCTAATGAACTTATTTCAGTCAGCTGGATCTTTCTTCTTCAAAGCAAAAAGATTTTATCTTCAAATACAAGAACTTTTCGTGGTTTTGTTGATTTTCAGCAAATGACCATATTTCAGCGAGCTGGAAGTTTTTTCTTTGATAGCGTCAGATTTTATCTTAAAATACAAGAACTTTTCGTGGTTCTTGTCAATTTTTGTTGATTTTCATCAAATGAACTTATTTCAGTCAGCTGGATCTTTCTTCTTCAAAGCAAAAAGATTTTATCTTCAATTACAAGAACTTTTCGTGGTTTTGTTGATTTTCAGCAAATGACCATATTTCAGCGAGCTGGAAGTTTTTTCTTTAATATCTTCAGATTTTATCCTAAAATGCAAGAACTTTTCGTGGTTCTTGTCAAATTTTGTTGGTTTTCTTCTCATGAACTCATTTCAGTCAGCTAGATCTTTCTTCTTCAAAGCAAAAAGATTTTATCTTCAAATACAAGAACTTTTCGTGGTTTTGTTGATTTTCAGCAAATGAACATATTTCAGCGAGCTAGAAGTTTTTTCATAAAAAGCGTCAGATTTTATGTTAAAATACAAGAACTTCTCGTGGTTCTTGTCAATTTTTGTTGGTTTTCATCTAATGAACTTATTTCAGTCAGCTGGATCTTTCTTCTTCAAAGCAAAAAGATTTTATCTTCAAATACAAGAACTTTTCGTGGTTTTGTTGATTTTCAGCAAATGAACATATTTCAGTGAGCGAGAAGTTTTTTCTTTAATAGCGTCACATTTTATCTTAAAATACAAGAACTTTTCGTGGTTCTTGTCAATTTTTGTTGGTTTTCATCCAATGAACTTATTTCAGTCAGCCAGATCTTTCTTCTTCAAAGCAAAAAGATTTTATCTTCAAATACAAGAACTTTACGTTGGTTTTGTTGGTTTTCAGCAAATGAACATATTTCAGCGAGCGAGAAGTTTTTTCTTCAATAGCGCAAGATTTTATCTTAAAATACAAGAACTTTTCGTGCTTCTTGTCAATTTTTGTTGGTTTTCATCCAATGAACTTATTTCAGTCAGCCAGATCTTTCTTCTTCAAAGCAAAAAGATTTTATCTTCAAATACAAGAAGTTTTCGTGGTTTTGTTGATTTTCAGCAAATGAACATATTTCAGCGAGCAAGAAGTTTTTTCTTTAATAGCGTCAGATTTTATCCTAAAATACAAGAACTTTTCGTGGTTCTTGTCAAATTTTGTTGGTTTTCATCTAATGAACGTATTTCAGTCAGCGAGATCTTTCTTCTTCAAAGCAAAAAGATTTTATCTTCAAATACAAGAACTTTTCGTGGTTTTGTTGATTTTCAGCAAATGAACATATTTCAGCGAGCGAGAAGTTTTTTCTTTAATAGCGTCAGATTTTATCTTAAAATACAAGAACTTTTCGTGGTTTTTGTCAATTTTTGTTGGTTTTCATCTAATGAACTTATTTCAGTCAGCTGGATCTTTCTTCTTCAAAGCAAAAAGATTTTATCTTCAAATACAAGAACTTTTCGTGGTTTTGTTGATTTTCAGCAAATGAACATATTTCAGCGAGGGATAAGTTTTTTCTTTAATGGCGTCAGATTTTACCTTAAAATAGAAGAACTTTTCGTGGTTCTTGTCAATTTTTGTTGGTTTTCATCCAATGAACTTATTTCAGTCAGCTGGATATTTCTTCTTCAAAGCAAAAAGATTTTATCTTCAAATACAAGAACTTTACGTGGTTTTGTTGGTTTTCAGCAAATGAACATATTTCAGCGAGCTCGAAGTTTTTTCTTTAATAGCGCAAGATTTTATCTTAAAATACAAGAACTTTTCGTGCTTCTTGTCAATTTTTGTTGGTTTTCATCCAATGAACTTATTTCAGTCACCGGAATCCTTCTTCTTCAAAGCAAAAAGATTTCATCTTCAAATACAAGAACTTTTCGTGGTTTTGTTGATTTTCAGCAAATGAACATATTTCAGAGAGCTGGAAGTTTTTTCTTTAATAGCGTCAGATTTTATCTTGAAATACAAGAACTTTTCGTGGTTCTTGTCAATTTTTGATGATTTTCATCAAATGAACTTATTTCAGTCAGCTGGATCTTTCTTCTTCAAAGCAAAAAGATTTTATCTTCAAATACAAGAACTTTTCGTGGTTTTGTTGATTTTCAGCAAATGAACATATTTCAGCGAGCTGGAAGTTTTTTCTTTAATAGCGTCAGATGTTATCTTAAAATACAAGAACTTTTCGTGGTTCCTGTCAATTTTTGTTGGTTTTCATACAATGAACTTATTTCAGTCAGCTGGATCTTTCTTCTTCAAAGCAAAAAGATTTTATCTTCAAATACAAGAACTTTACGTGGTTTTGTTGGTTTTTGAGCAAATGAACATATTTCAGCGATCGAGAAGTTTTTTCTTTAATAGCGCAAGATTTTATCTTAAAATACAAGAACTTTTCGTGCTTCTTGTCAATTTTTGTTGGTTTTCATCCAATGAACTTATTTCAGTCACCTAAATCCTTCTTCTTCAAAGCAAAAAGATTTTATCTTCAAATACAAGAACTTTTCGTGGTTTTGTTGGTTTTCAGCAAATGACCATATTTCAGCGAGCTGGAAGTTTTTTCTTTAATAGCGTCAGATTTTATCTTAAAATACAAGAACTTTTCGTGGTTCTTGTCAATTTTTGTTGATTTTCATCTAATGAACTTATTTCAGTCAGCTGGATCTTTCTTCTTCAAAGCAAAAAGATTTTATCTTCAAATACAAGAACTTTTCGTGGTTTTGTTGATTTTCAGCAAATGACCATATTTCAGCGAGCTGGAAGTTTTTTCTTTGATAGCGTCAGATTTTATCTTAAAATACAAGAACTTTTCGTGGTTCTTGTCAATTTTTGTTGATTTTCATCAAATGAACTTATTTCAGTCAGCTGGATCTTTCTTCTTCAAAGCAAAAAGATTTTATCTTCAAATACAAGAACTTTTCGTGGTTTTGTTGATTTTCAGCAAATGACCATATTTCAGCGAGCTGGAAGTTTTTTCTTTAATATCTTCAGATTTTATCCTAAAATGCAAGAACTTTTCGTGGTTCTTGTCAAATTTTGTTGGTTTTCTTCTCATGAACTCATTTCAGTCAGCTAGATCTTTCTTCTTCAAAGCAAAAAGATTTTATCTTCAAATACAAGAACTTTTCGTGGTTTTGTTGATTTTCAGCAAATGAACATATTTCAGCGAGCTAGAAGTTTTTTCATAAAAAGCGTCAGATTTTATGTTAAAATACAAGAACTTCTCGTGGTTCTTGTCAATTTTTGTTGGTTTTCATCTAATGAACTTATTTCAGTCAGCTGGATCTTTCTTCTTCAAAGCAAAAAGATTTTATCTTCAAATACAAGAACTTTTCGTGGTTTTGTTGATTTTCAGCAAATGACCATATTTCAGCGAGCTGCAAGTTTTTTCTTTAATAGCGTCAGATTTTATCCTAAAATACAAGAACTTTTCGTGGTTCTTGTCAATTTTTGTTGATTTTCATCTAATGAACTTATTTCAGTCAGCTGGATCTTTCTTCTTCAAAGCAAAAAGATTTTATCTTCAAATACAAGAACTTTTCGTGGTTTTGTTCATTTTCAGCAAATGAACATATTTCAGCGAGCGAGAAGTTTTTTCTTTAATCGCTTCAGATTTTATCCTAAAATGCAAGAACTTTTCGTGGTTCTTGTCAAATTTTGTTGGTTTTCTTCTCATGAACTCATTTCAGTCAGCTAGATCTTTCTTCTTCAAAGCAAAAAGATTTTATCTTCAAATACAAGAACTTTTCGTGGTTTTGTTGATTTTCAGCAAATGAACATATTTCAGCGAGCGAGAAGTTTTTTCATAAAAAGCGTCAGATTTTATGTTAAAATACAAGAACTTCTCGTGGTTCTTGTCAATTTTTGTTGGTTTTCATCTAATGAACTTATTTCAGTCAGCTGGATCTTTCTTCTTCAAAGCAAAAAGATTTTATCTTCAAATACAAGAACTTTTCGTGGTTTTGTTGATTTTCAGCAAATGAACATATTTCAGTGAGCGAGAAGTTTTTTCTTTAATAGCGTCACATTTTATCTTAAAATACAAGAACTTTTCGTGGTTCTTGTCAATTTTTGTTGGTTTTCATCCAATGAACTTATTTCAGTCAGCCAGATCTTTCTTCTTCAAAGCAAAAAGATTTTATCTTCAAATACAAGAAGTTTTCGTGGTTTTGTTGATTTTCAGCAAATGAACATATTTCAGCGAGCAAGAAGTTTTTTCTTTAATAGCGTCAGATTTTATCCTAAAATACAAGAACTTTTCGTGGTTCTTGTCAAATTTTGTTGGTTTTCATCTAATGAACTTATTTCAGTCAGCTGGATATTTCTTCTTCAAAGCAAAAAGATTTTATCTTCAAATACAAGAACTTTACGTGGTTTTGTTGGTTTTCAGCAAATGAACATATTTCAGCGAGCTAGAAGTTTTTTCTTTAATAGCGCAAGATTTTATCTTAAAATACAAGAACTTTTCGTGCTTCTTGTCAATTTTTGTTGGTTTTCATCCAATGAACTTATTTCAGTCACCTGAATCCTTCTTCTTCAAAGCAAAAAGATTTCATCTTCAAATACAAGAACTTTTCGTGGTTTTGTTGATTTTCAGCAAATGAACATATTTCAGAGAGCTGGAAGTTTTTTCTTTAATAGCGTCAGATTTTATCTTGAAATACAAGAACTTTTCGTGGTTCTTGTCAATTTTTGATGATTTTCATCAAATGAACTTATTTCAGTCAGCTGGATCTTTCTTCTTCAAAGCAAAAAGATTTTATCTTCAAATACAAGAACTTTTCGTGGTTTTGTTGATTTTCAGCAAATGAACATATTTCAGCGAGCTGGAAGTTTTTTCTTGAATAGCGTCAGATTTTATCTTAAAATACAAGAACTTTTCGTGGTTCCTGTCAATTTTTGTTGGTTTTCATACAATGAACTTATTTCAGTCAGCTGGATCTTTCTTCTTCAAAGCAAAAAGATTTTATCTTCAAATACAAGAACTTTACGTGGTTTCGTTGGTTTTTGAGCAAATGAACATATTTCAGCGATCGAGAAGTTTTTTCTTTAATAGCGCAAGATTTTATCTTAAAATACAAGAACTTTTCGTGGTTTTGTTGGTTTTCAGCAAATGACCATATTTCAGCGAGCTGGAAGTTTTTTCTTTAATAGCGTCAGATTTTATCTTAAAATACAAGAACTTTTCGTGGTTCTTGTCAATTTTTGTTGATTTTCATCTAATGAACTTATTTCAGTCAGCTGGATCTTTCTTCTTCAAAGCAAAAAGATTTTATCTTCAAATACAAGAACTTTTCGTGGTTTTGTTGATTTTCAGCAAATGACCATATTTCAGCGAGCTGGAAGTTTTTTCTTTGATAGCGTCAGATTTTATCTTAAAATACAAGAACTTTTCGTGGTTCTTGTCAATTTTTGTTGATTTTCATCAAATGAACTTATTTCAGTCAGCTGGATCTTTCTTCTTCAAAGCAAAAAGATTTTATCTTCAATTACAAGAACTTTTCGTGGTTTTGTTGATTTTCAGCAAATGACCATATTTCAGCGAGCTGGAAGTTTTTTCTTTAATATCTTCAGATTTTATCCTAAAATGCAAGAACTTTTCGTGGTTCTTGTCAAATTTTGTTGGTTTTCTTCTCATGAACTCATTTCAGTCAGCTAGATCTTTCTTCTTCAAAGCAAAAAGATTTTATCTTCAAATACAAGAACTTTTCGTGGTTTTGTTGATTTTCAGCAAATGAACATATTTCAGCGAGCTAGAAGTTTTTTCATAAAAAGCGTCAGATTTTATGTTAAAATACAAGAACTTCTCGTGGTTCTTGTCAATTTTTGTTGGTTTTCATCTAATGAACTTATTTCAGTCAGCTGGATCTTTCTTCTTCAAAGCAAAAAGATTTTATCTTCAAATACAAGAACTTTTCGTGGTTTTGTTGATTTTCAGCAAATGAACATATTTCAGTGAGCGAGAAGTTTTTTCTTTAATAGCGTCACATTTTATCTTAAAATACAAGAACTTTTCGTGGTTCTTGTCAATTTTTGTTGGTTTTCATCCAATGAACTTATTTCAGTCAGCCAGATCTTTCTTCTTCAAAGCAAAAAGATTTTATCTTCAAATACAAGAACTTTACGTTGGTTTTGTTGGTTTTCAGCAAATGAACATATTTCAGCGAGCGAGAAGTTTTTTCTTCAATAGCGCAAGATTTTATCTTAAAATACAAGAACTTTTCGTGCTTCTTGTCAATTTTTGTTGGTTTTCATCCAATGAACTTATTTCAGTCAGCCAGATCTTTCTTCTTCAAAGCAAAAAGATTTTATCTTCAAATACAAGAAGTTTTCGTGGTTTTGTTGATTTTCAGCAAATGAACATATTTCAGCGAGCAAGAAGTTTTTTCTTTAATAGCGTCAGATTTTATCCTAAAATACAAGAACTTTTCGTGGTTCTTGTCAAATTTTGTTGGTTTTCATCTAATGAACGTATTTCAGTCAGCGAGATCTTTCTTCTTCAAAGCAAAAAGATTTTATCTTCAAATACAAGAACTTTTCGTGGTTTTGTTGATTTTCAGCAAATGAACATATTTCAGCGAGCGAGAAGTTTTTTCTTTAATAGCGTCAGATTTTATCTTAAAATACAAGAACTTTTCGTGGTTTTTGTCAATTTTTGTTGGTTTTCATCTAATGAACTTATTTCAGTCAGCTGGATCTTTCTTCTTCAAAGCAAAAAGATTTTATCTTCAAATACAAGAACTTTTCGTGGTTTTGTTGATTTTCAGCAAATGAACATATTTCAGCGAGGGATAAGTTTTTTCTTTAATGGCGTCAGATTTTACCTTAAAATAGAAGAACTTTTCGTGGTTCTTGTCAATTTTTGTTGGTTTTCATCCAATGAACTTATTTCAGTCAGCTGGATATTTCTTCTTCAAAGCAAAAAGATTTTATCTTCAAATGCAAGAACTTTACGTGGTTTTGTTGGTTTTCAGCAAATGAACATATTTCAGCGAGCTCGAAGTTTTTTCTTTAATAGCGCAAGATTTTATCTTAAAATACAAGAACTTTTCGTGCTTCTTGTCAATTTTTGTTGGTTTTCATCCAATGAACTTATTTCAGTCACCTGAATCCTTCTTCTTCAAAGCAAAAAGATTTCATCTTCAAATACAAGAACTTTTCGTGGTTTTGTTGATTTTCAGCAAATGAACATATTTCAGAGAGCTGGAAGTTTTTTCTTTAATAGCGTCAGATTTTATCTTGAAATACAAGAACTTTTCGTGGTTCTTGTCAATTTTTGATGATTTTCATCAAATGAACTTATTTCAGTCAGCTGGATCTTTCTTCTTCAAAGCAAAAAGATTTTATCTTCAAATACAAGAACTTTTCGTGGTTTTGTTGATTTTCAGCAAATGAACATATTTCAGCGAGCTGGAAGTTTTTTCTTTAATAGCGTCAGATGTTATCTTAAAATACAAGAACTTTTCGTGGTTCCTGTCAATTTTTGTTGGTTTTCATACAATGAACTTATTTCAGTCAGCTGGATCTTTCTTCTTCAAAGCAAAAAGATTTTATCTTCAAATACAAGAACTTTACGTGGTTTTGTTGGTTTTTGAGCAAATGAACATATTTCAGCGATCGAGAAGTTTTTTCTTTAATAGCGCAAGATTTTATCTTAAAATACAAGAACTTTTCGTGCTTCTTGTCAATTTTTGTTGGTTTTCATCCAATGAACTTATTTCAGTCACCTAAATCCTTCTTCTTCAAAGCAAAAAGATTTTATCTTCAAATACAAGAACTTTTCGTGGTTTTGTTGGTTTTCAGCAAATGACCATATTTCAGCGAGCTGGAAGTTTTTTCTTTAATAGCGTCAGATTTTATCTTAAAATACAAGAACTTTTCGTGGTTCTTGTCAATTTTTGTTGATTTTCATCTAATGAACTTATTTCAGTCAGCTGGATCTTTCTTCTTCAAAGCAAAAAGATTTTATCTTCAAATACAAGAACTTTTCGTGGTTTTGTTGATTTTCAGCAAATGACCATATTTCAGCGAGCTGGAAGTTTTTTCTTTGATAGCGTCAGATTTTATCTTAAAATACAAGAACTTTTCGTGGTTCTTGTCAATTTTTGTTGATTTTCATCAAATGAACTTATTTCAGTCAGCTGGATCTTTCTTCTTCAAAGCAAAAAGATTTTATCTTCAAATACAA
This sequence comes from Heptranchias perlo, assembly GCF_035084215.1. Classification (NCBI taxonomy): domain Eukaryota; kingdom Metazoa; phylum Chordata; class Chondrichthyes; order Hexanchiformes; family Hexanchidae; genus Heptranchias; species Heptranchias perlo. The sequence goes on from NW_027138591.1 coordinate 566,388, forward strand.
GAACTTTTCGTGGTTTTGTTGATTTTCAGCAAATGACCATATTTCAGCGAGCTGGAAGTTTTTTCTTTAATATCTTCAGATTTTATCCTAAAATGCAAGAACTTTTCGTGGTTCTTGTCAAATTTTGTTGGTTTTCTTCTCATGAACTCATTTCAGTCAGCTAGATCTTTCTTCTTCAAAGCAAAAAGATTTTATCTTCAAATACAAGAACTTTTCGTGGTTTTGTTGATTTTCAGCAAATGAACATATTTCAGCGAGCTGGAAGTTTTTTCATAAAAAGCGTCAGATTTTATGTTAAAATACAAGAACTTCTCGTGGTTCTTGTCAATTTTTGTTGGTTTTCATCTAATGAACTTATTTCAGTCAGCTGGATCTTTCTTCTTCAAAGCAAAAAGATTTTATCTTCAAATACAAGAACTTTTCGTGGTTTTGTTGATTTTCAGCAAATGACCATATTTCAGCGAGCTGCAAGTTTTTTCTTTAATAGCGTCAGATTTTATCCTAAAATACAAGAACTTTTCGTGGTTCTTGTCAATTTTTGTTGATTTTCATCTAATGAACTTATTTCAGTCAGCTGGATCTTTCTTCTTCAAAGCAAAAAGATTTTATCTTCAAATACAAGAACTTTTCGTGGTTTTGTTCATTTTCAGCAAATGAACATATTTCAGCGAGCGAGAAGTTTTTTCTTTAATCGCTTCAGATTTTATCCTAAAATGCAAGAACTTTTCGTGGTTCTTGTCAAATTTTGTTGGTTTTCTTCTCATGAACTCATTTCAGTCAGCTAGATCTTTCTTCTTCAAAGCAAAAAGATTTTATCTTCAAATACAAGAACTTTTCGTGGTTTTGTTGATTTTCAGCAAATGAACATATTTCAGCGAGCGAGAAGTTTTTTCATAAAAAGCGTCAGATTTTATGTTAAAATACAAGAACTTCTCGTGGTTCTTGTCAATTTTTGTTGGTTTTCATCTAATGAACTTATTTCAGTCAGCTGGATCTTTCTTCTTCAAAGCAAAAAGATTTTATCTTCAAATACAAGAACTTTTCGTGCTTTTGTTGATTTTCAGCAAATGAACATATTTCAGTGAGCGAGAAGTTTTTTCTTTAATAGCGTCACATTTTATCTTAAAATACAAGAACTTTTCGTGGTTCTTGTCAATTTTTGTTGGTTTTCATCCAATGAACTTATTTCAGTCAGCTGGATCTTTCTTCTTCAAAGCAAAAAGATTTTATCTTCAAATACAAGAACTTTTCGTGGTTTTGTTGATTTTCAGCAAATGAACATATTTCAGCGAGCTGGAAGTTTTTTCTTGAATAGCGTCAGATTTTATCTTAAAATACAAGAACTTTTCGTGGTTCCTGTCAATTTTTGTTGGTTTTCATACAATGAACTTATTTCAGTCAGCTGGATCTTTCTTCTTCAAAGCAAAAAGATTTTATCTTCAAATACAAGAACTTTACGTGGTTTCGTTGGTTTTTGAGCAAATGAACATATTTCAGCGATCGAGAAGTTTTTTCTTTAATAGCGCAAGATTTTATCTTAAAATACAAGAACTTTTCGTGCTTCTTGTCAATTTTTGTTGGTTTTCATCCAATGAACTTATTTCAGTCAGCTGGATCTTTCTTCTTCAAAGCAAAAAGATTTTATCTTCAATTACAAGAACTTTTCGTGGTTTTGTTGATTTTCAGCAAATGACCATATTTCAGCGAGCTGGAAGTTTTTTCTTTAATATCTTCAGATTTTATCCTAAAATGCAAGAACTTTTCGTGGTTCTTGTCAAATTTTGTTGGTTTTCTTCTCATGAACTCATTTCAGTCAGCTAGATCTTTCTTCTTCAAAGCAAAAAGATTTTATCTTCAAATACAAGAACTTTTCGTGGTTTTGTTGATTTTCAGCAAATGAACATATTTCAGCGAGCTGGAAGTTTTTTCATAAAAAGCGTCAGATTTTATGTTAAAATACAAGAACTTCTCGTGGTTCTTGTCAATTTTTGTTGGTTTTCATCTAATGAACTTATTTCAGTCAGCTGGATCTTTCTTCTTCAAAGCAAAAAGATTTTATCTTCAAATACAAGAACTTTTCGTGGTTTTGTTGATTTTCAGCAAATGAACATATTTCAGTGAGCGAGAAGTTTTTTCTTTAATAGCGTCACATTTTATCTTAAAATACAAGAACTTTTCGTGGTTCTTGTCAATTTTTGTTGGTTTTCATCCAATGAACTTATTTCAGTCAGCCAGATCTTTCTTCTTCAAAGCAAAAAGATTTTATCTTCAAATACAAGAACTTTACGTGGTTTTGTTGGTTTTCAGCAAATGAACATATTTCAGCGAGCGAGAAGTTTTTTCTTTAATAGCGCAAGATTTTATCTTAAAATACAAGAACTTTTCGTGCTTCTTGTCAATTTTTGTTGGTTTTCATCCAATGAACTTATTTCAGTCACCTAAATCCTTCTTCTTCAAAGCAAAAAGATTTTATCTTCAAATACAAGAACTTTTCGTGGTTTTGTTGGTTTTCAGCAAATGACCATATTTCAGCGAGCTGGAAGTTTTTTCTTTAATAGCGTCACATTTTATCTTAAAATACAAGAACTTTTCGTGGTTCTTGTCAATTTTTGTTGGTTTTCATCCAATGAACTTTTTTCAGTCAGCCAGATCTTTCTTCTTCAAAGCAAAAAGATTTTATCTTCAAATACAAGAACTTTACGTTGGTTTTGTTGGTTTTCAGCAAATGAACATATTTCAGCGAGCGAGAAGTTTTTTCTTCAATAGCGCAAGATTTTATCTTAAAATACAAGAACTTTTCGTGCTTCTTGTCAATTTTTGTTGGTTTTCATCCAATGAACTTATTTCAGTCAGCCAGATCTTTCTTCTTCAAAGCAAAAAGATTTTATCTTCAAATACAAGAAGTTTTCGTGGTTTTGTTGATTTTCAGCAAATGAACATATTTCAGCGAGCAAGAAGTTTTTTCTTTAATAGCGTCAGATTTTATCCTAAAATACAAGAACTTTTCGTGGTTCTTGTCAAATTTTGTTGGTTTTCATCTAATGAACGTATTTCAGTCAGCGAGATCTTTCTTCTTCAAAGCAAAAAGATTTTATCTTCAAATACAAGAACTTTTCGTGGTTTTGTTGATTTTCAGCAAATGAACATATTTCAGCGAGCGAGAAGTTTTTTCTTTAATAGCGTCAGATTTTATCTTAAAATACAAGAACTTTTCGTGGTTTTTGTCAATTTTTGTTGGTTTTCATCTAATGAACTTATTTCAGTCAGCTGGATCTTTCTTCTTCAAAGCAAAAAGATTTTATCTTCAAATACAAGAACTTTTCGTGGTTTTGTTGATTTTCAGCAAATGAACATATTTCAGCGAGGGATAAGTTTTTTCTTTAATGGCGTCAGATTTTACCTTAAAATAGAAGAACTTTTCGTGGTTCTTGTCAATTTTTGTTGGTTTTCATCCAATGAACTTATTTCAGTCAGCTGGATATTTCTTCTTCAAAGCAAAAAGATTTTATCTTCAAATACAAGAACTTTACGTGGTTTTGTTGGTTTTCAGCAAATGAACATATTTCAGCGAGCTCGAAGTTTTTTCTTTAATAGCGCAAGATTTTATCTTAAAATACAAGAACTTTTCGTGCTTCTTGTCAATTTTTGTTGGTTTTCATCCAATGAACTTATTTCAGTCACCTGAATCCTTCTTCTTCAAAGCAAAAAGATTTCATCTTCAAATACAAGAACTTTTCGTGGTTTTGTTGATTTTCAGCAAATGAACATATTTCAGAGAGCTGGAAGTTTTTTCTTTAATAGCGTCAGATTTTATCTTGAAATACAAGAACTTTTCGTGGTTCTTGTCAATTTTTGATGATTTTCATCAAATGAACTTATTTCAGTCAGCTGGATCTTTCTTCTTCAAAGCAAAAAGATTTTATCTTCAAATACAAGAACTTTTCGTGGTTTTGTTGATTTTCAGCAAATGAACATATTTCAGCGAGCTGGAAGTTTTTTCTTTAATAGCGTCAGATGTTATCTTAAAATACAAGAACTTTTCGTGGTTCCTGTCAATTTTTGTTGGTTTTCATACAATGAACTTATTTCAGTCAGCTGGATCTTTCTTCTTCAAAGCAAAAAGATTTTATCTTCAAATACAAGAACTTTACGTGGTTTTGTTGGTTTTTGAGCAAATGAACATATTTCAGCGATCGAGAAGTTTTTTCTTTAATAGCGCAAGATTTTATCTTAAAATACAAGAACTTTTCGTGCTTCTTGTCAATTTTTGTTGGTTTTCATCCAATGAACTTATTTCAGTCACCTAAATCCTTCTTCTTCAAAGCAAAAAGATTTTATCTTCAAATACAAGAACTTTTCGTGGTTTTGTTGGTTTTCAGCAAATGACCATATTTCAGCGAGCTGGAAGTTTTTTCTTTAATAGCGTCAGATTTTATCTTAAAATACAAGAACTTTTCGTGGTTCTTGTCAATTTTTGTTGATTTTCATCTAATGAACTTATTTCAGTCAGCTGGATCTTTCTTCTTCAAAGCAAAAAGATTTTATCTTCAAATACAAGAACTTTTCGTGGTTTTGTTGATTTTCAGCAAATGACCATATTTCAGCGAGCTGGAAGTTTTTTCTTTGATAGCGTCAGATTTTATCTTAAAATACAAGAACTTTTCGTGGTTCTTGTCAATTTTTGTTGATTTTCATCAAATGAACTTATTTCAGTCAGCTGGATCTTTCTTCTTCAAAGCAAAAAGATTTTATCTTCAAATACAAGAACTTTTCGTGGTTTTGTTGATTTTCAGCAAATGACCATATTTCAGCGAGCTGGAAGTTTTTTCTTTAATATCTTCAGATTTTATCCTAAAATGCAAGAACTTTTCGTGGTTCTTGTCAAATTTTGTTGGTTTTCTTCTCATGAACTCATTTCAGTCAGCTAGATCTTTCTTCTTCAAAGCAAAAAGATTTTATCTTCAAATACAAGAACTTTTCGTGGTTTTGTTGATTTTCAGCAAATGAACATATTTCAGCGAGCTGGAAGTTTTTTCATAAAAAGCGTCAGATTTTATGTTAAAATACAAGAACTTCTCGTGGTTCTTGTCAATTTTTGTTGGTTTTCATCTAATGAACTTATTTCAGTCAGCTGGATCTTTCTTCTTCAAAGCAAAAAGATTTTATCTTCAAATACAAGAACTTTTCGTGGTTTTGTTGATTTTCAGCAAATGACCATATTTCAGCGAGCTGCAAGTTTTTTCTTTAATAGCGTCAGATTTTATCCTAAAATACAAGAACTTTTCGTGGTTCTTGTCAATTTTTGTTGATTTTCATCTAATGAACTTATTTCAGTCAGCTGGATCTTTCTTCTTCAAAGCAAAAAGATTTTATCTTCAAATACAAGAACTTTTCGTGGTTTTGTTCATTTTCAGCAAATGAACATATTTCAGCGAGCGAGAAGTTTTTTCTTTAATCGCTTCAGATTTTATCCTAAAATGCAAGAACTTTTCGTGGTTCTTGTCAAATTTTGTTGGTTTTCTTCTCATGAACTCATTTCAGTCAGCTAGATCTTTCTTCTTCAAAGCAAAAAGATTTTATCTTCAAATACAAGAACTTTTCGTGGTTTTGTTGATTTTCAGCAAATGAACATATTTCAGCGAGCGAGAAGTTTTTTCATAAAAAGCGTCAGATTTTATGTTAAAATACAAGAACTTCTCGTGGTTCTTGTCAATTTTTGTTGGTTTTCATCTAATGAACTTATTTCAGTCAGCTGGATCTTTCTTCTTCAAAGCAAAAAGATTTTATCTTCAAATACAAGAACTTTTCGTGCTTTTGTTGATTTTCAGCAAATGAACATATTTCAGTGAGCGAGAAGTTTTTTCTTTAATAGCGTCACATTTTATCTTAAAATACAAGAACTTTTCGTGGTTCTTGTCAATTTTTGTTGGTTTTCATCCAATGAACTTATTTCAGTCAGCTGGATCTTTCTTCTTCAAAGCAAAAAGATTTTATCTTCAAATACAAGAACTTTTCGTGGTTTTGTTGATTTTCAGCAAATGAACATATTTCAGCGAGCTGGAAGTTTTTTCTTGAATAGCGTCAGATTTTATCTTAAAATACAAGAACTTTTCGTGGTTCCTGTCAATTTTTGTTGGTTTTCATACAATGAACTTATTTCAGTCAGCTGGATCTTTCTTCTTCAAAGCAAAAAGATTTTATCTTCAAATACAAGAACTTTACGTGGTTTCGTTGGTTTTTGAGCAAATGAACATATTTCAGCGATCGAGAAGTTTTTTCTTTAATAGCGCAAGATTTTATCTTAAAATACAAGAACTTTTCGTGCTTCTTGTCAATTTTTGTTGGTTTTCATCCAATGAACTTATTTCAGTCACCTAAATCCTTCTTCTTCAAAGCAAAAAGATTTTATCTTCAAATACAAGAACTTTTCGTGGTTTTGTTGGTTTTCAGCAAATGACCATATTTCAGCGAGCTGGAAGTTTTTTCTTTAATAGCGTCAGATTTTATCTTAAAATACAAGAACTTTTCGTGGTTCTTGTCAATTTTTGTTGATTTTCATCTAATGAACTTATTTCAGTCAGCTGGATCTTTCTTCTTCAAAGCAAAAAGATTTTATCTTCAAATACAAGAACTTTTCGTGGTTTTGTTGATTTTCAGCAAATGACCATATTTCAGCGAGCTGGAAGTTTTTTCTTTGATAGCGTCAGATTTTATCTTAAAATACAAGAACTTTTCGTGGTTCTTGTCAATTTTTGTTGATTTTCATCAAATGAACTTATTTCAGTCAGCTGGATCTTTCTTCTTCAAAGCAAAAAGATTTTATCTTCAATTACAAGAACTTTTCGTGGTTTTGTTGATTTTCAGCAAATGACCATATTTCAGCGAGCTGGAAGTTTTTTCTTTAATATCTTCAGATTTTATCCTAAAATGCAAGAACTTTTCGTGGTTCTTGTCAAATTTTGTTGGTTTTCTTCTCATGAACTCATTTCAGTCAGCTAGATCTTTCTTCTTCAAAGCAAAAAGATTTTATCTTCAAATACAAGAACTTTTCGTGGTTTTGTTGATTTTCAGCAAATGAACATATTTCAGCGAGCTGGAAGTTTTTTCATAAAAAGCGTCAGATTTTATGTTAAAATACAAGAACTTCTCGTGGTTCTTGTCAATTTTTGTTGGTTTTCATCTAATGAACTTATTTCAGTCAGCTGGATCTTTCTTCTTCAAAGCAAAAAGATTTTATCTTCAAATACAAGAACTTTTCGTGGTTTTGTTGATTTTCAGCAAATGAACATATTTCAGTGAGCGAGAAGTTTTTTCTTTAATAGCGTCACATTTTATCTTAAAATACAAGAACTTTTCGTGGTTCTTGTCAATTTTTGTTGGTTTTCATCCAATGAACTTATTTCAGTCAGCCAGATCTTTCTTCTTCAAAGCAAAAAGATTTTATCTTCAAATACAAGAACTTTACGTGGTTTTGTTGGTTTTCAGCAAATGAACATATTTCAGCGAGCGAGAAGTTTTTTCTTTAATAGCGCAAGATTTTATCTTAAAATACAAGAACTTTTCGTGCTTCTTGTCAATTTTTGTTGGTTTTCATCCAATGAACTTATTTCAGTCACCTAAATCCTTCTTCTTCAAAGCAAAAAGATTTTATCTTCAAATACAAGAACTTTTCGTGGTTTTGTTGGTTTTCAGCAAATGACCATATTTCAGCGAGCTGGAAGTTTTTTCTTTAATAGCGTCAGATTTTATCTTAAAATACAAGAACTTTTCGTGGTTCTTGTCAATTTTTGTTGATTTTCATCTAATGAACTTATTTCAGTCAGCTGGATCTTTCTTCTTCAAAGCAAAAAGATTTTATCTTCAAATACAAGAACTTTTCGTGGTTTTGTTGATTTTCAGCAAATGACCATATTTCAGCGAGCTGGAAGTTTTTTCTTTGATAGCGTCAGATTTTATCTTAAAATACAAGAACTTTTCGTGGTTCTTGTCAATTTTTGTTGATTTTCATCAAATGAACTTATTTCAGTCAGCTGGATCTTTCTTCTTCAAAGCAAAAAGATTTTATCTTCAAATACAAGAACTTTTCGTGGTTTTGTTGATTTTCAGCAAGTGACCATATTTCAGCGAGCTGGAAGTTTTTTCTTTAATAGCGTCAGATTTGATCTTAAAATACAAGAACTTTTCGTGGTTCTTGTCAATTTTTGTTGATTTTCATCCAATGAACTTATTTCAGTCAGCTGGATCTTTCTTCTTCAAAGCAAAAAGATTTTATCTTCAAATACAATAACTTTTCGTGGTTTTGTTGATTTTCAGCAAATGAACATATTTCAGCGAGCTAGAAGTTTTTTCTTTAATAGCGTCAGATTTTATCCGAAAATACAAGAACTTCTCGTGGTTCTTGTCAATTTTTGTTGGTTTTCATCTAATGAACTTATTTCAGTCAGCTGGATCTTTCTTCTTCAAAGCAAAAAGATTTTATCTTCAAATACAAGAACTTTTCGTGGTTTTGTTGATTTTCAGCAAATGACCATATTTCAGCGAGCTGCAAGTTTTTTCTTTAATAGCGTCAGATTTTATCCTAAAATACAAGAACTTTTCGTGGTTCTTGTCAATTTTTGTTGATTTTCATCTAATGAACTTATTTCAGTCAGCTGGATCTTTCTTCTTCAAAGCAAAAAGATTTTATCTTCAAATACAAGAACTTTTCGTGGTTTTGTTCATTTTCAGCAAATGAACATATTTCAGCGAGCGAGAAGTTTTTTCTTTAATCGCTTCAGATTTTATCCTAAAATGCAAGAACTTTTCGTGGTTCTTGTCAAATTTTGTTGGTTTTCTTCTCATGAACTCATTTCAGTCAGCTAGATCTTTCTTCTTCAAAGCAAAAAGATTTTATCTTCAAATACAAGAACTTTTCGTGGTTTTGTTGATTTTCAGCAAATGAACATATTTCAGCGAGCGAGAAGTTTTTTCATAAAAAGCGTCAGATTTTATGTTAAAATACAAGAACTTCTCGTGGTTCTTGTCAATTTTTGTTGGTTTTCATCTAATGAACTTATTTCAGTCAGCTGGATCTTTCTTCTTCAAAGCAAAAAGATTTTATCTTCAAATACAAGAACTTTTCGTGCTTTTGTTGATTTTCAGCAAATGAACATATTTCAGTGAGCGAGAAGTTTTTTCTTTAATAGCGTCACATTTTATCTTAAAATACAAGAACTTTTCGTGGTTCTTGTCAATTTTTGTTGGTTTTCATCCAATGAACTTATTTCAGTCAGCTGGATCTTTCTTCTTCAAAGCAAAAAGATTTTATCTTCAAATACAAGAACTTTTCGTGGTTTTGTTGATTTTCAGCAAATGAACATATTTCAGCGAGCTGGAAGTTTTTTCTTGAATAGCGTCAGATTTTATCTTAAAATACAAGAACTTTTCGTGGTTCCTGTCAATTTTTGTTGGTTTTCATACAATGAACTTATTTCAGTCAGCTGGATCTTTCTTCTTCAAAGCAAAAAGATTTTATCTTCAAATACAAGAACTTTACGTGGTTTCGTTGGTTTTTGAGCAAATGAACATATTTCAGCGATCGAGAAGTTTTTTCTTTAATAGCGCAAGATTTTATCTTAAAATACAAGAACTTTTCGTGCTTCTTGTCAATTTTTGTTGGTTTTCATCCAATGAACTTATTTCAGTCACCTAAATCCTTCTTCTTCAAAGCAAAAAGATTTTATCTTCAAATACAAGAACTTTTCGTGGTTTTGTTGGTTTTCAGCAAATGACCATATTTCAGCGAGCTGGAAGTTTTTTCTTTAATAGCGTCAGATTTTATCTTAAAATACAAGAACTTTTCGTGGTTCTTGTCAATTTTTGTTGATTTTCATCTAATGAACTTATTTCAGTCAGCTGGATCTTTCTTCTTCAAAGCAAAAAGATTTTATCTTCAAATACAAGAACTTTTCGTGGTTTTGTTGATTTTCAGCAAATGACCATATTTCAGCGAGCTGGAAGTTTTTTCTTTGATAGCGTCAGATTTTATCTTAAAATACAAGAACTTTTCGTGGTTCTTGTCAATTTTTGTTGATTTTCATCAAATGAACTTATTTCAGTCAGCTGGATCTTTCTTCTTCAAAGCAAAAAGATTTTATCTTCAATTACAAGAACTTTTCGTGGTTTTGTTGATTTTCAGCAAATGACCATATTTCAGCGAGCTGGAAGTTTTTTCTTTAATATCTTCAGATTTTATCCTAAAATGCAAGAACTTTTCGTGGTTCTTGTCAAATTTTGTTGGTTTTCTTCTCATGAACTCATTTCAGTCAGCTAGATCTTTCTTCTTCAAAGCAAAAAGATTTTATCTTCAAATACAAGAACTTTTCGTGGTTTTGTTGATTTTCAGCAAATGAACATATTTCAGCGAGCTGGAAGTTTTTTCATAAAAAGCGTCAGATTTTATGTTAAAATACAAGAACTTCTCGTGGTTCTTGTCAATTTTTGTTGGTTTTCATCTAATGAACTTATTTCAGTCAGCTGGATCTTTCTTCTTCAAAGCAAAAAGATTTTATCTTCAAATACAAGAACTTTTCGTGGTTTTGTTGATTTTCAGCAAATGAACATATTTCAGTGAGCGAGAAGTTTTTTCTTTAATAGCGTCACATTTTATCTTAAAATACAAGAACTTTTCGTGGTTCTTGTCAATTTTTGTTGGTTTTCATCCAATGAACTTATTTCAGTCAGCCAGATCTTTCTTCTTCAAAGCAAAAAGATTTTATCTTCAAATACAAGAACTTTACGTGGTTTTGTTGGTTTTCAGCAAATGAACATATTTCAGCGAGCGAGAAGTTTTTTCTTTAATAGCGCAAGATTTTATCTTAAAATACAAGAACTTTTCGTGCTTCTTGTCAATTTTTGTTGGTTTTCATCCAATGAACTTATTTCAGTCACCTAAATCCTTCTTCTTCAAAGCAAAAAGATTTTATCTTCAAATACAAGAACTTTTCGTGGTTTTGTTGGTTTTCAGCAAATGACCATATTTCAGCGAGCTGGAAGTTTTTTCTTTAATAGCGTCAGATTTTATCTTAAAATACAAGAACTTTTCGTGGTTCTTGTCAATTTTTGTTGATTTTCATCTAATGAACTTATTTCAGTCAGCTGGATCTTTCTTCTTCAAAGCAAAAAGATTTTATCTTCAAATACAAGAACTTTTCGTGGTTTTGTTGATTTTCAGCAAATGACCATATTTCAGCGAGCTGGAAGTTTTTTCTTTGATAGCGTCAGATTTTATCTTAAAATACAAGAACTTTTCGTGGTTCTTGTCAATTTTTGTTGATTTTCATCAAATGAACTTATTTCAGTCAGCTGGATCTTTCTTCTTCAAAGCAAAAAGATTTTATCTTCAAATACAAGAACTTTTCGTGGTTTTGTTGATTTTCAGCAAGTGACCATATTTCAGCGAGCTGGAAGTTTTTTCTTTAATAGCGTCAGATTTGATCTTAAAATACAAGAACTTTTCGTGGTTCTTGTCAATTTTTGTTGATTTTCATCCAATGAACTTATTTCAGTCAGCTGGATCTTTCTTCTTCAAAGCAAAAAGATTTTATCTTCAAATACAATAACTTTTCGTGGTTTTGTTGATTTTCAGCAAATGAACATATTTCAGCGAGCTAGAAGTTTTTTCTTTAATAGCGTCAGATTTTATCCGAAAATACAAGAACTTTTCGTGGTTCTTGTCAAATTTTGTTGGTTTTCATCTAATGAACTTATTTCAGTCAGCCAGATCTTTCTTCTTCAAAGCAAAAAGATTTTATCTTCAAATACAAGAACATTTCGTGGTTTTGTTGATTTTCAGCAAATGAACATATTTCAGCGAGCTGGAAGTTTTTTCTTTGATGGCGTCAGATTTTATCTTAAAATACAAGAACTTTTCGTGGTTCTTGTCAATTTTTGTTGATTTTCATCAAATGAACTTACTTCAGTCAGCTGGATCTTTCTTCTTCAAAGCAAAAAGATTTTATCTTCAAATACAAGAACTTTTCGTGGTTTTGTTGATTTTCAGCAAGTGACCATATTTCAGCGAGCTGGAAGTTTTTTCTTTAATCGCGTCAGATTTGATCTTAAAATACAAGAACTTTTCGTGGTTCTTGTCAATTTTTGTTGATTTTCATCCAATGAACTTATTTCAGTCAGCTGGATCTTTCTTCTTCAAAGCAAAAAGATTTTATCTTCAAATACAATAACTTTTCGTGGTTTTGTTGATTTTCAGCAAATGAACATATTTCAGCGAGCTAGAAGTTTTTTCTTTAATAGCGTCAGATTTTATCCGAAAATACAAGAACTTTTCGAGGTTCTTGTCAAATTTTGTTGGTTTTCATCTAATGAACGTATTTCAGTCAGCTAGATCTTTCTTCTTCAAAGCAAAACGATTTTATCTTCAAATACAAGAACATTTCGTGGTTTTGTTGATTTTCAGCAAATGAACATATTTCAGCGAGCAAGAAGTTTTTTCTTTAATAGCGTCAGATTTTATCCTAAAATACAAGAACTTTTCGTGGTTCTTGTCAAATTTTGTTGGTTTTCATCTAATGAACGTATTTCAGTCAGCTAGATCTTTCTTCTTCAAAGCAAAACGATTTTATCTTCAAATACAAGAACATTTCGTGGTTTTGTTGATTTTCAGCAAATGAACATATTTCAGCGAGCTGGAAGTTTTTTCTTTGATGGCGTCAGATTTTATCTTAAAATACAAGAACTTTTCGTGGTTCTTGTCAATTTTTGTTGATTTTCATCAAATGAACTTACTTCAGTCAGCTGGATCTTTCTTCTTCAAAGCAAAAAGATTTTATCTTCAAATACAAGAACTTTTCGTGGTTTTGTTGATTTTCAGCAAGTGACCATATTTCAGCGAGCTGGAAGTTTTTTCTTTAATCGCGTCAGATTTGATCTTAAAATACAAGAACTTTTCGTGGTTCTTGTCAATTTTTGTTGATTTTCATCCAATGAACTTATTTCAGTCAGCTGGATCTTTCTTCTTCAAAGCAAAAAGATTTTATCTTCAAATACAATAACTTTTCGTGGTTTTGTTGATTTTCAGCAAATGAACATATTTCAGCGAGCTAGAAGTTTTTTCTTTAATAGCGTCAGATTTTATCCGAAAATACAAGAACTTTTCGAGGTTCTTGTCAAATTTTGTTGGTTTTCATCTAATGAACTTATTTCAATCAGCCAGATCTTTCTTCTTCAAAGCAAAAAGATTTTATCTTCAAATACAAGAACTTTTCGTGGTTTTGTTGATTTTCAGCAAATGAACATATTTCAGCGAGCAAGAAGTTTTTTCTTTAATAGCGTCAGATTTTATCCTAAAATACAAGAACTTTTCGTGGTTCTTGTCAAATTTTGTTGGTTTTCATCTAATGAACGTATTTCAGTCAGCTAGATCTTTCTTCTTCAAAGCAAAACGATTTTATCTTCAAATACAAGAACTTTTCGTGGTTTTGTTGATTTTCAGCAAATGACCATATTTCAGCGAGCTGGAAGTTTTTTCTTTAATAGCGTCAGATTTGATCTTAAAATACAAGAACTTTTCGTGGTTCTTGTCAATTTTTGTTGGTTTTCATCCAATGAACTTATTTCAGTCAGCTGGATCTTTCTTCTTCAAAGCAAAAAGATTTTATCTTCAAATACAAGAACTTTTCGTGGTTTTGTTGATTTTCAGCAAATGAACATATTTCAGTGAGCGAGAAGTTTTTTCTTTAATTGCGTCACATTTTATCTTAAAATACAAGAACTTTTCGTGGTTCTTGTCAATTTTTGTTGGTTTTCATCCAATGAACTTATTTCAGTCAGCCAGATCTTTCTTCTTCAAAGCAAAAAGATTTTATCTTCAAATACAAGAACTTTTCGTGGTTTTGTTGATTTTCAGCAAATGAACATATTTCAGCGAGCAAGAAGTTTTTTCTTTAATAGCGTCAGATTTTATCCTAAAATACAAGAACTTTTCGTGGTTCTTGTCAAATTTTGTTGGTTTTCATCTAATGAACGTATTTCAGTCAGCTAGATCTTTCTTCTTCAAAGCAAAAAGATTTTATCTTCAAATACAAGAACTTTTCGTGGTTTTGTTGATTTTCAGCAAATGAACATATTTCAGCGAGCTAGAAGTTTTTTCTTTAATAGCGTCAGATTTTATCTTAAAATACAAGAACTTTTCGTGGTTCTTGTCAATTTTTGTTGGTTTTCATTTAATGAACTTATTTCAGTCAGCTGGATCTTTCTTCTTCAAAGCAAAAAGATTTTATCTTCAAATACGAGAACTTTTCGTGGTTTTGTTGATTTTCAGCAAATGAACATATTTCAGCGAGGGAGAAGTTTTTTCTTTAATAGCGCAAGATTTTATCTTAAAATACAAGAACTTTTCGTGCTTCTTGTCAATTTTTGTTGGTTTTCATCCAATGAACTTATTTCAGTCACCTAAATCCTTCTTCTCCAAAGCAAAAAGATTTCATCTTCAAATACAAGAACTTTTCGTGGTTTTGTTGATTTTCAGCAAATGAACATATTTCAGAGAGCTGGAAGTTTTTTCTTTAATGGCGTCAGATTTTATCTTGAAATACAAGAACTTTTCGTGGTTGTTGTCAATTTTTGATGATTTTCATCAAATGAACTTATTTCAGTCAGCTGGATCTTTCTTCTTCAAAGCAAAAAGATTTTATCTTCAAATACAAGAACTTTTCGTGGTTTTGTTGATTTTCAGCAAATGACCATATTTCAGCGAGCTGGAAGTTTTTTCTTTGATAGCGTCAGATTTTATCTTAAAATACAAGAACTTTTCGTGGTTCTTGTCAATTTTTGTTGATTTTCATCAAATGAACTTATTTCAGTCAGCTGGATCTTTCTTCTTCAAAGCAAAAAGATTTTATCTTCAAATACAAGAACTTTTCGTGGTTTTGTTGATTTTCAGCAAGTGACCATATTTCAGCGAGCTGGAAGTTTTTTCTTTAATCGCGTCAGATTTGATCTTAAAATACAAGAACTTTTCGTGGTTCTTGTCAATTTTTGTTGATTTTCATCCAATGAACTTATTTCAGTCAGCTGGATCTTTCTTCTTCAAAGCAAAAAGATTTTATCTTCAAATACAATAACTTTTCGTGGTTTTGTTGATTTTCAGCAAATGAACATATTTCAGCGAGCTAGAAGTTTTTTCTTTAATAGCGTCAGATTTTATCCGAAAATACAAGAACTTTTCGAGGTTCTTGTCAAATTTTGTTGGTTTTCATCTAATGAACTTATTTCAATCAGCCAGATCTTTCTTCTTCAAAGCAAAAAGATTTTATCTTCAAATACAAGAACTTTTCGTGGTTTTGTTGATTTTCAGCAAATGAACATATTTCAGCGAGCAAGAAGTTTTTTCTTTAATAGCGTCAGATTTTATCCTAAAATACAAGAACTTTTCGTGGTTCTTGTCAAATTTTGTTGGTTTTCATCTAATGAACGTATTTCAGTCAGCTAGATCTTTCTTCTTCAAAGCAAAACGATTTTATCTTCAAATACAAGAACTTTTCGTGGTTTTGTTGATTTTCAGCAAATGACCATATTTCAGCGAGCTGGAAGTTTTTTCTTTAATAGCGTCAGATTTGATCTTAAAATACAAGAACTTTTCGTGGTTCTTGTCAATTTTTGTTGGTTTTCATCCAATGAACTTATTTCAGTCAGCTGGATCTTTCTTCTTCAAAGCAAAAAGATTTTATCTTCAAATACAAGAACTTTTCGTGGTTTTGTTGATTTTCAGCAAATGAACATATTTCAGTGAGCGAGAAGTTTTTTCTTTAATTGCGTCACATTTTATCTTAAAATACAAGAACTTTTCGTGGTTCTTGTCAATTTTTGTTGGTTTTCATCCAATGAACTTATTTCAGTCAGCCAGATCTTTCTTCTTCAAAGCAAAAAGATTTTATCTTCAAATACAAGAACTTTTCGTGGTTTTGTTGATTTTCAGCAAATGAACATATTTCAGCGAGCAAGAAGTTTTTTCTTTAATAGCGTCAGATTTTATCCTAAAATACAAGAACTTTTCGTGGTTCTTGTCAAATTTTGTTGGTTTTCATCTAATGAACGTATTTCAGTCAGCTAGATCTTTCTTCTTCAAAGCAAAAAGATTTTATCTTCAAATACAAGAACTTTTCGTGGTTTTGTTGATTTTCAGCAAATGAACATATTTCAGCGAGCTAGAAGTTTTTTCTTTAATAGCGTCAGATTTTATCTTAAAATACAAGAACTTTTCGTGGTTCTTGTCAATTTTTGTTGGTTTTCATTTAATGAACTTATTTCAGTCAGCTGGATCTTTCTTCTTCAAAGCAAAAAGATTTTATCTTCAAATACGAGAACTTTTCGTGGTTTTGTTGATTTTCAGCAAATGAACATATTTCAGCGAGGGAGAAGTTTTTTCTTTAATAGCGCAAGATTTTATCTTAAAATACAAGAACTTTTCGTGCTTCTTGTCAATTTTTGTTGGTTTTCATCCAATGAACTTATTTCAGTCACCTAAATCCTTCTTCTCCAAAGCAAAAAGATTTCATCTTCAAATACAAGAACTTTTCGTGGTTTTGTTGATTTTCAGCAAATGAACATATTTCAGAGAGCTGGAAGTTTTTTCTTTAATGGCGTCAGATTTTATCTTGAAATACAAGAACTTTTCGTGGTTGTTGTCAATTTTTGATGATTTTCATCAATTGAACTTATTTCAGTCAGCTGGATCTTTCTTCTTCAAAGCAAAAAGATTTTATCTTCAAATACAAGAACTTTTCGTGGTTTTGTTGATTTTCAGCAAATGACCATATTTCAGCGAGCTGGAAGTTTTTTCTTTGATAGCGTCAGATTTTATCTTAAAATACAAGAACTTTTCGTGGTTCTTGTCAATTTTTGTTGATTTTCATCAAATGAACTTATTTCAGTCAGCTGGATCTTTCTTCTTCAAAGCAAAAAGATTTTATCTTCAAATACAAGAACTTTTCGTGGTTTTGTTGATTTTCAGCAAGTGACCATATTTCAGCGAGCTGGAAGTTTTTTCTTTAATCGCGTCAGATTTGATCTTAAAATACAAGAACTTTTCGTGGTTCTTGTCAATTTTTGTTGATTTTCATCCAATGAACTTATTTCAGTCAGCTGGATCTTTCTTCTTCAAAGCAAAAAGATTTTATCTTCAAATACAATAACTTTTCGTGGTTTTGTTGATTTTCAGCAAATGAACATATTTCAGCGAGCTAGAAGTTTTTTCTTTAATAGCGTCAGATTTTATCCGAAAATACAAGAACTTTTCGTGGTTCTTGTCAAATTTTGTTGGTTTTCATCTAATAAACTTATTTCAGTCAGCCAGATCTTTCTTCTTCAAAGCAAAAAGATTTTATCTTCAAATACAAGAACTTTTCGTGGTTTTGTTGATTTTCAGCAAATGAACATATTTCAGCGAGCAAGAAGTTTTTTCTTTAATAGCGTCAGATTTTATCCTAAAATACAAGAACTTTTCGTGGTTCTTGTCAAATTTTGTTGGTTTTCATCTAATGAACGTATTTCAGTCAGCTAGATCTTTCTTCTTCAAAGCAAAACGATTTTATCTTCAAATACAAGAACTTTTCGTGGTTTTGTTGATTTTCAGCAAATGACCATATTTCAGCGAGCTGGAAGTTTTTTCTTTAATAGCGTCAGATTTGATCTTAAAATACAAGAACTTTTCGTGGTTCTTGTCAATTTTTGTTGGTTTTCATCCAATGAACTTATTTCAGTCAGCTGGATCTTTCTTCTTCAAAGCAAAAAGATTTTATCTTCAAATACAAGAACTTTTCGTGGTTTTGTTGATTTTCAGCAAATGAACATATTTCAGCGAGCGAGAAGTTTTTTCTTTAATAGCGTCAGATTTTATCCTAAAATACAAGAACTTTTCGTGGTTCTTGTCAAATTTTGTTGGTTTTCATCTAATGAACTTATTTCAGTCAGCTAGATCTTTCTTCTTCAAAGCAAAAAGATTTTATCTTCAAATACAAGAACTTTTCGTGGTTTTGTTGATTTTCAGCAAATGAACATATTTCAGTGAGCGAGAAGTTTTTTCTTTAATAGCGTCACATTTTATCTTAAAATACAAGAACTTTTCGTGGTTCTTGTCAATTTTTGTTGGTTTTCATCCAATGAACTTATTTCAGTCAGCCAGATCTTTCTTCTTCAAAGCAAAAAGATTTTATCTTCAAATACAAGAACTTTTCGTGGTTTTGTTGATTTTCAGCAAATGAACATATTTCAGCAAGCAAGAAGTTTTTTCTTTAATAGCGTCAGATTTTATCCTAAAATACAAGAACTTTTCGTGGTTCTTGTCAAATTTTGTTGGTTTTCATTTAATGAACGTATTTCAGTCAGCTAGATCTTTCTTCTTCAAATCAAAAAGATTTTATCTTCAAATACAAGAACTTTTCGTGGTTTTGTTGATTTTCAGCAAATGAACATATTTCAGCGAGCTAGAAGTTTTTTCTTTAATAGCGTCAGATTTTATCTTAAAATACAAGAACTTTTCGTGGTTCTTGTCAATTTTTGTTGGTTTTCATTTAATGAACTTATTTCAGTCAGCTGGATCTTTCTTCTTCAAAGCAAAAAGATTTTATCTTCAAATACGAGAACTTTTCGTGGTTTTGTTGATTTTCAGCAAATGAACATATTTCAGCGAGGGAGAAGTTTTTTCTTTAATAGCGCAAGATTTTATCTTAAAATACAAGAACTTTTCGTGCTTCTTGTCAATTTTTGTTGGTTTTCATCCAATGAACTTATTTCAGTCACCTAAATCCTTCTTCTCCAAAGCAAAAAGATTTCATCTTCAAATACAAGAACTTTTCGTGGTTTTGTTGATTTTCAGCAAATGAACATATTTCAGAGAGCTGGAAGTTTTTTCTTTAATGGCGTCAGATTTTATCTTGAAATACAAGAACTTTTCGTGGTTGTTGTCAATTTTTGATGATTTTCATCAAATGAACTTATTTCAGTCAGCTGGATCTTTCTTCTTCAAAGCAAAAAGATTTTATCTTCAAATACAAGAACTTTTCGTGGTTTTGTTGATTTTCAGCAAATGAACATATTTCAGCGAGCTGGAAGTTTTTTCTTTCATAGCGTCAGATTTTATGTTAAAATACAAGAACTTTTCGTGGTTCCTGTCAATTTTTGTTGGTTTTCATACAATGAACTTATTTCAGTCAGCTGGATCTTTCTTCTTCAAAGCAAAAAGATTTTATCTTCAAATACAAGAACTTTACGTGGTTTTGTTGGTTTTCAGCAAATGAACATATTTCAGCGAGCGAGAAGTTTTTTCTTTAATAGCGCAAGATTTTATCTTAAAATACAAGAACTTTTCGTGCTTCTTGTCAATTTTTGCTGGTTTTCATCCAATGAACTTATTTCAGTCACCTAAATCCTTCTTCTTCAAAGCAAAAAGATTTTATCTTCAAATACAAGAACTTTTCGTGGTTTTGTTGATTTTCAGCAAATGACCATATTTCAGCGAGCTGGAAGTTTTTTCTTTAATAGCGTCAGATTTTATCTTAAAATACAAGAACTTTTCGTGGTTCTTGTCAATTTTTGTTGATTTTCATCCAATGAACTTATTTCAGTCAGCTGGATCTTTCTTCTTCAAAGCAAAAAGATTTATCTTCAAATACAATAACTTTTCGTGGCTTTGTTGATATTCAGCAAATGAACATATTTCAGCGAGAGAGAAGTTTTTCCTTTAAAAGCGTCAGATTTTATCCGAAAATGCAAGAACTTTTCGTGGTTCTTGTCAAATTTTGTTGGTTTTCTTCTCATGAACTCATTTCAGTCAGCTAGATCTTTCTTCTTCAAAGCAAAAAGATTTTATCTTCAAATACAAGAACTTTTCCTGGTTTTGTTGATTTTCAGCAAATGAACATATTTCAGCGAGCTAGAAGTTTTTTCATAAAAAGCGTCAGATTTTATGTTAAAATACAAGAACTTCTCGTGGTTCTTGTCAATTTTTGTTGGTTTTCATCTAATGAACTTATTTCAGTCAGCTGGATCTTTCTTCTTCAAAGCAAAAAGATTTTATCTTCAAATACAAGAACTTTTCGTGGTTTTGTTCGTTTTCAGCAAATGAACATATTTCAGCGAGCAAGAAGTTTTTTGTTTAATAGCGCAAGATTTTATCTTAAAATAAAAGAACTTTTCGTGGTTCTTGTCAATTTTTGTTGGTTTTCATCTGATGAACTTATTTCAGTCACCGAGATCTTTCTTCTTCAAAGCAAAAAGATTTTATCTTCAAATACAAGAACTTTTCGTGGTTTTGTTGATTTTCAGCAAATGAACATATTTCAGCGAGCTGGAAGTTTTTTCTTTAATAGTGCAAGATTTTATCTTGAAATACAAGAACTTTTCGTGGTTCTTATCAATTTTTGTTGATTTTCATCAAATTAAGTTATTTCAGTCAGCTGGATCTTTCTTCTTCCAAGCAAAAAGATTTTATCTTCAAATACAAGAACTTTTCGTGGTTTTGTTGATTTTCAGCAAATGAACATATTTCAGCGAGCTGGAAGTTTTTTCTTTAATGGCGTCAGATTTTATCTTAAAATACAAGAACTTTTCGTGGTTCCTGTCAATTTTAGTTGGTTTTCATCCAATGAACTTATTTCAGTCACCTAAATCCTTCTTCTTCAAAGCAAAAAGATTTTATCTTCAAATACAAGAACTTTTCGTGGTTTTGTTGATTTTCAGCACATGACCATATTTCAGCGAGCTGGAAGTTTTTTCTTTAATAGCGTCAGATTTTATCTTAAAATACAAGAACTTTTCGTGGTTCTTGTCAATTTTTGTTGATTTTCATCTAATGAACTTATTTCAGTCAGCTGGATATTTCTTCAAAGCAAAAAGATTTTATATTCAAATACAAGAACTTTACGTGGTTTTGTTGGTTTTCAGCAAATGACCATATTTCAGCGAGCTGGAAGTTTTTTCTTTGATAGCGTCTGATTTTATCTTAAAATACAAGAACTTTTCGTGGTTCTTGTCAATTTTTGTTGATTTTCATCAAATGAACTTATTTCAGTCAACTGGCTCTTTCTTCTTCAAAGCAAAAAAATTTTATCTTCAAATACAATAACTTTTCGTGGTTTTGTTGATTTTCAGCAAATGAACATATTTCAGCGAGCGAGAAGTTTTTTCTTTAATGGCGTCAGATTTTATCTTAAAATACAAGAACTTTTCGTGGTTCCTGTCAATTTTAGTTGGTTTTCATCCAATGAACTTATTTCAGTCACCTAAATCCTTCTTCTTCAAAGCAAAAAGATTTTATCTTCAAATACAAGAACTTTTCGTGGTTTTGTTGATTTTCAGCACATGACCATATTTCAGCGAGCTGGAAGTTTTTTCTTTAATAGCGTCAGATTTTATCTTAAAATACAAGAACTTTTCGTGGTTCTTGTCAATTTTTGTTGATTTTCATCTAATGAACTTATTTCAGTCAGCTGGATATTTCTTCAAAGCAAAAAGATTTTATATTCAAATACAAGAACTTTACGTGGTTTTGTTGGTTTTCAGCAAATGACCATATTTCAGCGAGCTGGAAGTTTTTTCTTTGATAGCGTCTGATTTTATCTTAAAATACAAGAACTTTTCGTGGTTCTTGTCAATTTTTGTTGATTTTCATCAAATGAACTTATTTCAGTCAACTGGCTCTTTCTTCTTCAAAGCAAAAAAATTTTATCTTCAAATACAATAACTTTTCGTGGTTTTGTTGATTTTCAGCAAATGAACATATTTCAGCGAGCGAGAAGTTTTTTCTTTAATAGCGTCAGATTTTATCCTAAAATACAAGAACTTTTCGTGGTTCTTGTCAAATTTTGTTGGTTTTCATCTCATGAACGTATTTCAGTCAGCTCGATCTTTCTTCTTCAAAGCAAAAAGATTTTATCTTCAAATACAAGAACTTTTCGTGGTTTTGTTGATTTTCAGCAAATGAACATATTTCAGCGAGCGAGAAGTTTTTTCTTAAATGGCGTCAGATTTTACCTTAAAATACAAGAACTTTTCGTGGTTCTTGTCAATTTTTTTTGGTTTTCATCTAATGAACGTATTTCAGTCAGCTAGATCTTTCTTCTTCAAAGCAAAAAGATTTTATCTTCAAATACAAGAACTTTTCGTGGTTTTGTTGATTTTCAGCAAATGAACATATTTCAGCGAGCAAGAAGTTTTTTCTTTAATAGCTTCAGATTTTATGTTAAAATACAAGAACTTCTCGTGGTTCTTGTCAATTTTTGTTGGTTTTCATCTAATGAACTTATTTCAGTCAGCTGGATCTTTCTTCTTCAAAGCAAAAAGATTTTATCTTCAAATACAAGAACTTTTCGTGGTTTTGTTCGTTTTCAGCAAATGAACATATTTCAGCGAGCAAGAAGTTTTTTGTTTAATAGCGCAAGATTTTATCTTAAAATAAAAGAACTTTTCGTGGTTCTTGTCAATTTCTGTTGGTTTTCATCTGATGAACTTATTTCAGTCACCGAGATCTTTCTTCTTCAAAGCAAAAAGATTTTATCTTCAAATACAATAACTTTTCGTGGTTTTGTTGATTTTCAGCAAATGACCATATTTCAGCGAGCTGGAAGTTTTTTCTTTGATAGCGTCAGATTTTATCTTAAAATACAAGAACTTTTCGTGGTTCTTGTCAAATTTTGTTGGTTTTCATCTATTGAACTTATTTCAGTCAGCTGGATCTTTCTTCTTCAAAGCAAAAAGATTTTATCTTCAAATACAAGAACTTTTCGTGGTTTTGTTGATTTTCAGCAAATGAACATATTTCAGCGAGCGAGAAGTTTTTTCTTTAATGGCGTCAGATTTTACCTTAAAATACAAGAACTTTTCGTGGTTCTTGTCAATTTTTGTTGGTTTTCATCCAATGAACATATTTCAGTCACCGAGATCTTTCTTCTTCAAAGCAAAAAGATTCTGTCTTCAAATACAAGAACTTTTCGTGGTTTTGTTGATTTTCAGCAAATGAACATATTTCAGCGAGCGAGAAGTTTTTTCTTTAATAGCCTCAGATTTTATCCTAAAATACAAGAACCTTTCGTGGTTCTTGTCAATTTTTGTTGGTTTTCATCTGATGAACTTATTTCAGTCACCGAGATCTTTCTTCTTCAAAGCAAAAAGATTTTATCTTCAAATACAAGAACTTTTCGTGGTTTTGTTGATTTTCAGCAAATGAACATATTTCAGCGAGCTCGAAGTTTTTTCATAAAAAGCGTCAGATTTTATCTTAAAATACAAGAACTTTTCGTGGTTCTTGTCAATTTTTGTTGGTTTTCATCCAATGAACTTATTTCAGTCAGCTGGATCTTTCTTCTTCAAAGCAAAAAGATTTTATCTTCAAATACAAGAACTTTTCGTGGTTTTGTTGATTTTCAGCAAATGAACATATTTCAGCGAGCTGGAAGTTTTTTCTTTAATGGCGTCAGATTTTATCTTAAAATACAAGAACTTTTCGTGGTTCCTGTCAATTTTAGTTGGTTTTCATCCAATGAACTTATTTCAGTCACCTAAATCCTTCTTCTTCAAAGCAAAAAGATTTTATCTTCAAATACAAGAACTTTTCGTGGTTTTGTTGATTTTCAGCACATGACCATATTTCAGCGAGCTGGAAGTTTTTTCTTTAATAGCGTCAGATTTTATCTTAAAATACAAGAACTTTTCGTGGTTCTTGTCAATTTTTGTTGATTTTCATCTAATGAACTTATTTCAGTCAGCTGGATATTTCTTCAAAGCAAAAATATTTTATATTCAAATACAAGAACTTTACGTGGTTTTGTTGGTTTTCAGCAAATGACCATATTTCAGCGAGCTGGAAGTTTTTTCTTTGATAGCGTCTGATTTTATCTTAAAATACAAGAACTTTTCGTGGTTCTTGTCAATTTTTGTTGATTTTCATCAAATGAACTTATTTCAGTCAACTGGCTCTTTCTTCTTCAAAGCAAAAAAATTTTATCTTCAAATACAATAACTTTTCGTGGTTTTGTTGATTTTCAGCAAATGAACATATTTCAGCGAGCGAGAAGTTTTTTCTTTAATAGCGTCAGATTTTATCCTAAAATACAAGAACTTTTCGTGGTTCTTGTCAAATTTTGTTGGTTTTCATCCAATGAACTTATTTCAGTCAGCTCGATCTTTCTTCTTCAAAGCAAAAAGATTTTATCTTCAAATACAAGAACTTTTCGTGGTTTTGTTGAGTTTCAGCAAATGAACATATTTCAGCGAGCAAGAAGTTTTTTCTTTAATAGCGTCAGATTTTATCCTAAAATACAAGAACTTTTCGTGGTTCTTGTCAAATTTTGTTGGTGTTCATCTCATGAACGTATTTCAGTCAGCTCGATCTTTCTTCTTCAAAGCAAAAAGATTTTATCTTCAAATACAAGAACTTTTCGTGGTTTTGTTGATTTTCAGCAAATGAACATATTTCAGCGAGCGAGAAGTTTTTTCTTTAATGGCGTCAGATTTTACCTTAAAATACAAGAACTTTTCGTGGTTCTTGTCAATTTTTGTTGGTTTTCATCTAATGAACGTATTTCAGTCAGCTAGATCTTTCTTCTTCAAAGCAAAAAGATTTTATCTTCAAATACAAGAACTTTTCGTGGTTTTGTTGATTTTCAGCAAATGAACATATTTCAGCGAGCGAGAAGTTTTTTCTTTAATAGCTTCAGATTTTATGTTAAAATACAAGAACTTCTCGTGGTTCTTGTCAATTTTTGTTGGTTTTCATCTAATGAACTTATTTCAGTCAGCTGGATCTTTCTTCTTCAAAGCAAAAAGATTTTATCTTCAAATACAAGAACTTTTCGTGGTTTTGTTCGTTTTCAGCAAATGAACATATTTCAGCGAGCAAGAAGTTTTTTCTTTGATAGCGTCAGATTTTATCTTAAAATACAAGAACTTTTCGTGGTTCTTGTCAATTTTTATTGATTTTCATCAAATGAACTTATTTCAGTCAACTGGCTCTTTCTTCTTCAAAGCAAAAAAATTTTATCTTCAAATACAATAACTTTTCGTGGTTTTGTTGATTTTCAGCAAATGAACATATTTCAGCGAGCGAGAAGTTTTTTCTTTAATAGCGTCAGATTTTATCCTAAAATACAAGAACTTTTCGTGGTTCTTGTCAAATTTTGTTGGTTTTCATCTATTGAACTTATTTCAGTCAGCTGGATCTTTCTTCTACAAAGCAAAAAGATTTTATCTTCAAATACAAGAACTTTTCGTGGTTTTGTTGATTTTCAGCAAATGAACATATTTCAGCGAGCGAGAAGTTTTTTCTTTAATGGCGTCAGATTTTACCTTAAAATACAAGAACTTTTCGTGGTTCTTGTCAATTTTTGTTGGTTTTCATCCAATGAACATATTTCAGTCACCGAGATCTTTCTTCTTCAAAGCAAAAAGATTCTGTCTTCAAATACAAGAACTTTTCGTGGTTTTGTTGATTTTCAGCAAATGAACATATTTCAGCGAGCGAGAAGTTTTTTCTTTAATAGCCTCAGATTTTATCCTAAAATACAAGAACCTTTCGTGGTTCTTGTCAATTTTTGTTGGTTTTCATCTTATGAACTTATTTCAGTCAGCTAGATCTTTCTTCTTCCAAGCAAAAAGATTTTATCTTCAAATACAAGAACTTTTCGTGGTTTTGTTGATTTTCAGCAAATGAACATATTTCAGCGAGCTGGAAGTTTTTTCTTTAATAGCGTCAGATTTTATCTTAAAATACAAGAACTTTTCGTGGTTCTTGTCAATTTTTGTTGATTTTCATCCAATGAACTTATTTCAGTGAGCTGGATCTTTCTTCTTCAAAGCAAAAAGATTTTATCTTCAAATACAATAACTTTTCGTGGTTTTGTTGATTTTCAGCAAATGAACATATTTCAGCGAGCGAGAAGTTTTTTCTTTAATAGCGTCAGATTTTATCCTAAAATACAAGAACTTTTCATGGTTCTTGTCAAATTTTGTTGGTTTTCATCTCATGAACTTATTTCAGTCAGCTAGATCTTTCTTCTTCAAAGCAAAAAGATTTTATCTTGAAATACAAGAACTTTTCGTGGTTTTGTTGATTTTCAGCAAATGAACATATTTCAGCGAGCAAGAAGTTTTTTCTTTAATAGCGTCAGATTTTATCCTAAAATACAAGAACTTTTCGTGGTTCTTGTCAAATTTTGTTGGTTTTCATCTCATGAACGTATTTCAGTCAGCTCGATCTTTCTTCTTCAAAGCAAAAAGATTTTATCTTCAAATACAAGAACTTTTCGTGGTTTTGTTGATTTTCAGCAAATGAACATATTTCAGCGAGCGAGAAGTTTTCTCTTTAATAGCGTCAGATTTTATCTTAAAATACAAGAACTTTTCGTGGTTCTTGTCAATTTTTGTTGGTTTTCATCTGATGAACTTATTTCAGTCAGCTGGATCTTTCTTCTTCAAAGCAAAAAGATTTTATCTTCAAATACAAGAACTTTTCGTGGTTTTGTTGATTTTCAGCAAATGAACATATTTCAGCGAGCTGGAAGTTTTTTCTTTAATAGCGTCAGATTTGATCTTAAAATACAAGAACTTTTCGTGGTTCTTGTCAATTTTTGTTGATTTTCATCCAATGAACTTATTTCAGTCAGCTGGATCTTTCTTCTTCAAAGCAAAAAGATTTTATCTTCAAATACAATAACTTTTCGTGGTTTTGTTGATTTTCAGCAAATGAACATATTTCAGCGAGCGAGAAGTTTTTTCATTAATAGCGTCAGATTTTATCCTAAAATACAAGAACTTTTCGTGGTTCTTGTCAAATTTTGTTGGTTTTCATCTAATGAACTTATTTCAGTCAGCTGGATCTTTCTTCTTCAAAGCAAAAAGATTTTATCTTGAAATATAAGAACTTTTCGTGGTTTTGTTGATTTTCAGCAAATGAACATATTTCAGCGAGCAAGAAGTTTTTTCTTTAATAGCGTCAGATTTTATCCTAAAATACAAGAACTTTTCGTGGTTCTTGTCAATTTTTGTTGGTTTTCATCTAATGAACTTATTTCAGTCAGCTGGATCTCTCTTCTTCAAAGCAAAAAGATTTTATCTTCAAATACAAGAACTTTTCGTGGTTTTGTTGATTTTCAGCAAATGAACATATTTCAGCGAGGGAGAAGTTTTTTCTTTAATAGCCTCAGATTTTATCCTAAAATAGAAGAACCATTCGTGGTTCTTGTCAATTTTTGTTGATTTTCATCAAATTAAGTTATTTCAGTCAGCTGGATCTTTCTTCTTCAAAGCAAAAAGATTTTATCTTCAAATACAAGAACTTTTCGTGGTTTTGTTGATTTTCAGCAAATGAACATATTTCAGCGAGGGAGAAGTTTTTTCTTAAATGGCGTCAGACTTTACCTTAAAATACAAGAACTTTTCGTGGTTCTTGTCAATTTTTGTTGGTTTTCATCCAATGAACATATTTCAGTCACCGAGATCTTTCTTCTTCAAAGCAAAAAGATTCTGTCTTCAAATACAAGAACTTTTCGTGGTTTTGTTGATTTTCAGCAAATGAACATATTTCAGCGAGCGAGAAGTTTTTTCTTTAATAGCCTCAGATTTTATCCTAAAATACAAGAACCTTTCGTGGTTCTTGTCAATTTTTGTTGGTTTTCATCTTATGAACTTATTTCAGTCAGCTGGATCTTTCTTCTTCCAAGCAAAAAGATTTTATCTTCAAATACAATAACTTTTCGTGGTTTTGTTGATTTTCAGCAAATGAACATATTTCAGCGAGGGATAAGTTTTTTCTTTAATAGCGTCAGATTTTATCCTAAAATACAAGAACTTTTCGTGGTTCTTGTCAAATTTTGTTGGTTTTCATCTAATGAACTTATTTCAGTCAGCTGGATCTTTCTTCTTCAAAGCAAAAAGATTTTATCTTGAAATACAAGAACTTTTCGTGGTTTTGTTGATTTTCAGCAAATGAACATATTTCAGCGAGGGAGAAGTTTTTTCTTTAATGGCGTCAAATTTTACCTTAAAATACAAGAACTTTTCGTGGTTCTTGTCAATTTTTGTTGGTTTTCATCCAATGAACATATTTCAGTCAACGAGATCTTTCTTCTTCAAAGCAAAAAGATTCTGTCTTCAAATACAAGAACTTTTCGTGGTTTTGTTGATTTTCAGCAAATGTACATATTTCAGCGAGCGAGAAGTTTTTTCTTTAATAGCCTCAGATTTTATCCTAAAATACAAGAACCTTTCGTGGTTCTTGTCAATTTTTGTTGGTTTTCATCCAATGAACATATTTCAGTCAGCTAGATCTTTCTTCTTCCAAGCAAAAAGATTTTATCTTCAAATACAAGAACTTTTCGTGGTTTTGTTGATTTTCAGCAAATGAACATATTTCAGCGAGCTGGAAGTTTTTTCTTTAATAGCGTCAGATTTTATCTTGAAATACAAGAACTTTTCGTGGTTCTTGTCAATTTTTGTTGATTTTCAACAAATTAAGTTATTTCAGTCAGCTGGATCTTTCTTCTTCAAAGCAAAAAGATTTTATCTTCAAATACAAGAACTTTTCGTGGTTTTGTTGATTTTCAGCAAATGAACATATTTCAGCGAGGGAGAAGGTTTTTCTTAAATGGCGTCAGATTTTACCTTAAAATACAAGAACTTTTCGTGGTTCTTGTCAATTTTTGTTGGTTTTCATCCAATGAACATATTTCAGTCACCGAGATCTTTCTTCTTCAAAGCAAAAAGATTCTGTCTTCAAATACAAGAACTTTTCGTGGTTTTGTTGATTTTCAGCAAATGAACATATTTCAGCGAGCGAGAAGTTTTTTCTTTAATAGCCTCAGATTTTATCCTAAAATACAAGAACCTTTCGTGGTTCTTGTCAATTTTTGTTGGTTTTCATCTTATGAACTTATTTCAGTCAGCTAGATCTTTCTTCTTCCAAGCAAAAAGATTTTATCTTCAAATACAAGAAGTTTTCGTGGTTTTGTTGATTTTCAGCAAATGAACATATTTCAGCGAGCTGGAAGTTTTTTCTTTAATAGCGTCAGATTTTATCTTGAAATACAAGAACTTTTCGTGGTTCTTGTCAATTTTTGTTGATTTTCATCAAATTAAGTTATTTCAGTCAGCTGGATCTTTCTTCTTCAAAGCAAAAAGATTTTATCTTCAAATACAAGAACTTTTCGTGGTTTTGTTGATTTTCAGCAAATGAACATATTTCAGCGAGCTGGAAGTTTTTTCTTTAATAGCGTCAGATTTTATCTTGAAATACAAGAACTTTTCGTGGTTCTTGTCAATTTTTGATGATTTTCATCAAATGAACTTATTTCAGTCAGCTGGATCTTTCTTCTTCAAAGCAAAAAGATTTTATCTTCAAATACAAGAACTTTTCGTGGTTTTGTTGATTTTCAGCAAATGAACATATTTCAGCGAGCGAGAAGTTTTTTCTTTAATAGCGCAAGATTTTATCTTAAAATACAAGAACTTTTCGTGCTTCTTGTCAATTTTTGTTGGTTTTCATCCAATGAACTTATTTCAGTCACCTAAATCCTTCTTCTTCAAAGCAAAAAGATTTTATCTTCAAATACAAGAACTTTTCGTGGTTTTGTTGGTTTTCAGCAAATGACCATATTTCAGCGAGCTGGAAGTTTTTTCTTCAATGGCGTCAGATTTTACCTTAAAATACAAGAACTTTTCGTGGTTCTTGTCAATTTTTGTTGGTTTTCATCCAATGAACATATTTCAGTCACCGAGATCTTTCTTCTTCAAAGCAAAAAGATTCTGTCTTCAAATACAAGAACTTTTCGTGGTTTTGTTGATTTTCAGCAAATGAACATATTTCAGCGAGCGAGAAGTTTTTTCTTTAATAGCCTCAGATTTTATCCTAAAATACAAGAACCTTTCGTGGTTCTTGTCAATTTTTGTTGGTTTTCATCTTATGAACTTATTTCAGTCAGCTGGATCTTTCTTCTTCCAAGCAAAAAGATTTTATCTTCAAATACAAGAACTTTTCGTGGTTTTGTTGATTTTGAGCAAATGAACATATTTCAGCGAGCGAGAAGTTTTTTCTTTAATAGCGTCAGATTTTATCCTAAAATACAAGAACTTTTCGTGGTTCTTGTCAAATTTTGTTGGTTTTCATCTAATGAACTTATTTCAGTCAGCTGGATCTTTCTTCTTCAAAGCAAAAAGATTTTATCTTGAAATACAAGAACTTTTCGTGGTTTTGTTGATTTTCAGCAAATGAACATATTTCAGCGAGCAAGAAGTTTTTTCTTTAATAGCGTCAGGTTTTATCTCAAAATACAAGAACGTTTCGTGGTTCTTGTCAATTTTTGTTGGTTTTCATCTGATGAATTTATTTCAGTCAGCTGGATCTTTCTTCTTCAAAGCAAAAAGATTTTATCTTCAAATACAAGAACTTTTCGTGGTTTTGTTGATTTTCAGCAAATGAACATATTTCAGCGAGGGAGAAGTTTTTTCTTTAATGGCGTCAAATTTTACCTTAAAATACAAGAACTTTTCGTGGTTCTTGTCAATTTTTGTTGGTTTTCATCCAATGAACATATTTCATTCAACGAGATCTTTCTTCTTCAAAGCAAACAGATTCTGTCTTCAAATACAAGAACTTTTCGTGGTTTTGTTGATTTTCAGCAAATGTACATATTTCAGCGAGCGAGAAGTTTTTTCTTCAATAGCCTCAGATTTTATCCTAAAATACAAGAACCTTTCGTTGTTCTTGTCAATTTTTGTTGGTTTTCATCTTATGAACTTATTTCAGTCAGCGAGATCTTTCTTCTTCCAAGCAAAAAGATTTTATCTTCAAATACAAGAAGTTTTCGTGGTTTTGTTGATTTTCAGCAAATGAACATATTTCAGCGAGCTGGAAGTTTTTTCTTTAATAGCGTCAGATTTTATCTTGAAATACAAGAACTTTTCGTGGTTCTTGTCAATTTTTGTTGATTTTCAACAAATTAAGTTATTTCAGTCAGCTGGATCTTTCTTCTTCAAAGCAAAAAGATTTTATCTTCAAATACAAGAACTTTTCGCGGTTTTGTTGATTTTCAGCAAATGAACATATTTCAGCGAGGGAGAAGTTTTTTCTAAAATGGCATCAGATTTTACCTTAAAATACAAGAACTTTTCGTGGTTCTTGTCAATTTTTGTTGGTTTTCATCCAATGAACATATTTCAGTCACCGAGATCTTTCTTCTTCAAAGCAAAAAGATTCTGTCTTCAAATACAAGAACGTTTCGTGGTTTTGTTGATTTTCAGCAAATGAACATATTTCAGCGAGCGAGAAGTTTTTTCTTTAATAGCCTCAGATTTTATCCTAAAATACAAGAACCTTTCGTGGTTCTTGTCAATTTTTGTTGGTTTTCATCTTATGAACTTATTTCAGTCAGCTAGATCTTTCTTCTTCCAAGCAAAAAGATTTTATCTTCAAATACAAGAACTTTTCGTGGTTTTGCTGATTTTCAGCAAATGAACATATTTCAGCGAGCTGGAAGTTTTTTCTTTAATAGCGTCAGATTTTATCTTGAAATAGAAGAACTTTTCGTGGTTCTTGTCAATTTTTGTTGATTTTCATCAAATTAAGTTATTTCAGTCAGCTGGATCTTTCTTCTTCAAAGCAAAAAGATTTTATCTTCAAATACAAGAACTTTTCGTGGTTTTGTTGATTTTCAGCAAATGAACATATTTCAGCGAGCTGGAAGTTTTTTCTTTAATAGCGTCAGATTTTATCTTGAAATACAAGAACTTTTCGTGGTTCTTGTCAATTTTTGATGATTTTCATCAAATGAACTTATTTCAGTCAGCTGGATCTTTCTTCTTCAAAGCAAAAAGATTTTATCTTCAAATACAAGAACTTTTCGTGGTTTTGTTGATTTTCAGCAAATGAACATATTTCAGCGAGCGAGAAGTTTTTTCTTTAATAGCGCAAGATTTTATCTTAAAATACAAGAACTTTTCGTGCTTCTTGTCAATTTTTGTTGGTTTTCATCCAATGAACTTATTTCAGTCACCTCAATCCTTCTTCTTCAAAGCAAAAAGATTTTATCTTCAAATACAAGAACTTTTCGTGGTTTTGTTGGTTTTCAGCAAATGACCATATTTCAGCGAGCTGGAAGTTTTTTCTTTAATAGCGTCAGATTTTATCTTAAAATACAAGAACTTTTCGTGGTTCTTGTCAATTTTTGTTGATTTTCATCTAATGAACTTATTTCAGTCAGCTGGATCTTTCTTCTTCAAAGCAAAAAGATTTTATCTTCAAATACAAGAACTTTTCGTGGTTTTGTTGATTTTCAGCAAATGACCATATTTCAGCGAGCTGGAAGTTTTTTCTTTAATAGCGTCAGATTGTATCTTAAAATACAAGAACTTTTCGTGGTTCTTGTCAATTTTTGTTGATTTTCATCCAATGAACTTATTTCAGTCAGCTGGATCTTTCTTCTTCAAAGTAAAAAGAGTTATCTTCAAATACAATAACTTTTCGTGGCTTTGTTGATATTCAGCAAATGAACATATTTCAGCGAGCGAGAAGTTTTTCCTTTAACAGCGTCAGATTTTATCCTAAAATACAAGAACTTTTCGTGGTTTTTGTCAAATTTTGTTGGTTTTCATCAAATGAACTTATTACAGTCAGCTAGATCTTTCTTCTTCAAAGCAAAAAGATTTTATCTTCAAATACAAGAACTTTTCGTGGTTTTGTTGATTTTCAGCAAATGAACATATTTCAGCGAGCTGGAAGTTTTTTCTTAAATGGCGTCAGATTTAACCTTAAAATTCAAGAACTTTTCGTGGTTCTTGTCAATTTTTGTTGGTTTTCATCCAATGAACATATTTCAGTCACCGAGATCTTTCTTCTTCAAAGCAAAAAGATTCTGTCTTCAAATACAAGAACTTTTCGTGGTTTTGTTGATTTTCAGCAAATGAACATATTTCAGCGAGCGAGAAGTTTTTTCTTTAATAGCCTCAGATTTTATCCTAAAATACAAGAACCTTTCGTGGTTCTTGTCAATTTTTGTTGGTTTTCATCTTATGAACTTATTTCAGTCAGCTGGATCTTTCTTCTTCCAAGCAAAAAGATTTTATCTTCAAATACAAGAACTTTTCGTGGTTTTGTTGATTTTCAGCAAATGAACATATTTCAGCGAGCGAGAAGTTTTTTCTTTAATAGCGTCAGATTTTATCCTAAAATACAAGAACTTTTCGTGGTTCTTGTCAAATTTTGTTGGTTTTCATCTAATGAACTGATTTCAGTCAGCTGGATCTTTCTTCTTCAAAGCAAAAAGATTTTATCTTGAAATATAAGAACTTTTCGTGGTTTTGTTGATTTTCAGCAAATGAACATATTTCAGCGAGCAAGAAGTTTTTTCTTTAATAGCGTCAGGTTTTATCTCAAAATACAAGAACGTTTCGTGGTTCTTGTCAATTTTTGTTGGTTTTCATCTAATGAACTTATTTCAGTCAGCTGAATCTTTCTTCTTCAAAGCAAAAAGATTTTATCTTCAAATACAAGAACTTTTCGTGGTTTTGTTGATTTTCAGCAAATGAACATATTTCAGCGAGGGAGAAGTTTTTTCTTTAATGGCGTCAAATTTTACCTTAAAATACAAGAACTTTTCGTGGTTCTTGTCAAGTTTTGTTGGTTTTCATCTCATGAACTCATTTCAGTCAGCTAGATCTTTCTTCTTCAAAGTAAAAAGATTTTATCTTCAAATACAAGAACTTTTCGTGGTTTTGTTGATTTTCAGCAAATGACCATATTTCAGCGAGCTGCAAGTTTTTTCTTTAATAGCGTCAGATTTTATCCTAAAATACAAGAACTTTTCGTGGTTCTTGTCAATTTTTGTTGATTTTCATCTAATGAACCTATTTCAGTCAGCTGGATCTTTCTTCTTCAAAGCAAAAAGATTTTATCTTCAAATACAAGAACTTTTCGTGGTTTTGTTGATTTTCAGCAAATGAACATCTTTCAGCGAGCGAGAAGTTTTTTCTTTAATAGCTTCAGATTTTATCCTAAAATGCAAGAACTTTTCGTGGTTCTTGTCAAGTTTTGTTGGTTTTCATCTCATGAACTCATTTCAGTCAGCTAGATCTTTCTTCTTCAAAGTAAAAAGATTTTATCTTCAAATACAAGAACTTTTCGTGGTTTTGTTGATTTTCAGCAAATGAACATATTTCAGCGAGCGAGAAGTTTTTTCACAAAAAGCGTCAGATTTTATCTTAAAATACAAGAACTTTTTGTGGTTCTTGTCAATTTTTGTTGGTTTTCATCTGATGAACTTATTTCAGTCACCGAGATCTTTCTTCTTCATAGCAAAAAGATTTTATCTTCAAATGCAAGAACTTTTCGTGGTTTTGTTGATTTTCAGCAAATGAACATATTTCAGCGAGGGAGAAGTTTTTTCTTTAATGGCGTCAGATTTTACCTTAAAATACAAGAACTTTTCGTGGTTCTTGTCAATTTTTGTTGGTTTTCATCCAATGAACTAATTTCAGTCACCGAGATCTTTCTTCTTCAAAGCAAAAAGATTTTATCTTCAAATACAAGAACTTTTCGTGGTTTTGTTGATTTTCAGCAAATGAACATATTTCAGCGAGCTGGAAGTTTTTTCTTTAATAGCGTCAGATTTTATCTTGAAATACAAGAACTTTTCGTGGTTCTTGTCAATTTTTGTTGATTTTCATCAAATTAAGTTATTTCAGTCAGCTGGATCTTTCTTCTTCAAAGCAAAAAGATTTTATCTTCAAATACAAGAACTTTACGTGGTTTTGTTGGTTTTCAGCAAATGAACATATTTCAGCGAGCTAGAAGTTTTTTCTTTAATAGCGCAAGATTTTATCTTCAAATACAAGAACTTTTCGTGGTTTTGTTGATTTTCAGCACATGACCATATTTCAGCGAGCTGGAAGTTTTTTCTTTAATAGCGTCAGATTTTATCTTAAAATACAAGAACTTTTCGTGGTTCTTGTCAATTTTTGTTGATTTTCATCTAATGAACTTATTTCAGTCAGCTGGATCTTTCTTCTTCAAAGCAAAAAGATTTTATCTTCAAATACAAGAACTTTACGTGGTTTTGTTGGTTTTCAGCAAATGAACATATTTCAGCGAGCAAGAAGTTTTTTCTTTAATCGCGCAAGATTTTATCTTAAAATACAAGAACTTTTCGTGGATCTTGTCAATTTTTGTTGGTTTTCATCCAATGAACTTATTTCAGTCAACTAAATCCTTCTTCTTCAAAGCAAAAAGATTTTATCTTCAAATACAAGAACTTTTCGTGGTTTTGTTGGTTTTCAGCAAATGACCATATTTCAGCGAGCTGGAAGTTTTTTCTTTAATAGCGTCAGATTTTATCTTAAAATACAAGAGTTCTTGTATTTTAAGATAAAATCTGACGCTATTAAAGAAAAAACTTCTTGCTCGCTGAAATATGTTCATTTGCTGAAAACCAACAAAACCACGTAAAGTTCTTGTATTTGAAGATAAAATCTTTTTGCTTTGAAGAAGAAAGATCCAGCTGACTGAAATAAGTTCATTAGATGAAAATCAACAAAAATTGACAAGAACCACGAAAAGTCCTTGTATTTTAAGATAAAATCTGACGCTATTAAAGAAAAAACTTCCAGCTCGCTGAAATATGTTCATTTGCTGAAAATCAACAAAACCACGAAAAGTTCTTGTATTTGAAGATAAAATCTTTTTGCTTTGAAGAAGAAAGATCTCGGTGACTGAAATAAGTTCATTGGATGAAAACCAACAAAAATTGACAAGAACCACGAAAAGTTCTTGTATTTTAAGGTAAAATCTGACGCCATTAAAGAAAAAACTTCTCCCTCGCTGAAATATGTCATTTGCTGAAAATCAACAAAACCACGAAAAGTTCTTGTATTTGAAGATAAAATCTTTTTGCTTTGAAGAAGAAAGATCTCGGTGACTGAAATAAGTTCATCAGATGAAAACCAACAAAAATTGACAAGAACCACGAAAAGTTCTTGTATTTTAAAATAAAATCTTGCGCTATTAAACAAAAAACTTCTTGCTCGCTGAAATATGTTCATTTGCTGAAAACGAACAAAACCACGAAAAGTTCTTGTATTTGAAGATAAAATCTTTTTGCTTTGAAGAAGAAAGATCCAGCTGACTGAAATAAGTTCATTAGATGAAAACCAACAAAAATTGACAAGAACCACGAAAAGTTCTTGTATTTTAAGATAAAATCTGACGCTTTTTATGAAAAAACTTCTAGCTCGCTGAAATATGTTCATTTGCTGAAAATCAACAAAACCACGAAAAGTTCTTGTATTTGAAGATAAAATCTTTTTGCTTTGAAGAAGAAAGATCTAGCTGACTGAAATGAGTTCATGAGATGAAAACCAACAAAATTTGACAAGAACCACGAAAAGTTCTTGCATTTTCGGATAAAATCTGACGCTATTAAAGGAAAAACTTCTCGCTCGCTGAAATATGTTCATTTGCTGAATATCAACAAAGCCACGAAAATTTATTGTATTTGAAGATAAATCTTTTTGCTTTGAAGAAGAAAGATCCATCTGACTGAAATAAGTTCATTAGATGAAAATCAACAAAAATTGACAAGAACCACGAAAAGTTCTTGTATTTTAAGATAAAATCTGACGCTATTAAAGAAAAAACTTCCAGCTCGCTGAAATATGTTCATTTGCTGAAAATCAACAAAACCACGAAAAGTTCTTGTATTTGAAGATAAAATCTTTTTGCTTTGAAGAAGAAAGATCCAGCTGACTGAAATAACTTAATTTGATGAAAATCAACAAAAATTGACAAGAACCACGAAAAGTTCTTGTATTTTAAGATAAAATCTTGCGCTATTAAACAAAAAACTTCTTGCTCGCTGAAATATGTTCATTTGCTGAAAACGAACAAAACCACGAAAAGTTCTTGTATTTGAAGATAAAATCTTTTTGCTTTGAAGAAGAAAGATCCAGCTGACTGAAATAAGTTCATTCGATGAAAACCAACAAAAATTGACAAGAACCACGAAAAGTTCTTGTATTTTAAGATAAAATCTGACGCTTTTTATGAAAAAACTTCGAGCTCGCTGAAATATGTTCATTTGCTGAAAATCAACAAAACCACGAAAAGTTCTTGCATTTGAAGATAAAATCTTTTTGCTTTGAAGAAGAAAGATCGAGCTGACTGAAATGAGTTCATGAGATGAAAATCAACAAAATTTGACAAGAGCCACGAAAAGTTCTTGCATTTTAGGATAAAATCTGAAGCTATTAAAGAAAAAACTTCTCGCTCGCTGAAATATGTTCATTTGCTGAAAATCAACAAAACCACGAAAAGTTCTTGTATTTGAAGATAAAATCTTTTTGCTTTGAAGAAGAAAGATCCAGCTGACTGAAATAAGTTCATTTGATGAAAATCAACAAAAATTGACAAGAACCACGAAAAGTTCTTGTATTTTAGGATAAAATCTGACGCTATTAAAGAAAAAACTTCTAGCTCGCTGAAATATGTTCATTTGCTGAAAATCAACAAAACCACGAAAAGTTCTTGTATTTGAAGATAAAATCTTTTTGCTTTGAAGAAGAAAGATCTAGCTGACTGTAATAAGTTCATTTGATGAAAACCAACAAAATTTGACAAGAACCACGAAAAGTTCTTGTATTTTAGGATAAAATCTGACGCTATTAAAGGAAAAACTTCTCGCTCGCTGAAATATGTTCATTTGCTGAATATCAACAAAGCCACGAAAAGTTATTGTATTTGAAGATAAATCTTTTTGCTTTGAAGAAGAAAGATCCAGCTGACTGAAATAAGTTCATCAGATGAAAATCATCAAAAATTGACAAGAACCACGAAAAGTTCTTGTATTTCAAGATAAAATCTGACGCTATTAAAGAAAAAACTTCCAGCTCGCTGAAATATGTTCATTTGCTGAAAATCAACAAAACCACGAAAAGTTATTGTATTTGAAGATGAAATCTTTTTGCTTTGAAGAAGAAGGATTTAGGTGACTGAAATAAGTTCATTGGATGAAAACCAACAAAAATTGACAAGAAGCACGAAAAGTTCTTGTATTTTAAGATAAAATCTTGCGCTATGAAAGAAAAAACTTCTTGCTCGCTGAAATATGTTCATTTGCTGAAAACGAACAAAACCACGAAAAGTTCTTGTATTTGAAGATAAAATCTTTTTGCTTTGAAGAAGAAAGATCTAGCTGACTGAAATGAGTTCATGAGATGAAAACCAACAAAAATTGACAAGAACCACGAAAAGTTCTTGTATTTTAAGATAAAATCTGACGCTTTTTATGAAAAAACTTCTCGCTCGCTGAAATATGGTCATTTGCTGAAAATCAACAAAACCACGAAAAGTTCTTGTATTTGAAGATAAAATCTTTTTGCTTTGAAGAAGAAAGATCCAGCTGACTGAAATAACTTAATTTGATGAAAATCAACAAAAATTGACAAGAACCACGAAAAGTTCTTGTATTTTAAGATAAAATCTTGCGCTATTAAACAAAAAACTTCTTGCTCGCTGAAATATGTTCATTTGCTGAAAACGAACAAAACCACGAAAAGTTCTTGTATTTTAAGATATAATCTGACGCTTTTTATGAAAAAACTTCGAGCTCGCTGAAATATGTTCATTTGCTGAAAATCAACAAAACCACGAAAAGTTCTTGTATTTGAAGATAAAATCTTTTTGCTTTGAAGAAGAAAGATCGAGCTGACTGAAATGAGTTCATGAGATGAAAATCAACAAAATTTGACAAGAGCCACGAAAAGTTCTTGCATTTTAGGATAAAATCTGAAGCTATTAAAGAAAAAACTTCTCGCTCGCTGAAATATGTTCATTTGCTGAAAATCAACAAAACCACGAAAAGTTCTTGTATTTGAAGATAAAATCTTTTTGCTTTGAAGAAGAAAGATCCAGCTGACTGAAATAAGTTCATTTGATGAAAATCAACAAAAATTGACAAGAACCACGAAAAGTTCTTGTATTTTAGGATAAAATCTGACGCTATTAAAGAAAAAACTTGCAGCTCGCTGAAATATGGTCATTTGCTGAAAATCAACAAAACCACGAAAAGTTCTTGGATTTGAAGATAAAATCTTTTTGCTTTGAAGAAGAAGGATTTAGGTGACTGAAATAAGTTCATTGGATGACAACCAACAAAAATTGACAAGAACCACGAAAAGTTCTTGTATTTTAGGATAAAATCTGACGCTATTAAAGGAAAAACTTCTCGCTCGCTGAAATATGTTCATTTGCTGAATATCAACAAAGCCACGAAAAGTTATTGTATTTGAAGATAAATCTTTTTGCTTTGAAGAAGAAAGATCCAGCTGACTGAAATAAGTTCATTAGATGAAAATCAACAAAAATTGACAAGAACCACGAAAAGTTCTTGTATTTTAAGATAAAATCTGACGCTATTAAAGAAAAAACTTCTCGCTCGCTGAAATATGTTCATTTGCTGAAAATCAACAAAACCACGAAAAGTTCTTGTATTTGAAGATAAAATCTTTTTGCTTTGAAGAAGAAAGATCCAGCTGACTGAAATAAGTTCATTTGATGAAAATCATCAAAAATTGACAAGAACCACGAAAAGTTCTTGTATTTCAAGATAAAATCTGACGCTATTAAAGAAATAACTTCCAGCTCGCTGAAATATGTTCATTTGCTGAAAATCAACAAAACCACGAAAAGTTATTGTATTTGAAGATGAAATCTTTTTGCTTTGAAGAAGAAGGATTTAGGTGACTGAAATAAGTTCATTGGATGAAAACCAACAAAAATTGACAAGAAGCACGAAAAGTTCTTGTATTTTAAGATAAAATCTTGCGCTATTAAAGAAAAAACTTCTTGCTCGCTGAAATATGTTCATTTGCTGAAAACCAACAAAACCACGTAAAGTTCTTGTATTTGAAGATAAAATCTTTTTGCTTTGAAGAAGAAATATCCAGCTGACTGAAATAAGTTCATTGGATGAAAACCAACAAAAATTGAAAGGAACCACGAAAAGTTCTTGTATTTTAAGATAAAATCTGACGCTATTAAAGAAAAAACTTCCAGCTCGCTGAAATATGTTCATTTGCTGAAAATCAACAAAACCACGAAAAGTTCTTGTATTTGAAGATAAAATCTTTTTGCTTTGAAGAAGAAAGATCCAGCTGACTGAAATAAGTTCATTGGATGAAAACCAACAAAAATTGACAGGAACCACGAAAAGTTCTTGTATTTTAAGATAAAATCTGACGCTATTAAAGAAAAAACTTCCAGCTCGCTGAAATATGTTCATTTGCTGAAAATCAACAAAACCACGAAAAGTTCTTGTATTGGAAGATAAAATCTTTTTGCTTTGAAGAAGAAAGATCCAGCTGACTGAAATAACTTAATTTGATGAAAATCAACAAAAATTGACAAGAACCACGAAAAGTTCTTGTATTTCAAGATAAAATCTGATGCTATTAAAGAAAAAACTTCCAGCTCGCTGAAATATGGTCATTTGCTGAAAATCAACAAAACCACGTAAAGTTCTTGTATTTGAAGATAAAATCTTTTTGCTTTGAAGAAGAAATATCCAGCTGACTGAAATAAGTTCATTGGATGAAAACCAACAAAAATTGACAGGAACCACGAAAAGTTCTTGTATTTTAAGATAAAATCTGACGCTATTAAAGAAAAAACTTCCAGCTCGCTGAAATATGTTCATTTGCTGAAAATCAACAAAACCACGAAAAGTTCTTGTATTTGAAGATAAAATCTTTTTGCTTTGAAGAAGAAAGATCCAGCTGACTGAAATAAGTTCATTGGATGAAAACCAACAAAAATTGACAGGAACCACGAAAAGTTCTTGTATTTTAAGATAAAATCTGACGCTATCAAAGAAAAAACTTCCAGCTCGCTGAAATATGTTCATTTGCTGAAAATCAACAAAACCACGAAAAGTTCTTGTATTTGAAGATAAAATCTTTTTGCTTTGAAGAAGAAAGATCCAGCTGACTGAAATAAGTTCATTGGATGAAAACCAACAAAAATTGACAGGAACCACGAAAAGTTCTTGTATTTTAAGATAAAATCTGACGCTATTAAAGAAAAAACTTCCAGCTCGCTGAAATATGTTCATTTGCTGAAAATCAACAAAACCACGAAAAGTTCTTGTATTTGAAGATAAAATCTTTTTGCTTTGAAGAAGAAAGATCCAGCTGACTGAAATAACTTAATTTGATGAAAATCAACAAAAATTGACAAGAACCACGAAAAGTTCTTGTATTTCAAGATAAAATCTGACGCTATTAAAGAAAAAACTTCCAGCTCGCTGAAATATGTTCATTTGCTGAAAATCAACAAAACCACGTAAAGTTCTTGTATTTGAAGATAAAATCTTTTTGCTTTGAAGAAGAAATATCCAGCTGACTGAAATAAGTTCATTGGATGAAAACCAACAAAAATTGACAGGAACCACGAAAAGTTCTTGTATTTTAAGATAAAATCTGACGCTATTAAAGAAAAAACTTCCAGCTCGCTGAAATATGTTCATTTGCTGAAAATCAACAAAACCACGAAAAGTTCTTGTATTTGAAGATAAAATCTTTTTGCTTTGAAGAAGAAAGATCCAGCTGACTGAAATAAGTTCATTGGATGAAAACCAACAAAAATTGACAGGAACCACGAAAAGTTCTTGTATTTTAAGATAAAATCTGACGCTATTAAAGAAAAAACTTCCAGCTCGCTGAAATATGTTCCTTTGCTGAAAATCAACAAAACCACGAAAAGTTCTTGTATTGGAAGATAAAATCTTTTTGCTTTGAAGAAGAAAGATCCAGCTGACTGAAATAACTTAATTTGATGAAAATGAACAAAAATTGACAAGAACCACGAAAAGTTCTTGTATTTCAAGATAAAATCTGATGCTATTAAAGAAAAAACTTCCAGCTCGCTGAAATATGTTCATTTGCTGAAAATCAACAAAACCACGAAAAGTTCTTGTATTTGAAGATAAAATCTTTTTGCTTTAAAGAATGATCTCGGTGACTGAAATAAGTTCATTGGATGAAAACCAACAAAAATTGACAAGAACCACGAAAAGTTCTTGTATTTTAAGGTAAAATCTGACGCCATTAAAGAAAAAACTTCTCCCTCGCTGAAATATGTCATTTGCTGAAAATCAACAAAACCACGAAAAGTTCTTGTATTTGAAGATAAAATCTTTTTGCTTTGAAGAAGAAAGATCTCGGTGACTGAAATAAGTTCATCAGATGAAAACCAACAAAAATTGACAAGAACCACGAAAAGTTCTTGTATTTTAAGAAAAATCTTGCGCTATTAAACAAAAAACTTCTTGCTCGCTGAAATATGTTCATTTGCTGAAAACGAACAAAACCACGAAAAGTTCTTGTATTTGAAGATAAAATCTTTTTGCTTTGAAGAAGAAAGATCCAGCTGACTGAAATAAGTTCATTAGATGAAAACCAACAAAAATTGACAAGAACCACGAAAAGTTCTTGTATTTTAAGATAAAATCTGACGCTTTTTATGAAAAAACTTCTAGCTCGCTGAAATATGTTCATTTGCAGAAAATCAACAAAACCACGAAAAGTTCTTGTATTTGAAGATAAAATCTTTTTGCTTTGAAGAAGAAAGATCCAGCTGACTGAAATAAGTTCATTAGATGAAAATCAACAAAAATTGACAAGAACCACGAAACGTTCTTGTATTTTAGGATAAAATTTGACGCTATTAAAGAAAAAACTTGCAGCTCGCTGAAATATGGTCATTTGCTGAAAATCAACAAAACCACGAAAAGTTCTTGTATTTTAAGATAAAATCTTGCGCTATTAAAGAAAAAACTTCGAGCTCGCTGAAATATGTTCATTTGCTGAAAATCAACAAAACCACGAAAGGTTCTTGTATTTGAAGATAAAATCTTTTTGCTTTGAAGAAGAAAGATCTAGCTGACTGTAATAAGTTCATTTGATGAAAACCAACAAAATTTGACAAGAACCACGAAAAGTTCTTGTATTTTAGGATAAAATCTGACGCTATTAAAGGAAAAACTTCTCGCTCGCTGAAATATGTTCATTTGCTGAATATCAACAAAGCCACGAAAAGTTATTGTATTTGAAGATAAATCTTTTTGCTTTGAAGAAGAAAGATCCAGCTGACTGAAATAAGTTCATTTGATGAAAATCATCAAAAATTGACAAGAACCACGAAAAGTTCTTGTATTTCAAGATAAAATCTGACGCTATTAAAGAAAAAACTTCCAGCTCGCTGAAATATGTTCATTTGCTGAAAATCAACAAAACCACGAAAGGTTCTTGTATTTGAAGATAAAATCTTTTTGCTTTGAAGAAGAAAGATCTAGCTGACTGTAATAAGTTCATTTGATGAAAACCAACAAAACTTGACAAGAACCACGAAAAGTTCTTGTATTTTAGGATAAAATCTGACGCTATTAAAGGAAAAACTTCTCGCTCGCTGAAATATGTTCATTTGCTGAATATCAACAAAGCCACGAAAAGTTATTGTATTTGAAGATAAAATCTTTTTGCTTTGAAGAAGAAAGATCCAGCTGACTGAAATAAGTTCATTTGATGAAAATCATCAAAAATTGACAAGAACCACGAAAAGTTCTTGTATTTCAAGATAAAATCTGACGCTATTAAAGAAAAAACTTCCAGCTCGCTGAAATATGTTCATTTGCTGAAAATCAACAAAACCACGAAAAGTTCTTGTATTTGAAGATAAAATCTTTTTGCTTTGAAGAAGAAAGATCTCGGTGACTGAAATAAGTTCATTGGATGAAAACCAACAAAAATTG
This sequence comes from Heptranchias perlo, assembly GCF_035084215.1. Classification (NCBI taxonomy): domain Eukaryota; kingdom Metazoa; phylum Chordata; class Chondrichthyes; order Hexanchiformes; family Hexanchidae; genus Heptranchias; species Heptranchias perlo. Next base: position 610,220 of record NW_027138591.1, read on the forward strand.
ACAAGAACCACGAAAAGTTCTTGTATTTTAAGGTAAAATCTGACGCCATTAAAGAAAAAACTTTTCCCTCGCTGAAATATGTCATTTGCTGAAAATCAACAAAACCACGAAAAGTTCTTGTATTTGAAGATAAAATCTTTTTGCTTTGAAGAAGAAAGATCTCGGTGACTGAAATAAGTTCATCAGATGAAAACCAACAAAAATTGACAAGAACCACGAAAAGTTCTTGTATTTTAAGATAAAATCTTGCGCTATTAAACAAAAAACTTCTTGCTCGCTGAAATATGTTCATTTGCTGAAAATCAACAAAACCACGAAAAGTTCTTGTATTTGAAGATAAAATCTTTTTGCTTTGAAGAAGAAAGATCGAGCTGACTGAAATGAGTTCATGAGATGAAAACCAACAAAATTTGACAAGAACCACGAAAAGTTCTTGCATTTTAGGATAAAATCTGAAGCTATTAAAGAAAAAACTTGTCGCTCGCTGAAATATGTTCATTTGCTGAATATCAACAAAGCCACGAAAAGTTCTTGTATTTGAAGATAAATCTTTTTGCTTTGAAGAAGAAAGATCCAGCTGACTGAAATAAGTTCATCTGATGAAAATCATCAAAAATTGACAAGAACCACGAAAAGTTCTTGTATTTCAAGATAAAATCTGACGCTATTAAAGAAAAAACTTCCAGCTCGCTGAAATATGTTCATTTGCTGAAAATCAACAAAACCACGAAAAGTTCTTGTATTTGAAGATGAAATCTTTTTGCTTTGAAGAAGAAGGATTTCGGTGACTGAAATAAGTTCATTGGATGAAAACCAACAAAAATTGACAAGAAGCACGAAAAGTTCTTGTATTTTAAGATAAAATCTTGCGCTATTAAACAAAAAAATTCTTGCTCGCTGAAATATGTTCATTTGCTGAAAACGAACAAAACCACGAAAAGTTCTTGTATTTGAAGATAAAATCTGACGCTTTTTATGAAAAAACTTCGAGCTCGCTGAAATATGTTCATTTGCTGAAAATCAACAAAACCACGAAAAGTTCTTGTATTTGAAGATAAAATCTTTTTGCTTTGAAGAAGAAAGATCTAGCTGACTGAAATGAGTTCATGAGATGAAAATCAACAAAATTTGACAAGAACCATGAAAAGTTCTTGCATTTTAGGATAAAATCTGAAGCTATTAAAGAAAAAACTTCTCGCTCGCTGAAATATGTTCATTTGCTGAAAATCAACAAAACCACGAAAAGTTCTTGTATTTGAAGATAAAATCTTTTTGCTTTGAAGAAGAAAGATCCAGCTGACTGAAATAAGTTCATTTGATGAAAATCAACAAAAATTGACAAGAACCACGAAAAGTTCTTGTATTTTAGGATAAAATCTGACGCTATTAAAGAAAAAACTTGCAGCTCGCTGAAATATGGTCATTTGCTGAAAATCAACAAAACCACGAAAAGTTCTTGTATTTGAAGATAAAATCTTTTTGCTTTGAAGAAGAAGGATTTAGGTGACTGAAATAAGTTCATTGGATGAAAACCAACAAAAATTGACAAGAAGCACGAAAAGTTCTTGTATTTTAAGATAAAATCTTGCGCTATTAAAGAAAAAACTTCTAGCTCGCTGAAATATGTTCATTTGCTGAAAATCAACAAAGCCACGAAAAGTTATTGTATTTGAAGATAAATCTTATTGCTTTGAAGAAGAAAGATCCAGCTGACTGAAATAAGTTCATTGGATGAAAATCAAAAAAAATTGACAAGAATCACGAAAAGTTCCTGTATTTTAAGATAAAATCTGACGCTATTAAAGAAAAAACTTCCAGCTCGCTGAAATATGGTCATTTGCTGAAAACCAACAAAACCACGAAAAGTTCTTGTATTTGAAGATGAAATCTTTTTGCTTTGAAGAAAAAGGATTTAGGTGACTGAAATAAGTTCATTGGATGAAAACCAACAAAAATTGACAAGAAGCACGAAAAGTTCTTTTATTTTAAGATAAAATCTTGCGCTATTGAAGAAAAAACTTCTTGCTCGCTGAAATATGTTCATTTGCTGAAAACCAACAAAACCACGTAAAGTTCTTGTATTTGAAGATAAAATCTTTTTGCTTTGAAGAAGAAAGATCCAGCTGACTGAAATAAGTTCATTTGATGAAAATCATCAAAAATTGACAAGAACCACGAAAAGTTCTTGTATTTCAAGATAAAATCTGACGCTATTAAAGAAAAAACTTCCAGCTCGCTGAAATATGTTCATTTGCTGAAAATCAACAAAACCACGAAAAGTTCTTGTATTTGAAGATAAAATCTTTTTGCTTTGAAGAAGAAAGATCTCGGTGACTGAAATAAGTTCATTGGATGAAAACCAACAAAAATTGACAAGAACCACGAAAAGTTCTTGTATTTTAAGGTAAAATCTGACGCCATTAAAGAAAAAACTTTTCCCTCGCTGAAATATGTCATTTGCTGAAAATCAACAAAACCACGAAAAGTTCTTGTATTTGAAGATAAAATCTTTTTGCTTTGAAGAAGAAAGATCTCGGTGACTGAAATAAGTTCATCAGATGAAAACCAACAAAAATTGACAAGAACCACGAAAAGTTCTTGTATTTTAAGATAAAATCTTGCGCTATTAAACAAAAAACTTCTTGCTCGCTGAAATATGTTCATTTGCTGAAAATCAACAAAACCACGAAAAGTTCTTGTATTTGAAGATAAAATCTTTTTGCTTTGAAGAAGAAAGATCGAGCTGACTGAAATGAGTTCATGAGATGAAAACCAACAAAATTTGACAAGAACCACGAAAAGTTCTTGCATTTTAGGATAAAATCTGAAGCTATTAAAGAAAAAACTTGTCGCTCGCTGAAATATGTTCATTTGCTGAATATCAACAAAGCCACGAAAAGTTCTTGTATTTGAAGATAAATCTTTTTGCTTTGAAGAAGAAAGATCCAGCTGACTGAAATAAGTTCATCTGATGAAAATCATCAAAAATTGACAAGAACCACGAAAAGTTCTTGTATTTCAAGATAAAATCTGACGCTATTAAAGAAAAAACTTCCAGCTCGCTGAAATATGTTCATTTGCTGAAAATCAACAAAACCACGAAAAGTTCTTGTATTTGAAGATGAAATCTTTTTGCTTTGAAGAAGAAGGATTTCGGTGACTGAAATAAGTTCATTGGATGAAAACCAACAAAAATTGACAAGAAGCACGAAAAGTTCTTGTATTTTAAGATAAAATCTTGCGCTATTAAACAAAAAAATTCTTGCTCGCTGAAATATGTTCATTTGCTGAAAACGAACAAAACCACGAAAAGTTCTTGTATTTGAAGATAAAATCTGACGCTTTTTATGAAAAAACTTCGAGCTCGCTGAAATATGTTCATTTGCTGAAAATCAACAAAACCACGAAAAGTTCTTGTATTTGAAGATAAAATCTTTTTGCTTTGAAGAAGAAAGATCTAGCTGACTGAAATGAGTTCATGAGATGAAAATCAACAAAATTTGACAAGAACCATGAAAAGTTCTTGCATTTTAGGATAAAATCTGAAGCTATTAAAGAAAAAACTTCTCGCTCGCTGAAATATGTTCATTTGCTGAAAATCAACAAAACCACGAAAAGTTCTTGTATTTGAAGATAAAATCTTTTTGCTTTGAAGAAGAAAGATCCAGCTGACTGAAATAAGTTCATTTGATGAAAATCAACAAAAATTGACAAGAACCACGAAAAGTTCTTGTATTTTAGGATAAAATCTGACGCTATTAAAGAAAAAACTTGCAGCTCGCTGAAATATGGTCATTTGCTGAAAATCAACAAAACCACGAAAAGTTCTTGTATTTGAAGATAAAATCTTTTTGCTTTGAAGAAGAAGGATTTAGGTGACTGAAATAAGTTCATTGGATGAAAACCAACAAAAATTGACAAGAAGCACGAAAAGTTCTTGTATTTTAAGATAAAATCTTGCGCTATTAAAGAAAAAACTTCTAGCTCGCTGAAATATGTTCATTTGCTGAAAATCAACAAAGCCACGAAAAGTTATTGTATTTGAAGATAAATCTTATTGCTTTGAAGAAGAAAGATCCAGCTGACTGAAATAAGTTCATTGGATGAAAATCAAAAAAAATTGACAAGAATCACGAAAAGTTCCTGTATTTTAAGATAAAATCTGACGCTATTAAAGAAAAAACTTCCAGCTCGCTGAAATATGGTCATTTGCTGAAAACCAACAAAACCACGAAAAGTTCTTGTATTTGAAGATGAAATCTTTTTGCTTTGAAGAAAAAGGATTTAGGTGACTGAAATAAGTTCATTGGATGAAAACCAACAAAAATTGACAAGAAGCACGAAAAGTTCTTTTATTTTAAGATAAAATCTTGCGCTATTGAAGAAAAAACTTCTTGCTCGCTGAAATATGTTCATTTGCTGAAAACCAACAAAACCACGTAAAGTTCTTGTATTTGAAGATAAAATCTTTTTGCTTTGAAGAAGAAAGATCCAGCTGACTGAAATAAGTTCATTTGATGAAAATCATCAAAAATTGACAAGAACCACGAAAAGTTCTTGTATTTCAAGATAAAATCTGACGCTATTAAAGAAAAAACTTCCAGCTCGCTGAAATATGTTCATTTGCTGAAAATCAACAAAACCACGAAAAGTTCTTGTATTTGAAGATGAAATCTTTTTGCTTTGAAGAAGAAGGATTTCGGTGACTGAAATAAGTTCATTGGATGAAAACCAACAAAAATTGACAAGAAGCACGAAAAGTTCTTGTATTTTAAGATAAAATCTTGCGCTATTAAACAAAAAAATTCTTGCTCGCTGAAATATGTTCATTTGCTGAAAACGAACAAAACCACGAAAAGTTCTTGTATTTGAAGATAAAATCTGACGCTTTTTATGAAAAAACTTCGAGCTCGCTGAAATATGTTCATTTGCTGAAAATCAACAAAACCACGAAAAGTTCTTGTATTTGAAGATAAAATCTTTTTGCTTTGAAGAAGAAAGATCTAGCTGACTGAAATGAGTTCATGAGATGAAAATCAACAAAATTTGACAAGAACCACGAAAAGTTCTTGCATTTTAGGATAAAATCTGAAGCTATTAAAGAAAAAACTTCTCGCTCGCTGAAATATGTCCATTTGCTGAAAATCAACAAAACCACGAAAAGTTCTTGTATTTGAAGATAAAATCTTTTTGCTTTGAAGAAGAAAGATCCAGCTGACTGAAATAAGTTCATTTGATGAAAATCAACAAAAATTGACAAGAACCACGAAAAGTTCTTGTATTTTAGGATAAAATCTGACGCTATTAAAGAAAAAACTTGCAGCTCGCTGAAATATGGTCATTTGCTGAAAATCAACAAAACCACGAAAAGTTCTTGTATTTGAAGATAAAATCTTTTTGCTTTGAAGAAGAAGGATTTAGGTGACTGAAATAAGTTCATTGGATGAAAACCAACAAAAATTGACAAGAAGCACGAAAAGTTCTTGTATTTTAAGATAAAATCTTGCGCTATTAAAGAAAAAACTTCTAGCTCGCTGAAATATGTTCATTTGCTGAAAATCAACAAAACCACGAAAAGTTCTTGTATTTGAAGATGAAATCTTTTTGCTTTGAAGAAGAAAGATCTAGCTGACTGTAATAAGTTCATTTGATGAAAACCAACAAAATTTGACAAGAACCACGAAAAGTTCTTGTATTTTAGGATAAAATCTGACGCTATTAAAGGAAAAACTTCTCGCTCGCTGAAATATGTTCATTTGCTGAATATCAACAAAGCCACGAAAAGTTATTGTATTTGAAGATAAATCTTTTTGCTTTGAAGAAGAAAGATCCAGCTGACTGAAATAAGTTCATTAGATGAAAATCAAAAAAAATTGACAAGAATCACGAAAAGTTCCTGTATTTTAAGATAAAATCTGACGCTATTAAAGAAAAAACTTCCAGCTCGCTGAAATATGGTCATTTGCTGAAAACCAACAAAACCACGAAAAGTTCTTGTATTTGAAGATGAAATCTTTTTGCTTTGAAGAAAAAGGATTGAGGTGACTGAAATAAGTTCATTGGATGAAAACCAACAAAAATTGACAAGAAGCACGAAAAGTTCTTGTATTTTAAGATAAAATCTTGCGCTATTAAAGAAAAAACTTCTTGCTCGCTGAAATATGTTCATTTGCTGAAAACCAACAAAACCACGTAAAGTTCTTGTATTTGAAGATAAAATCTTTTTGCTTTGAAGAAGAAAGATCCAGCTGACTGAAATAACTTAATTTGATGAAAATCAACAAAAATTGACAAGAACCACGAAAAGTTCTTGTATTTCAAGATAAAATCTGACGCTATTAAAGAAAAAACTTCCAGCTCGCTGAAATATGTTCATTTGCTGAAAATCAACAAAACCACGAAAAGTTCTTGTATTTGAAGATAAAATCTTTTTGCTTTGAAGAAGAAAGATCTCGGTGACTGAAATAAGTTCATTGGATGAAAACCAACAAAAATTGACAAGAACCACGAAAAGTTCTTGTATTTTAAGGTAAAATCTGACGCCATTAAAGAAAAAACTTCTCCCTCGCTGAAATATGTCATTTGCTGAAAATCAACAAAACCACGAAAAGTTCTTGTATTTGAAGATAAAATCTTTTTGCTTTGAAGAAGAAAGATCTCGGTGACTGAAATAAGTTCATCAGATGAAAACCAACAAAAATTGACAAGAACCACGAAAAGTTCTTGTATTTTAAGATAAAATCTTGCGCTATTAAACAAAAAACTTCTTGCTCGCTGAAATATGTTCATTTGCTGAAAATCAACAAAACCACGAAAAGTTCTTGTATTTGAAGATAAAATCTTTTTGCTTTGAAGAAGAAAGATCTAGCTGACTGAAATGAGTTCATGAGATGAAAACCAACAAAATTTGACAAGAACCACGAAAAGTTCTTGCATTTTAGGATAAAATCTGAAGCTATTAAAGAAAAAACTTCTCGCTCGCTGAAATATGTTCATTTGCTGAAAATCAACAAAACCACGAAAAGTTCTTGTATTTGAAGATAAAATCTTTTTGCTTTGAAGAAGAAAGATCCAGCTGACTGAAATAAGTTCATTCGATGAAAATCAACAAAAATTGACAAGAACCACGAAAAGTTCTTGTATTTTAGGATAAAATCTGACGCTATTAAAGAAAATACTTGCAGCTCGCTGAAATATGGTCATTTGCTGAAAATCAACAAAACCACGAAAAGTTCTTGTATTTTAAGATAAAATCTTGCGCTATTAAAGAAAAAACTTCTAGCTCGCTGAAATATGTTCATTTGCTGAAAATCAACAAAACCACGAAAAGTTCTTGTATTTGAAGATAAAATCTTTTTGCTTTGAAGAAGAAAGATCCAGCTGACTGAAATGAGTTCATGAGATGAAAATCAACAAAATTTGACAAGAACCACGAAAAGTTCTTGCATTTTAGGATAAAATCTGACGCTATTAAAGAAAAAACTTCTCGCTCGCTGAAATATGTCCATTTGCTGAAAATCAACAAAACCACGAAAAGTTCTTGTATTTGAAGATAAAATCTTTTTGCTTTGAAGAAGAAAGATCCAGCTGACTGAAATAAGTTCATTGGATGAAAACCAACAAAAATTGACAAGAAGCACGAAAAGTTCTTGTATTTTAAGATAAAATCTTGCGCTATTAAAGAAAAAACTTCTAGCTCGCTGAAATATGTTCATTTGCTGAAAATCAACAAAGCCACGAAAAGTTATTGTATTTGAAGATAAATCTTATTGCTTTGAAGAAGAAAGATCCAGCTGACTGAAATAAGTTCATTGGATGAAAATCAAAAAAAATTGACAAGAATCACGAAAAGTTCCTGTATTTTAAGATAAAATCTGACGCTATTAAAGAAAAAACTTCCAGCTCGCTGAAATATGGTCATTTGCTGAAAACCAACAAAACCACGAAAAGTTCTTGTATTTGAAGATGAAATCTTTTTGCTTTGAAGAAAAAGGATTTAGGTGACTGAAATAAGTTCATTGGATGAAAACCAACAAAAATTGACAAGAAGCACGAAAAGTTCTTTTATTTTAAGATAAAATCTTGCGCTATTGAAGAAAAAACTTCTTGCTCGCTGAAATATGTTCATTTGCTGAAAACCAACAAAACCACGTAAAGTTCTTGTATTTGAAGATAAAATCTTTTTGCTTTGAAGAAGAAAGATCCAGCTGACTGAAATAAGTTCATTTGATGAAAATCATCAAAAATTGACAAGAACCACGAAAAGTTCTTGTATTTCAAGATAAAATCTGACGCTATTAAAGAAAAAACTTCCAGCTCGCTGAAATATGTTCATTTGCTGAAAATCAACAAAACCACGAAAAGTTCTTGTATTTGAAGATGAAATCTTTTTGCTTTGAAGAAGAAGGATTTCGGTGACTGAAATAAGTTCATTGGATGAAAACCAACAAAAATTGACAAGAAGCACGAAAAGTTCTTGTATTTTAAGATAAAATCTTGCGCTATTAAACAAAAAAATTCTTGCTCGCTGAAATATGTTCATTTGCTGAAAACGAACAAAACCACGAAAAGTTCTTGTATTTGAAGATAAAATCTGACGCTTTTTATGAAAAAACTTCGAGCTCGCTGAAATATGTTCATTTGCTGAAAATCAACAAAACCACGAAAAGTTCTTGTATTTGAAGATAAAATCTTTTTGCTTTGAAGAAGAAAGATCTAGCTGACTGAAATGAGTTCATGAGATGAAAATCAACAAAATTTGACAAGAACCACGAAAAGTTCTTGCATTTTAGGATAAAATCTGAAGCTATTAAAGAAAAAACTTCTCGCTCGCTGAAATATGTCCATTTGCTGAAAATCAACAAAACCACGAAAAGTTCTTGTATTTGAAGATAAAATCTTTTTGCTTTGAAGAAGAAAGATCCAGCTGACTGAAATAAGTTCATTTGATGAAAATCAACAAAAATTGACAAGAACCACGAAAAGTTCTTGTATTTTAGGATAAAATCTGACGCTATTAAAGAAAAAACTTGCAGCTCGCTGAAATATGGTCATTTGCTGAAAATCAACAAAACCACGAAAAGTTCTTGTATTTGAAGATAAAATCTTTTTGCTTTGAAGAAGAAGGATTTAGGTGACTGAAATAAGTTCATTGGATGAAAACCAACAAAAATTGACAAGAAGCACGAAAAGTTCTTGTATTTTAAGATAAAATCTTGCGCTATTAAAGAAAAAACTTCTAGCTCGCTGAAATATGTTCATTTGCTGAAAATCAACAAAACCACGAAAAGTTCTTGTATTTGAAGATGAAATCTTTTTGCTTTGAAGAAGAAAGATCTAGCTGACTGTAATAAGTTCATTTGATGAAAACCAACAAAATTTGACAAGAACCACGAAAAGTTCTTGTATTTTAGGATAAAATCTGACGCTATTAAAGGAAAAACTTCTCGCTCGCTGAAATATGTTCATTTGCTGAATATCAACAAAGCCACGAAAAGTTATTGTATTTGAAGATAAATCTTTTTGCTTTGAAGAAGAAAGATCCAGCTGACTGAAATAAGTTCATTAGATGAAAATCAAAAAAAATTGACAAGAATCACGAAAAGTTCCTGTATTTTAAGATAAAATCTGACGCTATTAAAGAAAAAACTTCCAGCTCGCTGAAATATGGTCATTTGCTGAAAACCAACAAAACCACGAAAAGTTCTTGTATTTGAAGATGAAATCTTTTTGCTTTGAAGAAAAAGGATTTAGGTGACTGAAATAAGTTCATTGGATGAAAACCAACAAAAATTGACAAGAAGCACGAAAAGTTCTTTTATTTTAAGATAAAATCTTGCGCTATTGAAGAAAAAACTTCTTGCTCGCTGAAATATGTTCATTTGCTGAAAACCAACAAAACCACGTAAAGTTCTTGTATTTGAAGATAAAATCTTTTTGCTTTGAAGAAGAAAGATCCAGCTGACTGAAATAAGTTCATTTGATGAAAATCATCAAAAATTGACAAGAACCACGAAAAGTTCTTGTATTTCAAGATAAAATCTGACGCTATTAAAGAAAAAACTTCCAGCTCGCTGAAATATGTTCATTTGCTGAAAATCAACAAAACCACGAAAAGTTCTTGTATTTGAAGATGAAATCTTTTTGCTTTGAAGAAGAAGGATTTCGGTGACTGAAATAAGTTCATTGGATGAAAACCAACAAAAATTGACAAGAAGCACGAAAAGTTCTTGTATTTTAAGATAAAATCTTGCGCTATTAAAGAAAAAACTTCTAGCTCGCTGAAATATGTTCATTTGCTGAAAATCAACAAAGCCACGAAAAGTTATTGTATTTGAAGATAAATCTTATTGCTTTGAAGAAGAAAGATCCAGCTGACTGAAATAAGTTCATTGGATGAAAATCAAAAAAAATTGACAAGAATCACGAAAAGTTCCTGTATTTTAAGATAAAATCTGACGCTATTAAAGAAAAAACTTCCAGCTCGCTGAAATATGGTCATTTGCTGAAAACCAACAAAACCACGAAAAGTTCTTGTATTTGAAGATGAAATCTTTTTGCTTTGAAGAAAAAGGATTTAGGTGACTGAAATAAGTTCATTGGATGAAAACCAACAAAAATTGACAAGAAGCACGAAAAGTTCTTTTATTTTAAGATAAAATCTTGCGCTATTGAAGAAAAAACTTCTTGCTCGCTGAAATATGTTCATTTGCTGAAAACCAACAAAACCACGTAAAGTTCTTGTATTTGAAGATAAAATCTTTTTGCTTTGAAGAAGAAAGATCCAGCTGACTGAAATAAGTTCATTTGATGAAAATCATCAAAAATTGACAAGAACCACGAAAAGTTCTTGTATTTCAAGATAAAATCTGACGCTATTAAAGAAAAAACTTCCAGCTCGCTGAAATATGTTCATTTGCTGAAAATCAACAAAACCACGAAAAGTTCTTGTATTTGAAGATGAAATCTTTTTGCTTTGAAGAAGAAGGATTTCGGTGACTGAAATAAGTTCATTGGATGAAAACCAACAAAAATTGACAAGAAGCACGAAAAGTTCTTGTATTTTAAGATAAAATCTTGCGCTATTAAACAAAAAAATTCTTGCTCGCTGAAATATGTTCATTTGCTGAAAACGAACAAAACCACGAAAAGTTCTTGTATTTGAAGATAAAATCTGACGCTTTTTATGAAAAAACTTCGAGCTCGCTGAAATATGTTCATTTGCTGAAAATCAACAAAACCACGAAAAGTTCTTGTATTTGAAGATAAAATCTTTTTGCTTTGAAGAAGAAAGATCTAGCTGACTGAAATGAGTTCATGAGATGAAAATCAACAAAATTTGACAAGAACCACGAAAAGTTCTTGCATTTTAGGATAAAATCTGAAGCTATTAAAGAAAAAACTTCTCGCTCGCTGAAATATGTCCATTTGCTGAAAATCAACAAAACCACGAAAAGTTCTTGTATTTGAAGATAAAATCTTTTTGCTTTGAAGAAGAAAGATCCAGCTGACTGAAATAAGTTCATTTGATGAAAATCAACAAAAATTGACAAGAACCACGAAAAGTTCTTGTATTTTAGGATAAAATCTGACGCTATTAAAGAAAAAACTTGCAGCTCGCTGAAATATGGTCATTTGCTGAAAATCAACAAAACCACGAAAAGTTCTTGTATTTGAAGATAAAATCTTTTTGCTTTGAAGAAGAAGGATTTAGGTGACTGAAATAAGTTCATTGGATGAAAACCAACAAAAATTGACAAGAAGCACGAAAAGTTCTTGTATTTTAAGATAAAATCTTGCGCTATTAAAGAAAAAACTTCTAGCTCGCTGAAATATGTTCATTTGCTGAAAATCAACAAAACCACGAAAAGTTCTTGTATTTGAAGATGAAATCTTTTTGCTTTGAAGAAGAAAGATCTAGCTGACTGTAATAAGTTCATTTGATGAAAACCAACAAAATTTGACAAGAACCACGAAAAGTTCTTGTATTTTAGGATAAAATCTGACGCTATTAAAGGAAAAACTTCTCGCTCGCTGAAATATGTTCATTTGCTGAATATCAACAAAGCCACGAAAAGTTATTGTATTTGAAGATAAATCTTTTTGCTTTGAAGAAGAAAGATCCAGCTGACTGAAATAAGTTCATTAGATGAAAATCAAAAAAAATTGACAAGAATCACGAAAAGTTCCTGTATTTTAAGATAAAATCTGACGCTATTAAAGAAAAAACTTCCAGCTCGCTGAAATATGGTCATTTGCTGAAAACCAACAAAACCACGAAAAGTTCTTGTATTTGAAGATGAAATCTTTTTGCTTTGAAGAAAAAGGATTTAGGTGACTGAAATAAGTTCATTGGATGAAAACCAACAAAAATTGACAAGAAGCACGAAAAGTTCTTTTATTTTAAGATAAAATCTTGCGCTATTGAAGAAAAAACTTCTTGCTCGCTGAAATATGTTCATTTGCTGAAAACCAACAAAACCACGTAAAGTTCTTGTATTTGAAGATAAAATCTTTTTGCTTTGAAGAAGAAAGATCCAGCTGACTGAAATAAGTTCATTTGATGAAAATCATCAAAAATTGACAAGAACCACGAAAAGTTCTTGTATTTCAAGATAAAATCTGACGCTATTAAAGAAAAAACTTCCAGCTCGCTGAAATATGTTCATTTGCTGAAAATCAACAAAACCACGAAAAGTTCTTGTATTTGAAGATGAAATCTTTTTGCTTTGAAGAAGAAGGATTTCGGTGACTGAAATAAGTTCATTGGATGAAAACCAACAAAAATTGACAAGAAGCACGAAAAGTTCTTGTATTTTAAGATAAAATCTTGCGCTATTAAACAAAAAAATTCTTGCTCGCTGAAATATGTTCATTTGCTGAAAACGAACAAAACCACGAAAAGTTCTTGTATTTGAAGATAAAATCTGACGCTTTTTATGAAAAAACTTCGAGCTCGCTGAAATATGTTCATTTGCTGAAAATCAACAAAACCACGAAAAGTTCTTGTATTTGAAGATAAAATCTTTTTGCTTTGAAGAAGAAAGATCTAGCTGACTGAAATGAGTTCATGAGATGAAAATCAACAAAATTTGACAAGAACCACGAAAAGTTCTTGCATTTTAGGATAAAATCTGAAGCTATTAAAGAAAAAACTTCTCGCTCGCTGAAATATGTCCATTTGCTGAAAATCAACAAAACCACGAAAAGTTCTTGTATTTGAAGATAAAATCTTTTTGCTTTGAAGAAGAAAGATCCAGCTGACTGAAATAAGTTCATTTGATGAAAATCAACAAAAATTGACAAGAACCACGAAAAGTTCTTGTATTTTAGGATAAAATCTGACGCTATTAAAGAAAAAACTTGCAGCTCGCTGAAATATGGTCATTTGCTGAAAATCAACAAAACCACGAAAAGTTCTTGTATTTGAAGATAAAATCTTTTTGCTTTGAAGAAGAAGGATTTAGGTGACTGAAATAAGTTCATTGGATGAAAACCAACAAAAATTGACAAGAAGCACGAAAAGTTCTTGTATTTTAAGATAAAATCTTGCGCTATTAAAGAAAAAACTTCTAGCTCGCTGAAATATGTTCATTTGCTGAAAATCAACAAAACCACGAAAAGTTCTTGTATTTGAAGATGAAATCTTTTTGCTTTGAAGAAGAAAGATCTAGCTGACTGTAATAAGTTCATTTGATGAAAACCAACAAAATTTGACAAGAACCACGAAAAGTTCTTGTATTTTAGGATAAAATCTGACGCTATTAAAGGAAAAACTTCTCGCTCGCTGAAATATGTTCATTTGCTGAATATCAACAAAGCCACGAAAAGTTATTGTATTTGAAGATAAATCTTTTTGCTTTGAAGAAGAAAGATCCAGCTGACTGAAATAAGTTCATTAGATGAAAATCAAAAAAAATTGACAAGAATCACGAAAAGTTCCTGTATTTTAAGATAAAATCTGACGCTATTAAAGAAAAAACTTCCAGCTCGCTGAAATATGGTCATTTGCTGAAAACCAACAAAACCACGAAAAGTTCTTGTATTTGAAGATGAAATCTTTTTGCTTTGAAGAAAAAGGATTGAGGTGACTGAAATAAGTTCATTGGATGAAAACCAACAAAAATTGACAAGAAGCACGAAAAGTTCTTGTATTTTAAGATAAAATCTTGCGCTATTAAAGAAAAAACTTCTTGCTCGCTGAAATATGTTCATTTGCTGAAAACCAACAAAACCACGTAAAGTTCTTGTATTTGAAGATAAAATCTTTTTGCTTTGAAGAATAAAGATCCAGCTGACTGAAATAAGTTCATTGGATGAAAACCAACAAAAATTGACAGGAACCACGAAAAGTTCTTGTATTTTAAGATAAAATCTGACGCTATTAAAGAAAAAACTTCCAGCTCGCTGAAATATGTTCATTTGCTGAAAATCAACAAAACCACGAAAAGTTCTTGTATTTGAAGATAAAATCTTTTTGCTTTGAAGAAGAAAGATCCAGCTGACTGAAATAACTTAATTTGATGAAAATCAACAAAAATTGACAAGAACCACGAAAAGTTCTTGTATTTCAAGATAAAATCTGACGCTATTAAAGAAAAAACTTCCAGCTCGCTGAAATATGTTCATTTGCTGAAAATCAACAAAACCACGAAAAGTTCTTGTATTTGAAGATAAAATCTTTTTGCTTTGAAGAAGAAAGATCTCGGTGACTGAAATAAGTTCATCAGATGAAAACCAACAAAAATTGACAAGAACCACGAAAAGTTCTTGTATTTTAAGATAAAATCTTGCGCTATTAAACAAAAAACTTCTTGCTCGCTGAAATATGTTCATTTGCTGAAAATCAACAAAACCACGAAAAGTTCTTGTATTTGAAGATAAAATCTTTTTGCTTTGAAGAAGAAAGATCTAGCTGACTGAAATGAGTTCATGAGATGAAAACCAACAAAATTTGACAAGAACCACGAAAAGTTCTTGCATTTTAGGATAAAATCTGAAGCTATTAAAGAAAAAACTTCTCGCTCGCTGAAATATGTTCATTTGCTGAAAATCAACAAAACCACGAAAAGTTCTTGTATTTGAAGATAAAATCTTTTTGCTTTGAAGAAGAAAGATCCAGCTGACTGAAATAAGTTCATTCGATGAAAATCAACAAAAATTGACAAGAACCACGAAAAGTTCTTGTATTTTAGGATAAAATCTGACGCTATTAAAGAAAATACTTGCAGCTCGCTGAAATATGGTCATTTGCTGAAAATCAACAAAACCACGAAAAGTTCTTGTATTTTAAGATAAAATCTTGCGCTATTAAAGAAAAAACTTCTAGCTCGCTGAAATATGTTCATTTGCTGAAAATCAACAAAACCACGAAAAGTTCTTGTATTGGAAGATAAAATCTTTTTGCTTTGAAGAAGAAAGATCTCGGTGACTGAAATAAGTTCATTGGATGAAAACCAACAAAAATTGACAAGAACCACGAAAAGTTCTTGTATTTTAAGGTAAAATCTGACGCCATTAAAGAAAAAACTTCTCCCTCGCTGAAATATGTCATTTGCTGAAAATCAACAAAACCACGAAAAGTTCTTGTATTTGAAGATAAAATCTTTTTGCTTTGAAGAAGAAAGATCTCGGTGACTGAAATAAGTTCATCAGATGAAAACCAACAAAAATTGACAAGAACCACGAAAAGTTCTTGTATTTTAAGATAAAATCTTGCGCTATTAAACAAAAAACTTCTTGCTCGCTGAAATATGTTCATTTGCTGAAAATCAACAAAACCACGAAAAGTTCTTGTATTTGAAGATAAAATCTTTTTGCTTTGAAGAAGAAAGATCTAGCTGACTGAAATGAGTTCATGAGATGAAAACCAACAAAATTTGACAAGAACCACGAAAAGTTCTTGCATTTTAGGATAAAATCTGAAGCTATTAAAGAAAAAACTTCTCGCTCGCTGAAATATGTTCATTTGCTGAAAATCAACAAAACCACGAAAAGTTCTTGTATTTGAAGATAAAATCTTTTTGCTTTGAAGAAGAAAGATCCAGCTGACTGAAATAAGTTCATTCGATGAAAATCAACAAAAATTGACAAGAACCACGAAAAGTTCTTGTATTTTAGGATAAAATCTGACGCTATTAAAGAAAATACTTGCAGCTCGCTGAAATATGGTCATTTGCTGAAAATCAACAAAACCACGAAAAGTTCTTGTATTTTAAGATAAAATCTTGCGCTATTAAAGAAAAAACTTCTAGCTCGCTGAAATATGTTCATTTGCTGAAAATCAACAAAACCACGAAAAGTTCTTGTATTTGAAGATAAAATCTTTTTGCTTTGAAGAAGAAAGATCCAGCTGACTGAAATGAGTTCATGAGATGAAAATCAACAAAATTTGACAAGAACCACGAAAAGTTCTTGCATTTTAGGATAAAATCTGACGCTATTAAAGAAAAAACTTCTCGCTCGCTGAAATATGTCCATTTGCTGAAAATCAACAAAACCACGAAAAGTTCTTGTATTTGAAGATAAAATCTTTTTGCTTTGAAGAAGAAAGATCCAGCTGAGTGAAATAAGTTCATTTCATGAAAATCAACAAAAATTGACAAGAACCACGAAAAGTTCTTGTATTTTAGGATAAAATCTGACGCTATTAAAGAAAAAACTTGCAGCTCGCTGAAATATGGTCATTTGCTGAAAACCAACAAAACCACGAAAAGTTCTTGTATTTGAAGATGAAATCTTTTTGCTTTGAAGAAAAAGGATTTAGGTGACTGAAATAAGTTCATTGGATGAAAACCAACAAAAATTGACAAGAAGCACGAAAAGTTCTTGTATTTTAAGATAAAATCTTGCGCTATTAAAGAAAAAACTTCTTGCTCGCTGAAATATGTTCATTTGCTGAAAACCAACAAAACCACGTAAAGTTCTTGTATTTGAAGATAAAATCTTTTTGCTTTGAAGAATAAAGATCCAGCTGACTGAAATAAGTTCATTGGATGAAAACCAACAAAAATTGACAGGAACCACGAAAAGTTCTTGTATTTTAAGATAAAATCTGACGCTATTAAAGAAAAAACTTCCAGCTCGCTGAAATATGTTCATTTGCTGAAAATCAACAAAACCACGAAAAGTTCTTGTATTTGAAGATAAAATCTTTTTGCTTTGAAGAAGAAAGATCCAGCTGACTGAAATAACTTAATTTGATGAAAATCAACAAAAATTGACAAGAACCACGAAAAGTTCTTGTATTTCAAGATAAAATCTGACGCTATTAAAGAAAAAACTTCCAGCTCGCTGAAATATGTTCATTTGCTGAAAATCAACAAAACCACGAAAAGTTCTTGTATTTGAAGATAAAATCTTTTTGCTTTGAAGAAGAAAGATCTCGGTGACTGAAATAAGTTAATTGGATGAAAACCAACAAAAATTGACAAGAAGCACGAAAAGTTCTTGTATTTTAAGATAAAATCTTGCGCTATTAAACAAAAAACTTCTTGCTCGCTGAAATATGTTCATTTGCTGAAAATCAACAAAACCACGAAAAGTTCTTGTATTTGAAGATAAAATCTTTTTGCTTTGAAGAAGAAAGATCTAGCTGACTGAAATGAGTTCATGAGATGAAAACCAACAAAATTTGACAAGAACCACGAAAAGTTCTTGCATTTTAGGATAAAATCTGAAGCTATTAAAGAAAAAACTTCTCGCTCGCTGAAATATGTTCATTTGCTGAAAATCAACAAAACCACGAAAAGTTCTTGTATTTGAAGATAAAATCTTTTTGCTTTGAAGAAGAAAGATCCAGCTGACTGAAATAAGTTCATTCGATGAAAATCAACAAAAATTGACAAGAACCACGAAAAGTTCTTGTATTTTAGGATAAAATCTGACGCTATTAAAGAAAATACTTGCAGCTCGCTGAAATATGGTCATTTGCTGAAAATCAACAAAACCACGAAAAGTTCTTGTATTTTAAGATAAAATCTTGCGCTATTAAAGAAAAAACTTCTAGCTCGCTGAAATATGTTCATTTGCTGAAAATCAACAAAACCACGAAAAGTTCTTGTATTTGAAGATAAAATCTTTTTGCTTTGAAGAAGAAAGATCCCGCTGACTGAAATGAGTTCATGAGATGAAAATCAACAAAATTTGACAAGAACCACGAAAAGTTCTTGCATTTTAGGATAAAATCTGACGCTATTAAAGAAAAAACTTCTCGCTCGCTGAAATATGTCCATTTGCTGAAAATCAACAAAACCACGAAAAGTTCTTGTATTTGAAGATAAAATCTTTTTGCTTTGAAGAAGAAAGATCCAGCTGACTGAAATAAGTTCATTTCATGAAAATCAACAAAAATTGACAAGAACCACGAAAAGTTCTTGTATTTTAGGATAAAATCTGACGCTATTAAAGAAAAAACTTGCAGCTCGCTGAAATATGGTCATTTGCTGAAAATCAACAAAACCACGAAAAGTTCTTGTATTTGAAGATAAAATCTTTTTGCTTTGAAGAAGAAGGATTTAGGTGACTGAAATAAGTTCATTGGATGAAAACCAACAAAAATTGACAAGAAGCACGAAAAGTTCTTGTATTTTAAGATAAAATCTTGCGCTATTAAAGGAAAAACTTCTCGCTCGCTGAAATATGTTCATTTGCTGAATATCAACAAAGCCACGAAAAGTTATTGTATTTGAAGATAAATCTTTTTGCTTTGAAGAAGAAAGATCCAGCTGACTGAAATAAGTTCATTAGATGAAAATCAACAAAAATTGACAAGAATCACGAAAAGTTCTTGTATTTTAAGATAAAATCTGACGCTATTAAAGAAAAAACTTCCAGCTTGCTGAAATATGTTCATTTGCTGAAAATCAACAAAACCACGAAAAGTTCTTGTATTTGAAGATGAAATCTTTTTGCTTTGAAGAAGAAGGATTTAGGTGACTGAAATAAGTTCATTGGATGAAAACCAACAAAAATTGACAGGAACCACGAAAAGTTCTTATATTTTAAGATAAAATCTGACGCTATTAAAGAAAAAACTTCCAGCTCGCTGAAATATGTTCATTTGCTGAAAATCAACAAAACCACGAAAAGTTCTTGTATTTGAAGATAAAATCTTTTTGCTTTGAAGAAGAAAGATCTCGGTGACTGAAATAAGTTCATTGGATGAAAACCAACAAAAATTGACAAGAACCACGAAAAGTTCTTGTATTTTAAGGTAAAATCTGACGCCATTAAAGAAAAAACTTCTCCCTCGCTGAAATATGTCATTTGCTGAAAATCAACAAAACCACGAAAAGTTCTTGTATTTGAAGATAAAATCTTTTTGCTTTGAAGAAGAAAGATCTCGGTGACTGAAATAAGTTCATCAGATGAAAACCAACAAAAATTGACAAGAACCACGAAAAGTTCTTGTATTTTAAGATAAAATCTTGCGCTATTAAACAAAAAACTTCTTGCTCGCTGAAATATGTTCATTTGCTGAAAATCAACAAAACCACGAAAAGTTCTTGTATTTGAAGATAAAATCTTTTTGCTTTGAAGAAGAAAGATCTAGCTGACTGAAATGAGTTCATGAGATGAAAACCAACAAAATTTGACAAGAACCACGAAAAGTTCTTGCATTTTAGGATAAAATCTGAAGCTATTAAAGAAAAAACTTCTCGCTCGCTGAAATATGTTCATTTGCTGAAAATCAACAAAACCACGAAAAGTTCTTGTATTTGAAGATAAAATCTTTTTGCTTTGAAGAAGAAAGATCCAGCTGACTGAAATAAGTTCATTAGATGAAAATCAACAAAAATTGACAAGAACCACGAAAAGTTCTTGTATTTTAGGATAAAATCTGACGCTATTAAAGAAAATACTTGCAGCTCGCTGAAATATGGTCATTTGCTGAAAATCAACAAAACCACGAAAAGTTCTTGTATTTTAAGATAAAATCTTGCGCTATTAAAGAAAAAACTTCTCGCTCGCTGAAATATGTTCATTTGCTGAAAATCAACAAAACCACGAAAAGTTCTTGTATTTGAAGATAAAATCTTTTTGCTTTGAAGAAGAAAGATCCAGCTGACTGAAATGAGTTCATGAGATGAAAATCAACAAAATTTGACAAGAACCACGAAAAGTTCTTGCATTTTAGGATAAAATCTGACGCTATTAAAGAAAAAACTTCTCGCTCGCTGAAATATGGTCATTTGCTGAAAATCAACAAAACCACGAAAAGTTCTTGTATTTGAAGATAAAATCTTTTTGCTTTGAAGAAGAAGGATTTAGGTGACTGAAATAAGTTCATTGGATGAAAACCAACAAAAATTGACAAGAAGCACGAAAAGTTCTTGTATTTTAAGATAAAATCTTGCGCTATTAAAGGAAAAACTTCTCGCTCGCTGAAATATGTTCATTTGCTGAATATCAACAAAGCCACGAAAAGTTATTGTATTTGAAGATAAATCTTTTTGCTTTGAAGAAGAAAGATCCAGCTGACTGAAATAAGTTCATTAGATGAAAATCAACAAAAATTGACAAGAATCACGAAAAGTTCTTGTATTTTAAGAT
Source organism: Heptranchias perlo (assembly GCF_035084215.1). NCBI lineage: Eukaryota > Metazoa > Chordata > Chondrichthyes > Hexanchiformes > Hexanchidae > Heptranchias > Heptranchias perlo. The sequence goes on from NW_027138591.1 coordinate 630,773, forward strand.
AAAATCTGACGCTATTAAAGAAAAAACTTCCAGCTCGCTGAAATATGTTCATTTGCTGAAAATCAACAAAACCACGAAAAGTTCTTGTATTTGAAGATGAAATCTTTTTGCTTTGAAGAAGAAGGATTTAGGTGACTGAAATAAGTTCATTGGATGAAAACCAACAAAAATTGACAAGAAGCACGAAAAGTTCTTGTATTTTAAGATAAAATCTTGCGCTATTAAAGAAAAAACTTCTTGCTCGCTGAAATATGTTCATTTGCTGAAAACCAACAAAACCACGTAAAGTTCTTGTATTTGAAGATGAAATCTTTTTGCTTTGAAGAAGAAGGATTTAGGTGACTGAAATAAGTTCATTGGATGAAAACCAACAAAAATTGACAAGAACCACGAAAAGTTCTTGTATTTTAAGGTAAAATCTGACGCCATTAAAGAAAAAACTTCTCCCTCGCTGAAATATGTCATTTGCTGAAAATCAACAAAACCACGAAAAGTTCTTGTATTTGAAGATAAAATCTTTTTGCTTTGAAGAAGAAAGATCTCGGTGACTGAAATAAGTTCATCAGATGAAAACCAACAAAAATTGACAAGAACCACGAAAAGTTCTTGTATTTTAAGATAAAATCTTGCGCTATTAAACAAAAAACTTCTTGCTCGCTGAAATATGTTCATTTGCTGAAAATCAACAAAACCACGAAAAGTTCTTGTATTTGAAGATAAAATCTTTTTGCTTTGAAGAAGAAAGATCTAGCTGACTGAAATGAGTTCATGAGATGAAAACCAACAAAATTTGACAAGAACCACGAAAAGTTCTTGCATTTTAGGATAAAATCTGAAGCTATTAAAGAAAAAACTTCTCGCTCGCTGAAATATGTTCATTTGCTGAAAATCAACAAAACCACGAAAAGTTCTTGTCTTTGAAGATAAAATCCTTTTGCTTTGAAGAAGAAAGATCCAGCTGACTGAAATAAGTTCATTGGATGAAAACCAACAAAAATTGACAGGAACCACGAAAAGTTCTTGTATTTTAGGATAAAATCTGACGCTATTAAAGAAAATACTTGCAGCTCGCTGAAATATGGTCATTTGCTGAAAATCAACAAAACCACGAAAAGTTCTTGTATTTTAAGATAAAATCTTGCGCTATTAAAGAAAAAACTTCTCGCTCGCTGAAATATGTTCATTTGCTGAAAATCAACAAAACCACGAAAAGTTCTTGTATTTGAAGATAAAATCTTTTTGCTTTGAAGAAGAAAGATCCAGCTGACTGAAATGAGTTCATGAGATGAAAATCAACAAAATTTGACAAGAACCACGAAAAGTTCTTGCATTTTAGGATAAAATCTGACGCTATTAAAGAAAAAACTTCTCGCTCGCTGAAATATGTCCATTTGCTGAAAATCAACAAAACCACGAAAAGTTCTTGTATTTGAAGATAAAATCTTTTTGCTTTGAAGAAGAAAGATCCAGCTGACTGAAATAAGTTCATTTCATGAAAATCAACAAAAATTGACAAGAACCACGAAAAGTTCTTGTATTTTAGGATAAAATCTGACGCTATTAAAGAAAAAACTTGCAGCTCGCTGAAATATGGTCATTTGCTGAAAATCAACAAAACCACGAAAAGTTCTTGTATTTGAAGATAAAATCTTTTTGCTTTGAAGAAGAAGGATTTAGGTGACTGAAATAAGTTCATTGGATGAAAACCAACAAAAATTGACAAGAAGCACGAAAAGTTCTTGTATTTTAAGATAAAATCTTGCGCTATTAAAGGAAAAACTTCTCGCTCGCTGAAATATGTTCATTTGCTGAATATCAACAAAGCCACGAAAAGTTATTGTATTTGAAGATAAATCTTTTTGCTTTGAAGAAGAAAGATCCAGCTGACTGAAATAAGTTCATTAGATGAAAATCAACAAAAATTGACAAGAATCACGAAAAGTTCTTGTATTTTAAGATAAAATCTGACGCTATTAAAGAAAAAACTTCCAGCTCGCTGAAATATGTTCATTTGCTGAAAATCAACAAAACCACGAAAAGTTCTTGTATTTGAAGATGAAATCTTTTTGCTTTGAAGAAGAAGGATTTAGGTGACTGAAATAAGTTCATTGGATGAAAACCAACAAAAATTGACAAGAAGCACGAAAAGTTCTTGTATTTTAAGATAAAATCTTGCGCTATTAAAGAAAAAACTTCTTGCTCGCTGAAATATGTTCATTTGCTGAAAACCAACAAAACCACGTAAAGTTCTTGTATTTGAAGATAAAATCTTTTTGCTTTGAAGAAGAAATATCCAGCTGACTGAAATAAGTTCATTGGATGAAAACCAACAAAAATTGACAGGAACCACGAAAAGTTCTTGTATTTTAAGATAAAATCTGACGCTATTAAAGAAAAAACTTCCAGCTCGCTGAAATATGTTCATTTGCTGAAAATCAACAAAACCACGAAAAGTTCTTGTATTTGAAGATAAAATCTTTTTGCTTTGAAGAAGAAAGATCCAGCTGACTGAAATAAGTTCATTGGATGAAAACCAACAAAAATTGACAGGAACCACGAAAAGTTCTTGTATTTTAAGATAAAATCTGACGCTATTAAAGAAAAAACTTCCAGCTCGCTGAAATATGTTCATTTGCTGAAAATCAACAAAACCACGAAAAGTTCTTGTATTGGAAGATAAAGTCTTTTTGCTTTGAAGAAGAAAGATCCAGCTGACTGAAATAACTTAATTTGATGAAAATCAACAAAAATTGACAAGAACCACGAAAAGTTCTTGTATTTCAAGATAAAATCTGACGCTATTGAAGAAAAAACTTCCAGCTCGCTGAAATATGTTCATTTGCTGAAAATCAACAAAACCACGAAAAGTTCTTGTATTTGAAGATAAAATCTTTTTGCTTTGAAGAAGAAAGATCCAGCTGACTGAAATAAGTTCATTGGATGAAAACCAACAAAAATTGACAGGAACCACGAAAAGTTCTTGTATTTTAAGATAAAATCTGACGCTATTAAAGAAAAAACTTCCAGCTCGCTGAAATATGTTCATTTGCTGAAAATCAACAAAACCACGAAAAGTTCTTGTATTTGAAGATAAAATCTTTTTGCTTTGAAGAAGAAAGATCCAGCTGACTGAAATAAGTTCATTGGATGAAAACCAACAAAAATTGACAGGAACCACGAAAAGTTCTTGTATTTTAAGATAAAATCTGACGCTATTAAAGAAAAAACTTCCAGCTCGCTGAAATATGTTCATTTGCTGAAAATCAACAAAACCACGAAAAGTTCTTGTATTTGAAGATAAAATCTTTTTGCTTTGAAGAAGAAAGATCCAGCTGACTGAAATAAGTTCATTGGATGAAAACCAACAAAAATTGACAGGAACCACGAAAAGTTCTTTTATTTTAAGATAAAATCTGACGCTATTAAAGAAAAAACTTCCAGCTCGCTGAAATATGTTCATTTGCTGAAAATCAACAAAACCACGTAAAGTTCTTGTATTTGAAGATAAAATCTTTTTGCTTTGAAGAAGAAATATCCAGCTGACTGAAATAAGTTCATTGGATGAAAACCAACAAAAATTGACAGGAACCACGAAAAGTTCTTGTATTTTAAGATAAAATCTGACGCTATTAAAGAAAAAACTTCCAGCTCGCTGAAATATGTTCATTTGCTGAAAATCAACAAAACCACGAAAAGTTCTTGTATTTGAAGATAAAATCTTTTTGCTTTGAAGAAGAAAGATCCAGCTGACTGAAATAAGTTCATTGGACGAAAACCAACAAAAATTGACAGGAACCACGAAAAGTTCTTGTATTTTAAGATAAAATCTGACGCTATTAAAGAAAAAACTTCCAGCTCGCTGAAATATGTTCATTTGCTGAAAATCAACAAAACCACGAAAAGTTCTAGTATTTGAAGATAAAATCTTTTTGCTTTGAAGAAGAAAGATCCAGCTGACTGAAATAACTTAATTTGATGAAAATCAACAAAAATTGACAAGAACCACGAAAAGTTCTTGTATTTCAAGATAAAATCTGACGCTATTAAAGAAAAAACTTCCAGCTCGCTGAAATATGTTCATTTGCTGAAAATCAACAAAACCACGAAAAGTTCTTGTATTTGAAGATAAAATCTTTTTGCTTTAAAGAAGAATGATCTCGGTGACTGAAATAAGTTCATTGGATGAAAACCAACAAAAATTGACAAGAACCACGAAAAGTTCTTGTATTTTAAGGTAAAATCTGACGCCATTAAAGAAAAAACTTCTCCCTCGCTGAAATATGTCATTTGCTGAAAATCAACAAAACCACGAAAAGTTCTTGTATTTGAAGATAAAATCTTTTTGCTTTGAAGAAGAAAGATCTCGGTGACTGAAATAAGTTCATCAGATGAAAACCAACAAAAATTGACAAGAACCACGAAAAGTTCTTGTATTTTAAGATAAAATCTTGCGCTATTAAACAAAAAACTTCTTGCTCGCTGAAATATGTTCATTTGCTGAAAACGAACAAAACCACGAAAAGTTCTTGTATTTGAAGATAAAATCTTTTTGCTTTGAAGAAGAAAGATCCAGCTGACTGAAATAAGTTCATGAGATGAAAACCAACAAAAATTGACAAGAACCACGAAAAGTTCTTGTATTTTAAGATAAAATCTGACGCTTTTTATGAAAAAACTTCTCGCTCGCTGAAATATGTTCATTTGCTGAAAATCAACAAAACCACGAAAAGTTCTTGTATTTTAAGATAAAATCTTGCGCTATTGAAGAAAAAACTTCTAGCTCGCTGAAATATGTTCATTTGCTGAAAATCAACAAAACCACAAAAGGTTCTTGTATTTGAAGATAAAATCTTTTTGCTTTGAAGAAGAAAGATCTAGCTGACTGTAATAAGTTCATTTGATGAAAACCAACAAAATTTGACAAGAACCACGAAAAGTTCTTGTATTTTAGGATAAAATCTGACGCTATTAAAGGAAAAACTTCTCGCTCGCTGAAATATGTTCATTTGCTGAAAATCAACAAAACCACGAAAAGTTCTTGTATTGGAAGATAAAGTCTTTTTGCTTTGAAGAAGAAAGATCCAGCTGACTGAAATAACTTAATTTGATGAAAATCAACAAAAATTGACAAGAACCACGAAAAGTTCTTGTATTTCAAGATAAAATCTGACGCTATTAAAGAAAAAACTTCCAGCTCGCTGAAATATGTTCATTTGCTGAAAATCAACAAAACCACGTAAAGTTCTTGTATTTGAAGATAAAATCTTTTTGCTTTGAAGAAGAAATATCCAGCTGACTGAAATAAGTTCATTGGATGAAAACCAACAAAAATTGACAAGAAGCACGAAAAGTTCTTGTATTTTAAGATAAAATCTGACGCTATTAAAGAAAAAACTTCCAGCTCGCTGAAATATGTCCATTTGCTGAAAATCAACAAAACCACGAAAAGTTCTTGTATTTGAAGATAAAATCTTTTTGCTTTGAAGAAGAAAGATCCAGCTGACTGAAATAAGTTCATTTGATGAAAATCAACAAAAATTGATGAGAACCACGAAAAGTTCTTGTATTTTAGAATAAAATCTGACGCTATTAAAGAAAAAACTTGCAGCTCGCTGAAATATGGTCATTTGCTGAAAATCAACAAAACCACGAAAAGTTCTTGTATTTGAAGATAAAATCTTTTTGCTTTGAAGAAGAAGGATTTAGGTGACTGAAATAAGTTCATTGGATGAAAACCAACAAAAATTGACAAGAAGCACGAAAAGTTCTTGTATTTTAAGATAAAATCTTGCGCTATTAAAGAAAAAACTTCTAGCTCGCTGAAATATGTTCATTTGCTGAAAATCAACAAAACCACGAAAAGTTCTTGTATTTGAAGATAAAATCTTTTTGCTTTGAAGAAGAAAGATCCAGCTGACTGAAATAAGTTCATTGGATGAAAACCAACAAAAATTGACAGGAACCACGAAAAGTTCTTGTATTTTAAGATAAAATCTGACGCTATTAAAGAAAAAACTTCCAGCTCGCTGAAATATGGTCATTTGCTGAAAATCAACAAAACCACGAAAAGTTCTAGTATTTGAAGATAAAATCTTTTTGCTTTGAAGAAGAAAGATCCAGCTGACTGAAATAACTTAATTTGATGAAAATCAACAAAATATGACAAGAACCACGAAAAGTTCTTGTATTTCAAGATAAAATCTGATGCTATTAAAGAAAAAACTTCCAGCTCGCTGAAATATGGTCATTTGCTGAAAATCAACAAAACCACGAAAAGTTCTTGTATTTGAAGATAAAATCTTTTTGCTTTGAAGAAGAAAGATCCAGCTGACTGAAATAAGTTCATTTGATGAAAATCATCAAAAATTGACAAGAACCACGAAAAGTTCTTGTATTTCAAGATAAAATCTGACGCTATTAAAGAAAAAACTTCCAGCTCGCTGAAATATGTTCATTTGCTGAAAATCAACAAAACCACGAAAAGTTCTTGTATTTGAAGATGAAATCTTTTTGCTTTGAAGAAGAAGGATTTCGGTGACTGAAATAAGTTCATTGGATGAAAACCAACAAAAATTGACAAGAAGCACGAAAAGTTCTTGTATTTTAAGATAAAATCTTGCGCTATTAAACAAAAAAATTCTTGCTCGCTGAAATATGTTCATTTGCTGAAAACGAACAAAACCACGAAAAGTTCTTGTATTTGAAGATAAAATCTGACGCTTTTTATGAAAAAACTTCGAGCTCGCTGAAATATGTTCATTTGCTGAAAATCAACAAAACCACGAAAAGTTCTTGTATTTGAAGATAAAATCTTTTTGCTTTGAAGAAGAAAGATCTAGCTGACTGAAATGAGTTCATGAGATGAAAATCAACAAAATTTGACAAGAACCACGAAAAGTTCTTGCATTTTAGGATAAAATCTGACGCTATTAAAGAAAAAACTTCTCGCTCGCTGAAATATGTCCATTTGCTGAAAATCAACAAAACCACGAAAAGTTCTTGTATTTGAAGATAAAATCTTTTTGCTTTGAAGAAGAAAGATCCAGCTGACTGAAATAAGTTCATTTGATGAAAATCAACAAAAATTGACAAGAACCACGAAAAGTTCTTGTATTTTAGGATAAAATCTGACGCTATTAAAGAAAAAACTTGCAGCTCGCTGAAATATGGTCATTTGCTGAAAATCAACAAAACCACGAAAAGTTCTTGTATTTGAAGATAAAATCTTTTTGCTTTGAAGAAGAAGGATTTAGGTGACTGAAATAAGTTCATTGGATGAAAACCAACAAAAATTGACAAGAAGCACGAAAAGTTCTTGTATTTTAAGATAAAATCTTGCGCTATTAAAGAAAAAACTTCTAGCTCGCTGAAATATGTTCATTTGCTGAAAATCAACAAAACCACGAAAAGTTCTTGTATTTGAAGATGAAATCTTTTTGCTTTGAAGAAGAAAGATCTAGCTGACTGTAATAAGTTCATTTGATGAAAACCAACAAAATTTGACAAGAACCACGAAAAGTTCTTGTATTTTAGGATAAAATCTGACGCTATTAAAGGAAAAACTTCTCGCTCGCTGAAATATGTTCATTTGCTGAATATCAACAAAGCCACGAAAAGTTATTGTATTTGAAGATAAATCTTTTTGCTTTGAAGAAGAAAGATCCAGCTGACTGAAATAAGTTCATTAGATGAAAATCAAAAAAAATTGACAAGAATCACAAAAAGTTCCTGTATTTTAAGATAAAATCTGACGCTATTAAAGAAAAAACTTCCAGCTCGCTGAAACATGGTCATTTGCTGAAAACCAACAAAACCACGAAAAGTTCTTGTATTTGAAGATGAAATCTTTTTGCTTTGAAGAAAAAGGATTTAGGTGACTGAAATAAGTTCATTGGATGAAAACCAACAAAAATTGACAAGAAGCACGAAAAGTTCTTGTATTTTAAGATAAAATCTTGCGCTATTAAAGAAAAAACTTCTTGCTCGCTGAAATATGTTCATTTGCTGAAAACCAACAAAACCACGTAAAGTTCTTGTATTTGAAGATAAAATCTTTTTGCTTTGAAGAATAAAGATCCAGCTGACTGAAATAAGTTCATTGGATGAAAACCAACAAAAATTGACAGGAACCACGAAAAGTTCTTGTATTTTAAGATAAAATCTGACGCTATTAAAGAAAAAACTTCCAGCTCGCTGAAATATGTTCATTTGCTGAAAATCAACAAAACCACGAAAAGTTCTTGTATTTGAAGATAAAATCTTTTTGCTTTGAAGAATAAAGATCCAGCTGACTGAAATAACTTAATTTGATGAAAATCAACAAAAATTGACAAGAACCACGAAAAGTTCTTGTATTTCAAGATAAAATCTGACGCTATTAAAGAAAAAACTTCCAGCTCGCTGAAATATGTTCATTTGCTGAAAATCAACAAAACCACGAAAAGTTCTTGTATTTGAAGATAAAATCTTTTTGCTTTGAAGAAGAAAGATCTCGGTGACTGAAATAAGTTCATTGGATGAAAACCAACAAAAATTGACAAGAACCACGAAAAGTTCTTGTATTTTAAGGTAAAATCTGACGCCATTAAAGAAAAAACTTCTCCCTCGCTGAAATATGTCATTTGCTGAAAATCAACAAAACCACGAAAAGTTCTTGTATTTGAAGATAAAATCTTTTTGCTTTGAAGAAGAAAGATCTCGGTGACTGAAATAAGTTCATCAGATGAAAACCAACAAAAATTGACAAGAACCACGAAAAGTTCTTGTATTTTAAGATAAAATCTTGCGCTATTAAACAAAAAACTTCTTGCTCGCTGAAATATGTTCATTTGCTGAAAATCAACAAAACCACGAAAAGTTCTTGTATTTGAAGATAAAATCTTTTTGCTTTGAAGAAGAAAGATCTAGCTGACTGAAATGAGTTCATGAGATGAAAACCAACAAAATTTGACAAGAACCACGAAAAGTTCTTGCATTTTAGGATAAAATCTGAAGCTATTAAAGAAAAAACTTCTCGCTCGCTGAAATATGTTCATTTGCTGAAAATCAACAAAACCACGAAAAGTTCTTGTATTTGAAGATAAAATCTTTTTGCTTTGAAGAAGAAAGATCCAGCTGACTGAAATAAGTTCATTAGATGAAAATCAACAAAAATTGACAAGAACCACGAAAAGTTCTTGTATTTTAGGATAAAATCTGACGCTATTAAAGAAAATACTTGCAGCTCGCTGAAATATGGTCATTTGCTGAAAATCAACAAAACCACGAAAAGTTCTTGTATTTTAAGACAAAATCTTGCGCTATTAAAGAAAAAACTTCTAGCTCGCTGAAATATGTTCATTTGCTGAAAATCAACAAAACCACGAAAAGTTCTTGTATTTGAAGATAAAATCTTTTTGCTTTGAAGAAGAAAGATCCAGCTGACTGAAATGAGTTCATGAGATGAAAATCAACAAAATTTGACAAGAACCACGAAAAGTTCTTGCATTTTAGGATAAAATCTGACGCTATTAAAGAAAAAACTTCTCGCTCGCTGAAATATGTCCATTTGCTGAAAATCAACAAAACCACGAAAAGTTCTTGTATTTGAAGATAAAATCTTTTTGCTTTGAAGAAGAAAGATCCAGCTGACTGAAATAAGTTCATTTGATGAAAATCAACAAAAATTGACAAGAACCACGAAAAGTTCTTGTATTTTAGGATAAAATCTGACGCTATTAAAGAAAAAACTTGCAGCTCGCTGAAATATGGTCATTTGCTGAAAATCAACAAAACCACGAAAAGTTCTTGTATTTGAAGATAAAATCTTTTTGCTTTGAAGAAGAAGGATTTAGGTGACTGAAATAAGTTCATTGGATGAAAACCAACAAAAATTGACAAGAAGCACGAAAAGTTCTTGTATTTTAAGATAAAATCTTGCGCTATTAAAGAAAAAACTTCTAGCTCGCTGAAATATGTTCATTTGCTGAAAATCAACAAAACCACGAAAAGTTCTTGTATTTGAAGATGAAATCTTTTTGCTTTGAAGAAGAAAGATCTAGCTGACTGTAATAAGTTCATTTGATGAAAACCAACAAAATTTGACAAGAACCACGAAAAGTTCTTGTATTTTAGGATAAAATCTGACGCTATTAAAGGAAAAACTTCTCGCTCGCTGAAATATGTTCATTTGCTGAATATCAACAAAGCCACGAAAAGTTATTGTATTTGAAGATAAATCTTTTTGCTTTGAAGAAGAAAGATCCAGCTGACTGAAATAAGTTCATTAGATGAAAATCAAAAAAAATTGACAAGAATCACGAAAAGTTCCTGTATTTTAAGATAAAATCTGACGCTATTAAAGAAAAAACTTCCAGCTCGCTGAAACATGGTCATTTGCTGAAAACCAACAAAACCACGAAAAGTTCTTGTATTTGAAGATGAAATCTTTTTGCTTTGAAGAAAAAGGATTTAGGTGACTGAAATAAGTTCATTGGATGAAAACCAACAAAAATTGACAAGAAGCACGAAAAGTTCTTGTATTTTAAGATAAAATCTTGCGCTATTAAAGAAAAAACTTCTTGCTCGCTGAAATATGTTCATTTGCTGAAAACCAACAAAACCACGTAAAGTTCTTGTATTTGAAGATAAAATCTTTTTGCTTTGAAGAATAAAGATCCAGCTGACTGAAATAAGTTCATTGGATGAAAACCAACAAAAATTGACAGGAACCACGAAAAGTTCTTGTATTTTAAGATAAAATCTGACGCTATTAAAGAAAAAACTTCCAGCTCGCTGAAATATGTTCATTTGCTGAAAATCAACAAAACCACGAAAAGTTCTTGTATTTGAAGATAAAATCTTTTTGCTTTGAAGAAGAAAGATCCAGCTGACTGAAATAACTTAATTTGATGAAAATCAAAAAAAATTGACAAGAACCACGAAAAGTTCTTGTATTTCAAGATAAAATCTGACGCTATTAAAGAAAAAACTTCCAGCTCGCTGAAATATGTTCATTTGCTGAAAATCAACAAAACCACGAAAAGTTCTTGTATTTGAAGATAAAATCTTTTTGCTTTGAAGAAGAAAGATCTCGGTGACTGAAATAAGTTCATTGGATGAAAACCAACAAAAATTGACAAGAACCACGAAAAGTTCTTGTATTTTAAGGTAAAATCTGACGCCATTAAAGAAAAAACTTCTCCCTCGCTGAAATATGTCATTTGCTGAAAATCAACAAAACCACGAAAAGTTCTTGTATTTGAAGATAAAATCTTTTTGCTTTGAAGAAGAAAGATCTCGGTGACTGAAATAAGTTCATCAGATGAAAACCAACAAAAATTGACAAGAACCACGAAAAGTTCTTGTATTTTAAGATAAAATCTTGCGCTATTAAACAAAAAACTTCTTGCTCGCTGAAATATGTTCATTTGCTGAAAATCAACAAAACCACGAAAAGTTCTTGTATTTGAAGATAAAATCTTTTTGCTTTGAAGAAGAAAGATCTAGCTGACTGAAATGAGTTCATGAGATGAAAACCAACAAAATTTGACAAGAACCACGAAAAGTTCTTGCATTTTAGGATAAAATCTGAAGCTATTAAAGAAAAAACTTCTCGCTCGCTGAAATATGTTCATTTGCTGAAAATCAACAAAGCCACGAAAAGTTCTTGTATTTGAAGATAAAATCTTTTTGCTTTGAAGAAGAAAGATCCAGCTGACTGAAATGAGTTCATGAGATGAAAATCAACAAAATTTGACAAGAACCACGAAAAGTTCTTGCATTTTAGGATAAAATCTGACGCTATTAAAGAAAAAACTTCTCGCTCGCTGAAATATGTCCATTTGCTGAAAATCAACAAAACCACGAAAAGTTCTTGTATTTGAAGATAAAATCTTTTTGCTTTGAAGAAGAAAGATCCAGCTGACTGAAATAAGTTCATTTCATGAAAATCAACAAAAATTGACAAGAACCACGAAAAGTTCTTGTATTTTAGGATAAAATCTGACGCTATTGAAGAAAAAACTTGCAGCTCGCTGAAATATGGTCATTTGCTGAAAATCAACAAAACCACGAAAAGTTCTTGTATTTGAAGATAAAATCTTTTTGCTTTCAAGAAGAAGGATTTAGGTGACTGAAATAAGTTCATTGGATGAAAACCAACAAAAATTGACAAGAAGCACGAAAAGTTCTTGTATTTTAAGATAAAATCTTGCGCTATTAAAGGAAAAACTTCTCGCTCGCTGAAATATGTTCATTTGCTGAATATCAACAAAGCCACGAAAAGTTATTGTATTTGAAGATAAATCTTTTTGCTTTGAAGAAGAAAGATCCAGCTGACTGAAATAAGTTCATGAGATGAAAATCAACAAAAATTGACAAGAATCACGAAAAGTTCTTGTATTTTAAGATAAAATCTGACGCTATTAAAGAAAAAACTTCCAGCTCGCTGAAATATGTTCATTTGCTGAAAATCAACAAAACCACGAAAAGTTCTTGTGTTTGAAGATGAAATCTTTTTGCTTTGAAGAAGAAGGATTTAGGTGACTGAAATAAGTTCATTGGATGAAAACCAACAAAAATTGACAAGAAGCACGAAAAGTTCTTGTATTTTAAGATAAAATCTTGCGCTATTAAAGAAAAAACTTCTTGCTCGCTGAAATATGTTCATTTGCTGAAAACCAACAAAACCACGTAAAGTTCTTGTATTTGAAGATAAAATCTTTTTGCTTTGAAGAAGAAATATCCAGCTGACTGAAATAAGTTCATTAGATGAAAATCAACAAAAATTGACAAGAATCACGAAAAGTTCTTGTATTTTAAGATAAAATCTGACGCTATTAAAGAAAAAACTTCCAGCTCGCTGAAATATGTTCATTTGCTGAAAATCAACAAAACCACGAAAAGTTCTTGTATTTGAAGATGAAATCTTTTTGCTTTGAAGAAGAAGGATTTAGGTGACTGAAATAAGTTCATTGGATGAAAACCAACAAAAATTGACAAGAAGCACGAAAAGTTCTTGTATTTTAAGATAAAATCTTGCGCTATTAAAGAAAAAACTTCTTGCTCGCTGAAATATGTTCATTTGCTGAAAACCAACAAAACCACGTAAAGTTCTTGTATTTGAAGATAAAATCTTTTTGCTTTGAAGAAGAAATATCCAGCTGACTGAAATAAGTTCATTGGATGAAAACCAACAAAAATTGACAGGAACCACGAAAAGTTCTTGTATTTTAAGATAAAATCTGACGCTATTAAAGAAAAAACTTCCAGCTCGCTGAAATATGTTCATTTGCTGAAAATCAACAAAACCACGAAAAGTTCTTGTATTTGAAGATAAAATCTTTTTGCTTTGAAGAAGAAAGATCCAGCTGACTGAAATAAGTTCATTGGATGAAAACCAACAAAAATTGACAGGAACCACGAAAAGTTCTTGTATTTTAAGATAAAATCTGACGCTATTAAAGAAAAAACTTCCAGCTCGCTGAAATATGTTCATTTGCTGAAAATCAACAAAACCACGAAAAGTTCTTGTATTGGAAGATAAAGTCTTTTTGCTTTGAAGAAGAAAGATCCAGCTGACTGAAATAACTTAATTTGATGAAAATCAACAAAAATTGACAGGAACCACGAAAAGTTCTTGTATTTCAAGATAAAATCTGACGCGATTGAAGAAAAAACTTCCAGCTCGCTGAAATATGTTCATTTGCTGAAAATCAACAAAACCACGAAAAGTTCTTGTATTTGAAGATAAAATCTTTTTGCTTTGAAGAAGAAAGATCCAGCTGACTGAAATAAGTTCATTGGATGAAAACCAACAAAAATTGACAGGAACCACGAAAAGTTCTTGTATTTTAAGATAAAATCTGACGCTATTAAAGAAAAAACTTCCAGCTCGCTGAAATATGTTCATTTGCTGAAAATCAACAAAACCACGAAAAGTTCTTGTATTTGAAGATAAAATCTTTTTGCTTTGAAGAAGAAAGATCCAGCTGACTGAAATAAGTTCATTGGATGAAAACCAACAAAAATTGACAGGAACCACGAAAAGTTCTTGTATTTTAAGATAAAATCTGACGCTATTAAAGAAAAAACTTCCAGCTCGCTGAAATATGTTCATTTGCTGAAAATCAACAAAACCACGAAAAGTTCTTGTATTTGAAGATAAAATCTTTTTGCTTTGAAGAAGAAAGATCCAGCTGACTGAAATAAGTTCATTGGATGAAAACCAACAAAAATTGACAGGAACCACGAAAAGTTCTTTTATTTTAAGATAAAATCTGACGCTATTAAAGAAAAAACTTCCAGCTCGCTGAAATATGTTCATTTGCTGAAAATCAACAAAACCACGTAAAGTTCTTGTATTTGAAGATAAAATCTTTTTGCTTTGAAGAAGAAATATCCAGCTGACTGAAATAAGTTCATTGGATGAAAACCAACAAAAATTGACAGGAACCACGAAAAGTTCTTGTATTTTAAGATAAAATCTGACGCTATTAAAGAAAAAACTTCCAGCTCGCTGAAATATGTTCATTTGCTGAAAATCAACAAAACCACGAAAAGTTCTTGTATTTGAAGATAAAATCTTTTTGCTTTGAAGAAGAAAGATCCAGCTGACTGAAATAACTTAATTTGATGAAAATCAACAAAAATTGACAAGAACCACGAAAAGTTCTTGTATTTCAAGATAAAATCTGACGCTATTAAAGAAAAAACTTCCAGCTCGCTGAAATATGTTCATTTGCTGAAAATCAACAAAACCACGAAAAGTTCTTGTATTTGAAGATAAAATCTTTTTGCTTTAAAGAAGAATGATCTCGGTGACTGAAATAAGTTCATTGGATGAAAACCAACAAAAATTGACAAGAACCACGAAAAGTTCTTGTATTTTAAGGTAAAATCTGACGCCATTAAAGAAAAAACTTCTCCCTCGCTGAAATATGTCATTTGCTGAAAATCAACAAAACCACGAAAAGTTCTTGTATTTGAAGACAGAATCTTTTTGCTTTGAAGAAGAAAGATCTCGGTGACTGAAATATGTTCATTGGATGAAAACCAACAAAAATTGACAAGAACCACGAAAAGTTCTTGTATTTTAAGGTAAAATCTGACGCTATTAAACAAAAAACTTCTTGCTCGCTGAAATATGTTCATTTGCTGAAAACGAACAAAACCACGAAAAGTTCTTGTATTTGAAGATAAAATCTTTTTGCTTTGAAGAAGAAAGATCCAGCTGACTGAAATAAGTTCATGAGATGAAAACCAACAAAAATTGACAAGAACCACGAAAAGTTCTTGTATTTTAAGATAAAATCTGACGCTTTTTATGAAAAAACTTCGAGCTCGCTGAAATATGTTCATTTGCTGAAAATCAACAAAACCACGAAAAGTTCTTGTATTTGAAGATAAAATCTTTTTGCTTTGAAGAAGAAAGATCTAGCTGACTGAAATGAGTTCATGAGATGAAAACCAACAAAATTTGACAAGAACCACGAAAAGTTCTTGCATTTTAGGATAAAATCTGAAGCTATTAAAGAAAAAACTTCTCGCTCGCTGAAATATGTTCATTTGCTGAAAATCAACAAAACCACGAAAAGTTCTTGTATTTTAAGATAAAATCTTGCGCTATTGAAGAAAAAACTTCTAGCTCGCTGAAATATGTTCATTTGCTGAAAATCAACAAAACCACAAAAGGTTCTTGTATTTGAAGATAAAATCTTTTTGCTTTGAAGAAGAAAGATCTAGCTGACTGTAATAAGTTCATTTGATGAAAACCAACAAAATTTGACAAGAACCACGAAAAGTTCTTGTATTTTAGGATAAAATCTGACGCTATTAAAGGAAAAACTTCTCGCTCGCTGAAATATGTTCATTTGCTGAAAATCAACAAAACCACGAAAAGTTCTTGTATTGGAAGATAAAGTCTTTTTGCTTTGAAGAAGAAAGATCCAGCTGACTGAAATAACTTAATTTGATGAAAATCAACAAAAATTGACAAGAACCACGAAAAGTTCTTGTATTTCAAGATAAAATCTGACGCTATTAAAGAAAAAACTTCCAGCTCGCTGAAATATGTTCATTTGCTGAAAATCAACAAAACCACGTAAAGTTCTTGTATTTGAAGATAAAATCTTTTTGCTTTGAAGAAGAAATATCCAGCTGACTGAAATAAGTTCATTGGATGAAAACCAACAAAAATTGACAAGAAGCACGAAAAGTTCTTGTATTTTAAGATAAAATCTGACGCTATTAAAGAAAAAACTTCCAGCTCGCTGAAATATGTCCATTTGCTGAAAATCAACAAAACCACGAAAAGTTCTTGTATTTGAAGATAAAATCTTTTTGCTTTGAAGAAGAAAGATCCAGCTGACTGAAATAAGTTCATTTGATGAAAATCAACAAAAATTGACAAGAACCACGAAAAGTTCTTGTATTTTAGGATAAAATCTGACGCTATTAAAGAAAAAACTTGCAGCTCGCTGAAATATGGTCATTTGCTGAAAATCAACAAAACCACGAAAAGTTCTTGTATTTGAAGATAAAATCTTTTTGCTTTGAAGAAGAAGGATTTAGGTGACTGAAATAAGTTCATTGGATGAAAACCAACAAAAATTGACAAGAAGCACGAAAAGTTCTTGTATTTTAAGATAAAATCTTGCGCTATTAAAGAAAAAACTTCTAGCTCGCTGAAATATGTTCATTTGCTGAAAATCAACAAAACCACGAAAAGTTCTTGTATTTGAAGATAAAATCTTTTTGCTTTGAAGAAGAAAGATCCAGCTGACTGAAATAAGTTCATTGGATGAAAACCAACAAAAATTGACAGGAACCACGAAAAGTTCTTGTATTTTAAGATAAAATCTGACGCTATTAAAGAAAAAACTTCCAGCTCGCTGAAATATGGTCATTTGCTGAAAATCAACAAAACCACGAAAAGTTCTAGTATTTGAAGATAAAATCTTTTTGCTTTGAAGAAGAAAGATCCAGCTGACTGAAATAACTTAATTTGATGAAAATCAACAAAATATGACAAGAACCACGAAAAGTTCTTGTATTTCAAGATAAAATCTGATGCTATTAAAGAAAAAACTTCCAGCTCGCTGAAATATGGTCATTTGCTGAAAATCAACAAAACCACGAAAAGTTCTTGTATTTGAAGATAAAATCTTTTTGCTTTGAAGAAGAAAGATCCAGCTGACTGAAATAAGTTCATTTGATGAAAATCATCAAAAATTGACAAGAACCACGAAAAGTTCTTGTATTTCAAGATAAAATCTGACGCTATTAAAGAAAAAACTTCCAGCTCGCTGAAATATGTTCATTTGCTGAAAATCAACAAAACCACGAAAAGTTCTTGTATTTGAAGATGAAATCTTTTTGCTTTGAAGAAGAAGGATTTCGGTGACTGAAATAAGTTCATTGGATGAAAACCAACAAAAATTGACAAGAAGCACGAAAAGTTCTTGTATTTTAAGATAAAATCTTGCGCTATTAAACAAAAAAATTCTTGCTCGCTGAAATATGTTCATTTGCTGAAAACGAACAAAACCACGAAAAGTTCTTGTATTTGAAGATAAAATCTGACGCTTTTTATGAAAAAACTTCGAGCTCGCTGAAATATGTTCATTTGCTGAAAATCAACAAAACCACGAAAAGTTCTTGTATTTGAAGATAAAATCTTTTTGCTTTGAAGAAGAAAGATCTAGCTGGCTGAAATGAGTTCATGAGATGAAAATCAACAAAATTTGACAAGAACCACGAAAAGTTCTTGCATTTTAGGATAAAATCTGAAGCTATTAAAGAAAAAACTTCTCGCTCGCTGAAATATGTCCATTTGCTGAAAATCAACAAAACCACGAAAAGTTCTTGTATTTGAAGATAAAATCTTTTTGCTTTGAAGAAGAAAGATCCAGCTGACTGAAATAAGTTCATTTGATGAAAATCAACAAAAATTGACAAGAACCACGAAAAGTTCTTGTATTTTAGGATAAAATCTGACGCTATTAAAGAAAAAACTTGCAGCTCGCTGAAATATGGTCATTTGCTGAAAATCAACAAAACCACGAAAAGTTCTTGTATTTGAAGATAAAATCTTTTTGCTTTGAAGAAGAAGGATTTAGGTGACTGAAATAAGTTCATTGGATGAAAACCAACAAAAATTGACAAGAAGCACGAAAAGTTCTTGTATTTTAAGATAAAATCTTGCGCTATTAAAGAAAAAACTTCTAGCTCGCTGAAATATGTTCATTTGCTGAAAATCAACAAAACCACGAAAAGTTCTTGTATTTGAAGATGAAATCTTTTTGCTTTGAAGAAGAAAGATCTAGCTGACTGTAATAAGTTCATTTGATGAAAACCAACAAAATTTGACAAGAACCACGAAAAGTTCTTGTATTTTAGGATAAAATCTGACGCTATTAAAGGAAAAACTTCTCGCTCGCTGAAATATGTTCATTTGCTGAATATCAACAAAGCCACGAAAAGTTATTGTATTTGAAGATAAATCTTTTTGCTTTGAAGAAGAAAGATCCAGCTGACTGAAATAAGTTCATTAGATGAAAATCAAAAAAAATTGACAAGAATCACGAAAAGTTCCTGTATTTTAAGATAAAATCTGACGCTATTAAAGAAAAAACTTCCAGCTCGCTGAAATATGGTCATTTGCTGAAAACCAACAAAACCACGAAAAGTTCTTGTATTTGAAGATGAAATCTTTTTGCTTTGAAGAAAAAGGATTTAGGTGACTGAAATAAGTTCATTGGATGAAAACCAACAAAAATTGACAAGAAGCACGAAAAGTTCTTGTATTTTAAGATAAAATCTTGCGCTATTAAAGAAAAAACTTCTTGCTCGCTGAAATATGTTCATTTGCTGAAAACCAACAAAACCACGTAAAGTTCTTGTATTTGAAGATAAAATCTTTTTGCTTTGAAGAATAAAGATCCAGCTGACTGAAATAACTTAATTTGATGAAAATCAACAAAAATTGACAAGAACCACGAAAAGTTCTTGTATTTCAAGATAAAATCTGACGCTATTAAAGAAAAAACTTCCAGCTCGCTGAAATATGTTCATTTGCTGAAAATCAACAAAACCACGAAAAGTTCTTGTATTTGAAGATAAAATCTTTTTGCTTTGAAGAAGAAAGATCTCGGTGACTGAAATAAGTTCATTGGATGAAAACCAACAAAAATTGACAAGAACCACGAAAAGTTCTTGTATTTTAAGGTAAAATCTGACGCCATTAAAGAAAAAACTTCTCCCTCGCTGAAATATGTCATTTGCTGAAAATCAACAAAACCACGAAAAGTTCTTGTATTTGAAGATAAAATCTTTTTGCTTTGAAGAAGAAAGATCTCGGTGACTGAAATAAGTTCATCAGATGAAAACCAACAAAAATTGACAAGAACCACGAAAAGTTCTTGTATTTTAAGATAAAATCTTGCGCTATTAAACAAAAAACTTCTTGCTCGCTGAAATATGTTCATTTGCTGAAAATCAACAAAACCACGAAAAGTTCTTGTATTTGAAGATAAAATCTTTTTGCTTTGAAGAAGAAAGATCTAGCTGACTGAAATGAGTTCATGAGATGAAAACCAACAAAATTTGACAAGAACCACGAAAAGTTCTTGCATTTTAGGATAAAATCTGAAGCTATTAAAGAAAAAACTTCTCGCTCGCTGAAATATGTTCATTTGCTGAAAATCAACAAAACCACGAAAAGTTCTTGTATTTGAAGATAAAATCTTTTTGCTTTGAAGAAGAAAGATCCAGCTGACTGAAATAAGTTCATTAGATGAAAATCAACAAAAATTGACAAGAACCACGAAAAGTTCTTGTATTTTAGGATAAAATCTGACGCTATTAAAGAAAATACTTGCAGCTCGCTGAAATATGGTCATTTGCTGAAAATCAACAAAACCACGAAAAGTTCTTGTATTTTAAGACAAAATCTTGCGCTATTAAAGAAAAAACTTCTAGCTCGCTGAAATATGTTCATTTGCTGAAAATCAACAAAACCACGAAAAGTTCTTGTATTTGAAGATAAAATCTTTTTGCTTTGAAGAAGAAAGATCCAGCTGACTGAAATGAGTTCATGAGATGAAAATCAACAAAATTTGACAAGAACCACGAAAAGTTCTTGCATTTTAGGATAAAATCTGACGCTATTAAAGAAAAAACTTCTCGCTCGCTGAAATATGTCCATTTGCTGAAAATCAACAAAACCACGAAAAGTTCTTGTATTTGAAGATAAAATCTTTTTGCTTTGAAGAAGAAAGATCCAGCTGACTGAAATAAGTTCATTTCATGAAAATCAACAAAAATTGACAAGAACCACGAAAAGTTCTTGTATTTTAGGATAAAATCTGACGCTATTGAAGAAAAAACTTGCAGCTCGCTGAAATATGGTCATTTGCTGAAAATCAACAAAACCACGAAAAGTTCTTGTATTTGAAGATAAAATCTTTTTGCTTTGAAGAAGAAGGATTTAGGTGACTGAAATAAGTTCATTGGATGAAAACCAACAAAAATTGACAAGAAGCACGAAAAGTTCTTGTATTTTAAGATAAAATCTTGCGCTATTAAAGGAAAAACTTCTCGCTCGCTGAAATATGTTCATTTGCTGAATATCAACAAAGCCACGAAAAGTTATTGTATTTGAAGATAAATCTTTTTGCTTTGAAGAAGAAAGATCCAGCTGACTGAAATAAGTTCATGAGATGAAAATCAACAAAAATTGACAAGAATCACAACAAGTTCTTGTATTTTAAGATAAAATCTGACGCTATTAAAGAAAAAACTTCCAGCTCGCTGAAATATGTTCATTTGCTGAAAATCAACAAAACCACGAAAAGTTCTTGTATTTGAAGATGAAATCTTTTTGCTTTGAAGAAGAAGGATTTAGGTGACTGAAATAAGTTCATTGGATGAAAACCAACAAAAATTGACAAGAAGCACGAAAAGTTCTTGTATTTTAAGATAAAATCTTGCGCTATTAAAGAAAAAACTTCTTGCTCGCTGAAATATGTTCATTTGCTGAAAACCAACAAAACCACGTAAAGTTCTTGTATTTGAAGATAAAATCTTTTTGCTTTGAAGAAGAAATATCCAGCTGACTGAAATAAGTTCATTGGATGAAAACCAACAAAAATTGACAGGAACCACGAAAAGTTCTTGTATTTTAAGATAAAATCTGACGCTATTAAAGAAAAAACTTCCAGCTCGCTGAAATATGTTCATTTGCTGAAAATCAACAAAACCACGAAAAGTTCTTGTATTTGAAGATAAAATCTTTTTGCTTTGAAGAAGAAAGATCCAGCTGACTGAAATAAGTTCATTGGATGAAAACCAACAAAAATTGACAGGAACCACGAAAAGTTCTTGTATTTTAAGATAAAATCTGACGCTATTAAAGAAAAAACTTCCAGCTCGCTGAAATATGTTCATTTGCTGAAAATCAACAAAACCACGAAAAGTTCTTGTATTGGAAGATAAAATCTTTTTGCTTTGAAGAAGAAAGATCCAGCTGACTGAAATAAGTTCATTTGATGAAAATCAACAAAAATTGACAAGAACCACGAAAAGTTCTTGTATTTTAGGATAAAATCTGACGCTATTAAAGAAAAAACTTGCAGCTCGCTGAAATATGGTCATTTGCTGAAAATCAACAAAACCACGAAAAGTTCTTGTATTTGAAGATAAAATCTTTTTGCTTTGAAGAAGAAGGATTTAGGTGACTGAAATAAGTTCATTGGATGAAAACCAACAAAAATTGACAAGAAGCACGAAAAGTTCTTGTATTTTAAGATAAAATCTTGCGCTATTAAAGAAAAAACTTCTAGCTCGCTGAAATATGTTCATTTGCTGAAAATCAACAAAACCACGAAAAGTTCTTGTATTTGAAGATGAAATCTTTTTGCTTTGAAGAAGAAAGATCTAGCTGACTGTAATAAGTTCATTTGATGAAAACCAACAAAATTTGACAAGAACCACGAAAAGTTCTTGTATTTTAGGATAAAATCTGACGCTATTAAAGGAAAAACTTCTCGCTCGCTGAAATATGTTCATTTGCTGAATATCAACAAAGCCACGAAAAGTTATTGTATTTGAAGATAAATCTTTTTGCTTTGAAGAAGAAAGATCCAGCTGACTGAAATAAGTTCATTAGATGAAAATCAAAAAAAATTGACAAGAATCACGAAAAGTTCCTGTATTTTAAGATAAAATCTGACGCTATTAAAGAAAAAACTTCCAGCTCGCTGAAACATGGTCATTTGCTGAAAACCAACAAAACCACGAAAAGTTCTTGTATTTGAAGATGAAATCTTTTTGCTTTGAAGAAAAAGGATTTAGGTGACTGAAATAAGTTCATTGGATGAAAACCAACAAAAATTGACAAGAAGCACGAAAAGTTCTTGTATTTTAAGATAAAATCTTGCGCTATTAAAGAAAAAACTTCTTGCTCGCTGAAATATGTTCATTTGCTGAAAACCAACAAAACCACGTAAAGTTCTTGTATTTGAAGATAAAATCTTTTTGCTTTGAAGAATAAAGATCCAGCTGACTGAAATAAGTTCATTGGATGAAAACCAACAAAAATTGACAGGAACCACGAAAAGTTCTTGTATTTTAAGATAAAATCTGACGCTATTAAAGAAAAAACTTCCAGCTCGCTGAAATATGTTCATTTGCTGAAAATCAACAAAACCACGAAAAGTTCTTGTATTTGAAGATAAAATCTTTTTGCTTTGAAGAAGAAAGATCCAGCTGACTGAAATAACTTAATTTGATGAAAATCAAAAAAAATTGACAAGAACCACGAAAAGTTCTTGTATTTCAAGATAAAATCTGACGCTATTAAAGAAAAAACTTCCAGCTCGCTGAAATATGTTCATTTGCTGAAAATCAACAAAACCACGAAAAGTTCTTGTATTTGAAGATAAAATCTTTTTGCTTTGAAGAAGAAAGATCTCGGTGACTGAAATAAGTTCATTGGATGAAAACCAACAAAAATTGACAAGAACCACGAAAAGTTCTTGTATTTTAAGGTAAAATCTGACGCCATTAAAGAAAAAACTTCTCCCTCGCTGAAATATGTCATTTGCTGAAAATCAACAAAACCACGAAAAGTTCTTGTATTTGAAGATAAAATCTTTTTGCTTTGAAGAAGAAAGATCTCGGTGACTGAAATAAGTTCATCAGATGAAAACCAACAAAAATTGACAAGAACCACGAAAAGTTCTTGTATTTTAAGATAAAATCTTGCGCTATTAAACAAAAAACTTCTTGCTCGCTGAAATATGTTCATTTGCTGAAAATCAACAAAACCACGAAAAGTTCTTGTATTTGAAGATAAAATCTTTTTGCTTTGAAGAAGAAAGATCTAGCTGACTGAAATGAGTTCATGAGATGAAAACCAACAAAATTTGACAAGAACCACGAAAAGTTCTTGCATTTTAGGATAAAATCTGAAGCTATTAAAGAAAAAACTTCTCGCTCGCTGAAATATGTTCATTTGCTGAAAATCAACAAAACCACGAAAAGTTCTTGTATTTGAAGATAAAATCTTTTTGCTTTGAAGAAGAAAGATCCAGCTGACTGAAATGAGTTCATGAGATGAAAATCAACAAAATTTGACAAGAACCACGAAAAGTTCTTGCATTTTAGGATAAAATCTGACGCTATTAAAGAAAAAACTTCTCGCTCGCTGAAATATGTCCATTTGCTGAAAATCAACAAAACCACGAAAAGTTCTTGTATTTGAAGATAAAATCTTTTTGCTTTGAAGAAGAAAGATCCAGCTGACTGAAATAAGTTCATTTCATGAAAATCAACAAAAATTGACAAGAACCACGAAAAGTTCTTGTATTTTAGGATAAAATCTGACGCTATTGAAGAAAAAACTTGCAGCTCGCTGAAATATGGTCATTTGCTGAAAATCAACAAAACCACGAAAAGTTCTTGTATTTGAAGATAAAATCTTTTTGCTTTCAAGAAGAAGGATTTAGGTGACTGAAATAAGTTCATTGGATGAAAACCAACAAAAATTGACAAGAAGCACGAAAAGTTCTTGTATTTTAAGATAAAATCTTGCGCTATTAAAGGAAAAACTTCTCGCTCGCTGAAATATGTTCATTTGCTGAAAACCAACAAAACCACGTAAAGTTCTTGTATTTGAAGATAAAATCTTTTTGCTTTGAAGAAGAAATATCCAGCTGACTGAAATAAGTTCATTAGATGAAAATCAACAAAAATTGACAAGAATCACGAAAAGTTCTTGTATTTTAAGATAAAATCTGACGCTATTAAAGAAAAAACTTCCAGCTCGCTGAAATATGTTCATTTGCTGAAAATCAACAAAACCACGAAAAGTTCTTGTATTTGAAGATGAAATCTTTTTGCTTTGAAGAAGAAGGATTTAGGTGACTGAAATAAGTTCATTGGATGAAAACCAACAAAAATTGACAAGAAGCACGAAAAGTTCTTGTATTTTAAGATAAAATCTTGCGCTATTAAAGAAAAAACTTCTTGCTCGCTGAAATATGTTCATTTGCTGAAAACCAACAAAACCACGTAAAGTTCTTGTATTTGAAGATAAAATCTTTTTGCTTTGAAGAAGAAATATCCAGCTGACTGAAATAAGTTCATTGGATGAAAACCAACAAAAATTGACAGGAACCACGAAAAGTTCTTGTATTTTAAGATAAAATCTGACGCTATTAAAGAAAAAACTTCCAGCTCGCTGAAATATGTTCATTTGCTGAAAATCAACAAAACCACGAAAAGTTCTTGTATTTGAAGATAAAATCTTTTTGCTTTGAAGAAGAAAGATCCAGCTGACTGAAATAAGTTCATTTGATGAAAATCAACAAAAATTGACAGGAACCACGAAAAGTTCTTGTATTTCAAGATAAAATCTGACGCGATTGAAGAAAAAACTTCCAGCTCGCTGAAATATGTTCATTTGCTGAAAATCAACAAAACCACGAAAAGTTCTTGTATTTGAAGATAAAATCTTTTTGCTTTGAAGAAGAAAGATCCAGCTGACTGAAATAAGTTCATTGGATGAAAACCAACAAAAATTGACAGGAACCACGAAAAGTTCTTGTATTTTAAGATAAAATCTGACGCTATTAAAGAAAAAACTTCCAGCTCGCTGAAATATGTTCATTTGCTGAAAATCAACAAAACCACGAAAAGTTCTTGTATTTGAAGATAAAATCTTTTTGCTTTGAAGAAGAAAGATCCAGCTGACTGAAATAAGTTCATTGGATGAAAACCAACAAAAATTGACAGGAACCACGAAAAGTTCTTGTATTTTAAGATAAAATCTGACGCTATTAAAGAAAAAACTTCCAGCTCGCTGAAATATGTTCATTTGCTGAAAATCAACAAAACCACGAAAAGTTCTTGTATTTGAAGATAAAATCTTTTTGCTTTGAAGAAGAAAGATCCAGCTGACTGAAATAAGTTCATTGGATGAAAACCAACAAAAATTGACAGGAACCACGAAAAGTTCTTTTATTTTAAGATAAAATCTGACGCTATTAAAGAAAAAACTTCCAGCTCGCTGAAATATGTTCATTTGCTGAAAATCAACAAAACCACGTAAAGTTCTTGTATTTGAAGATAAAATCTTTTTGCTTTGAAGAAGAAATATCCAGCTGACTGAAATAAGTTCATTGGATGAAAACCAACAAAAATTGACAGGAACCACGAAAAGTTCTTGTATTTTAAGATAAAATCTGACGCTATTAAAGAAAAAACTTCCAGCTCGCTGAAATATGTTCATTTGCTGAAAATCAACAAAACCACGAAAAGTTCTTGTATTTGAAGATAAAATCTTTTTGCTTTGAAGAAGAAAGATCCAGCTGACTGAAATAACTTAATTTGATGAAAATCAACAAAAATTGACAAGAACCACGAAAAGTTCTTGTATTTCAAGATAAAATCTGACGCTATTAAAGAAAAAACTTCCAGCTCGCTGAAATATGTTCATTTGCTGAAAATCAACAAAACCACGAAAAGTTCTTGTATTTGAAGATAAAATCTTTTTGCTTTAAAGAAGAATGATCTCGGTGACTGAAATAAGTTCATTGGATGAAAACCAACAAAAATTGACAAGAACCACGAAAAGTTCTTGTATTTTAAGGTAAAATCTGACGCCATTAAAGAAAAAACTTCTCCCTCGCTGAAATATGTCATTTGCTGAAAATCAACAAAACCACGAAAAGTTCTTGTATTTGAAGACAGAATCTTTTTGCTTTGAAGAAGAAAGATCTCGGTGACTGAAATATGTTCATTGGATGAAAACCAACAAAAATTGACAAGAACCACGAAAAGTTCTTGTATTTTAAGGTAAAATCTGACGCTATTAAACAAAAAACTTCTTGCTCGCTGAAATATGTTCATTTGCTGAAAACGAACAAAACCACGAAAAGTTCTTGTATTTGAAGATAAAATCTTTTTGCTTTGAAGAAGAAAGATCCAGCTGACTGAAATAAGTTCATGAGATGAAAACCAACAAAAATTGACAAGAACCACGAAAAGTTCTTGTATTTTAAGATAAAATCTGACGCTTTTTATGAAAAAACTTCGAGCTCGCTGAAATATGTTCATTTGCTGAAAATCAACAAAACCACGAAAAGTTCTTGTATTTGAAGATAAAATCTTTTTGCTTTGAAGAAGAAAGATCTAGCTGACTGAAATGAGTTCATGAGATGAAAACCAACAAAATTTGACAAGAACCACGAAAAGTTCTTGCATTTTAGGATAAAATCTGAAGCTATTAAAGAAAAAACTTCTCGCTCGCTGAAATATGTTCATTTGCTGAAAATCAACAAAACCACGAAAAGTTCTTGTATTTTAAGATAAAATCTTGCGCTATTGAAGAAAAAACTTCTAGCTCGCTGAAATATGTTCATTTGCTGAAAATCAACAAAACCACAAAAGGTTCTTGTATTTGAAGATAAAATCTTTTTGCTTTGAAGAAGAAAGATCTAGCTGACTGTAATAAGTTCATTTGATGAAAACCAACAAAATTTGACAAGAACCACGAAAAGTTCTTGTATTTTAGGATAAAATCTGACGCTATTAAAGGAAAAACTTCTCGCTCGCTGAAATATGTTCATTTGCTGAAAATCAACAAAACCACGAAAAGTTCTTGTATTGGAAGATAAAGTCTTTTTGCTTTGAAGAAGAAAGATCCAGCTGACTGAAATAACTTAATTTGATGAAAATCAACAAAAATTGACAAGAACCACGAAAAGTTCTTGTATTTCAAGATAAAATCTGACGCTATTAAAGAAAAAACTTCCAGCTCGCTGAAATATGTTCATTTGCTGAAAATCAACAAAACCACGTAAAGTTCTTGTATTTGAAGATAAAATCTTTTTGCTTTGAAGAAGAAATATCCAGCTGACTGAAATAAGTTCATTGGATGAAAACCAACAAAAATTGACAAGAAGCACGAAAAGTTCTTGTATTTTAAGATAAAATCTGACGCTATTAAAGAAAAAACTTCCAGCTCGCTGAAATATGTCCATTTGCTGAAAATCAACAAAACCACGAAAAGTTCTTGTATTTGAAGATAAAATCTTTTTGCTTTGAAGAAGAAAGATCCAGCTGACTGAAATAAGTTCATTTGATGAAAATCAACAAAAATTGACAAGAACCACGAAAAGTTCTTGTATTTTAGGATAAAATCTGACGCTATTAAAGAAAAAACTTGCAGCTCGCTGAAATATGGTCATTTGCTGAAAATCAACAAAACCACGAAAAGTTCTTGTATTTGAAGATAAAATCTTTTTGCTTTGAAGAAGAAGGATTTAGGTGACTGAAATAAGTTCATTGGATGAAAACCAACAAAAATTGACAAGAAGCACGAAAAGTTCTTGTATTTTAAGATAAAATCTTGCGCTATTAAAGAAAAAACTTCTAGCTCGCTGAAATATGTTCATTTGCTGAAAATCAACAAAACCACGAAAAGTTCTTGTATTTGAAGATAAAATCTTTTTGCTTTGAAGAAGAAAGATCCAGCTGACTGAAATAAGTTCATTGGATGAAAACCAACAAAAATTGACAGGAACCACGAAAAGTTCTTGTATTTTAAGATAAAATCTGACGCTATTAAAGAAAAAACTTCCAGCTCGCTGAAATATGGTCATTTGCTGAAAATCAACAAAACCACGAAAAGTTCTAGTATTTGAAGATAAAATCTTTTTGCTTTGAAGAAGAAAGATCCAGCTGACTGAAATAACTTAATTTGATGAAAATCAACAAAATATGACAAGAACCACGAAAAGTTCTTGTATTTCAAGATAAAATCTGATGCTATTAAAGAAAAAACTTCCAGCTCGCTGAAATATGGTCATTTGCTGAAAATCAACAAAACCACGAAAAGTTCTTGTATTTGAAGATAAAATCTTTTTGCTTTGAAGAAGAAAGATCCAGCTGACTGAAATAAGTTCATTTGATGAAAATCATCAAAAATTGACAAGAACCACGAAAAGTTCTTGTATTTCAAGATAAAATCTGACGCTATTAAAGAAAAAACTTCCAGCTCGCTGAAATATGTTCATTTGCTGAAAATCAACAAAACCACGAAAAGTTCTTGTATTTGAAGATGAAATCTTTTTGCTTTGAAGAAGAAGGATTTCGGTGACTGAAATAAGTTCATTGGATGAAAACCAACAAAAATTGACAAGAAGCACGAAAAGTTCTTGTATTTTAAGATAAAATCTTGCGCTATTAAACAAAAAAATTCTTGCTCGCTGAAATATGTTCATTTGCTGAAAACGAACAAAACCACGAAAAGTTCTTGTATTTGAAGATAAAATCTGACGCTTTTTATGAAAAAACTTCGAGCTCGCTGAAATATGTTCATTTGCTGAAAATCAACAAAACCACGAAAAGTTCTTGTATTTGAAGATAAAATCTTTTTGCTTTGAAGAAGAAAGATCTAGCTGGCTGAAATGAGTTCATGAGATGAAAATCAACAAAATTTGACAAGAACCACGAAAAGTTCTTGCATTTTAGGATAAAATCTGAAGCTATTAAAGAAAAAACTTCTCGCTCGCTGAAATATGTCCATTTGCTGAAAATCAACAAAACCACGAAAAGTTCTTGTATTTGAAGATAAAATCTTTTTGCTTTGAAGAAGAAAGATCCAGCTGACTGAAATAAGTTCATTTGATGAAAATCAACAAAAATTGACAAGAACCACGAAAAGTTCTTGTATTTTAGGATAAAATCTGACGCTATTAAAGAAAAAACTTGCAGCTCGCTGAAATATGGTCATTTGCTGAAAATCAACAAAACCACGAAAAGTTCTTGTATTTGAAGATAAAATCTTTTTGCTTTGAAGAAGAAGGATTTAGGTGACTGAAATAAGTTCATTGGATGAAAACCAACAAAAATTGACAAGAAGCACGAAAAGTTCTTGTATTTTAAGATAAAATCTTGCGCTATTAAAGAAAAAACTTCTAGCTCGCTGAAATATGTTCATTTGCTGAAAATCAACAAAACCACGAAAAGTTCTTGTATTTGAAGATGAAATCTTTTTGCTTTGAAGAAGAAAGATCTAGCTGACTGTAATAAGTTCATTTGATGAAAACCAACAAAATTTGACAAGAACCACGAAAAGTTCTTGTATTTTAGGATAAAATCTGACGCTATTAAAGGAAAAACTTCTCGCTCGCTGAAATATGTTCATTTGCTGAATATCAACAAAGCCACGAAAAGTTATTGTATTTGAAGATAAATCTTTTTGCTTTGAAGAAGAAAGATCCAGCTGACTGAAATAAGTTCATTAGATGAAAATCAAAAAAAATTGACAAGAATCACGAAAAGTTCCTGTATTTTAAGATAAAATCTGACGCTATTAAAGAAAAAACTTCCAGCTCGCTGAAATATGGTCATTTGCTGAAAACCAACAAAACCACGAAAAGTTCTTGTATTTGAAGATGAAATCTTTTTGCTTTGAAGAAAAAGGATTTAGGTGACTGAAATAAGTTCATTGGATGAAAACCAACAAAAATTGACAAGAAGCACGAAAAGTTCTTGTATTTTAAGATAAAATCTTGCGCTATTAAAGAAAAAACTTCTTGCTCGCTGAAATATGTTCATTTGCTGAAAACCAACAAAACCACGTAAAGTTCTTGTATTTGAAGATAAAATCTTTTTGCTTTGAAGAATAAAGATCCAGCTGACTGAAATAACTTAATTTGATGAAAATCAACAAAAATTGACAAGAACCACGAAAAGTTCTTGTATTTCAAGATAAAATCTGACGCTATTAAAGAAAAAACTTCCAGCTCGCTGAAATATGTTCATTTGCTGAAAATCAACAAAACCACGAAAAGTTCTTGTATTTGAAGATAAAATCTTTTTGCTTTGAAGAAGAAAGATCTCGGTGACTGAAATAAGTTCATTGGATGAAAACCAACAAAAATTGACAAGAACCACGAAAAGTTCTTGTATTTTAAGGTAAAATCTGACGCCATTAAAGAAAAAACTTCTCCCTCGCTGAAATATGTCATTTGCTGAAAATCAACAAAACCACGAAAAGTTCTTGTATTTGAAGATAAAATCTTTTTGCTTTGAAGAAGAAAGATCTCGGTGACTGAAATAAGTTCATCAGATGAAAACCAACAAAAATTGACAAGAACCACGAAAAGTTCTTGTATTTTAAGATAAAATCTTGCGCTATTAAACAAAAAACTTCTTGCTCGCTGAAATATGTTCATTTGCTGAAAATCAACAAAACCACGAAAAGTTCTTGTATTTGAAGATAAAATCTTTTTGCTTTGAAGAAGAAAGATCTAGCTGACTGAAATGAGTTCATGAGATGAAAACCAACAAAATTTGACAAGAACCACGAAAAGTTCTTGCATTTTAGGATAAAATCTGAAGCTATTAAAGAAAAAACTTCTCGCTCGCTGAAATATGTTCATTTGCTGAAAATCAACAAAACCACGAAAAGTTCTTGTATTTGAAGATAAAATCTTTTTGCTTTGAAGAAGAAAGATCCAGCTGACTGAAATAAGTTCATTAGATGAAAATCAACAAAAATTGACAAGAACCACGAAAAGTTCTTGTATTTTAGGATAAAATCTGACGCTATTAAAGAAAATACTTGCAGCTCGCTGAAATATGGTCATTTGCTGAAAATCAACAAAACCACGAAAAGTTCTTGTATTTTAAGACAAAATCTTGCGCTATTAAAGAAAAAACTTCTAGCTCGCTGAAATATGTTCATTTGCTGAAAATCAACAAAACCACGAAAAGTTCTTGTATTTGAAGATAAAATCTTTTTGCTTTGAAGAAGAAAGATCCAGCTGACTGAAATGAGTTCATGAGATGAAAATCAACAAAATTTGACAAGAACCACGAAAAGTTCTTGCATTTTAGGATAAAATCTGACGCTATTAAAGAAAAAACTTCTCGCTCGCTGAAATATGTCCATTTGCTGAAAATCAACAAAACCACGAAAAGTTCTTGTATTTGAAGATAAAATCTTTTTGCTTTGAAGAAGAAAGATCCAGCTGACTGAAATAAGTTCATTTCATGAAAATCAACAAAAATTGACAAGAACCACGAAAAGTTCTTGTATTTTAGGATAAAATCTGACGCTATTGAAGAAAAAACTTGCAGCTCGCTGAAATATGGTCATTTGCTGAAAATCAACAAAACCACGAAAAGTTCTTGTATTTGAAGATAAAATCTTTTTGCTTTGAAGAAGAAGGATTTAGGTGACTGAAATAAGTTCATTGGATGAAAACCAACAAAAATTGACAAGAAGCACGAAAAGTTCTTGTATTTTAAGATAAAATCTTGCGCTATTAAAGGAAAAACTTCTCGCTCGCTGAAATATGTTCATTTGCTGAATATCAACAAAGCCACGAAAAGTTATTGTATTTGAAGATAAATCTTTTTGCTTTGAAGAAGAAAGATCCAGCTGACTGAAATAAGTTCATGAGATGAAAATCAACAAAAATTGACAAGAATCACAAAAAGTTCTTGTATTTTAAGATAAAATCTGACGCTATTAAAGAAAAAACTTCCAGCTCGCTGAAATATGTTCATTTGCTGAAAATCAACAAAACCACGAAAAGTTCTTGTATTTGAAGATGAAATCTTTTTGCTTTGAAGAAGAAGGATTTAGGTGACTGAAATAAGTTCATTGGATGAAAACCAACAAAAATTGACAAGAAGCACGAAAAGTTCTTGTATTTTAAGATAAAATCTTGCGCTATTAAAGAAAAAACTTCTTGCTCGCTGAAATATGTTCATTTGCTGAAAACCAACAAAACCACGTAAAGTTCTTGTATTTGAAGATAAAATCTTTTTGCTTTGAAGAAGAAATATCCAGCTGACTGAAATAAGTTCATTGGATGAAAACCAACAAAAATTGACAGGAACCACGAAAAGTTCTTGTATTTTAAGATAAAATCTGACGCTATTAAAGAAAAAACTTCCAGCTCGCTGAAATATGTTCATTTGCTGAAAATCAACAAAACCACGAAAAGTTCTTGTATTTGAAGATAAAATCTTTTTGCTTTGAAGAAGAAAGATCCAGCTGACTGAAATAAGTTCATTGGATGAAAACCAACAAAAATTGACAGGAACCACGAAAAGTTCTTGTATTTTAAGATAAAATCTGACGCTATTAAAGAAAAAACTTCCAGCTCGCTGAAATATGTTCATTTGCTGAAAATCAACAAAACCACGAAAAGTTCTTGTATTGGAAGATAAAGTCTTTTTGCTTTGAAGAAGAAAGATCCAGCTGACTGAAATAACTTAATTTGATGAAAATCAACAAAAATTGACAAGAACCACGAAAAGTTCTTGTATTTCAAGATAAAATCTGACGCTATTAAAGAAAAAACTTCCAGCTCGCTGAAATATGTTCATTTGCTGAAAATCAACAAAACCACGAAAAGTTCTTGTATTTGAAGATAAAATCTTTTTGCTTTGAAGAAGAAAGATCCAGCTGACTGAAATAAGTTCATTGGATGAAAACCAACAAAAATTGACAGGAACCACGAAAAGTTCTTGTATTTTAAGATAAAATCTGACGCTATTAAAGAAAAAACTTCCAGCTCGCTGAAATATGTTCATTTGCTGAAAATCAACAAAACCACGAAAAGTTCTTGTATTTGAAGATAAAATTTTTTTGCTTTGAAGAAGAAAGATCCAGCTGACTGAAATAAGTTCATTGGATGAAAACCAACAAAAATTGACAGGAACCACGAAAAGTTCTTGTATTTTAAGATAAAATCTGACGCTATTAAAGAAAAAACTTCCAGCTCGCTGAAATATGTTCATTTGCTGAAAATCAACAAAACCACGAAAAGTTCTTGTATTTGAAGATAAAATCTTTTTGCTTTGAAGAAGAAAGATCCAGCTGACTGAAATAAGTTCATTGGATGAAAACCAACAAAAATTGACAGGAACCACGAAAAGTTCTTGTATTTTAAGATAAAATCTGACGCTATTAAAGAAACAACTTCCAGCTCGCTGAAATATGTTCATTTGCTGAAAATCAACAAAACCACGAAAAGTTCTAGTATTTGAAGATAAAATCTTTTTGCTTTGAAGAAGAAAGATCCAGCTGACTGAAATAACTTAATTTGATGAAAATCAACAAAAATTGACAAGAACCACGAAAAGTTCTTGTATTTCAAGATAAAATCTGACGCTATTAAAGAAAAAACTTCCAGCTCGCTGAAATATGTTCATTTGCTGAAAATCAACAAAACCACGTAAAGTTCTTGTATTTGAAGATAAAATCTTTTTGCTTTGAAGAAGAAAGATCCAGCTGACTGAAATAAGTTCATTGGATGAAAACCAACAAAAATTGACAGGAACCACGAAAAGTTCTTGTATTTTAAGATAAAATCTGACGCTATTAAAGAAAAAACTTCCAGCTCGCTGAAATATGTTCATTTGCTGAAAATCAACAAAACCACGAAAAGTTCTTGTATTGGAAGATAAAGTCTTTTTGCTTTGAAGAAGAAAGATCCAGCTGACTGAAATAACTTAATTTGATGAAAATCAACAAAAATTGACAAGAAGCACGAAAAGTTCTTGTATTTCAAGATAAAATCTGACGCTATTAAAGAAAAAACTTCCAGCTCGCTGAAATATGTTCATTTGCTGAAAATCAACAAAACCACGAAAAGTTCTTGTATTTGAAGATAAAATCTTTTTGCTTTGAAGAAGAAAGATCCAGCTGACTGAAATAAGTTCATTGGATGAAAACCAACAAAAATTGACAGGAACCACGAAAAGTTCTTGTATTTTAAGATAAAATCTGACGCTATTAAAGAAAAAACTTCCAGCTCGCTGAAATATGTTCATTTGCTGAAAATCAACAAAACCACGAAAAGTTCTTGTATTTGAAGATAAAATCTTTTTGCTTTGAAGAAGAAAGATCCAGCTGACTGAAATAAGTTCATTGGATGAAAACCAACAAAAATTGACAGGAACCACGAAAAGTTCTTGTATTTTAAGATAAAATCTGACGCTATTAAAGAAAAAACTTCCAGCTCGCTGAAATATGTTCATTTGCTGAAAATCAACAAAACCACGAAAAGTTCTTGTATTTGAAGATAAAATCTTTTTGCTTTGAAGAAGAAAGATCCAGCTGACTGAAATAAGTTCATTGGATGAAAACCAACAAAAATTGACAGGAACCACGAAAAGTTCTTTTATTTTAAGATAAAATCTGACGCTATTAAAGAAAAAACTTCCAGCTCGCTGAAATATGTTCATTTGCTGAAAATCAACAAAACCACGTAAAGTTCTTGTATTTGAAGATAAAATCTTTTTGCTTTGAAGAAGAAATATCCAGCTGACTGAAATAAGTTCATTGCATGAAAACCAACAAAAATTGACAGGAACCACGAAAAGTTCTTGTATTTTAAGATAAAATCTGACGCTATTAAAGAAAAAACTTCCAGCTCGCTGAAATATGTTCATTTGCTGAAAATCAACAAAACCACGAAAAGTTCTTGTATTTGAAGATAAAATCTTTTTGCTTTGAAGAAGAAAGATCCAGCTGACTGAAATAAGTTCATTGGATGAAAACCAACAAAAATTGACAGGAACCACGAAAAGTTCTTGTATTTTAAGATAAAATCTGACGCTATTAAAGAAAAAACTTCCAGCTCGCTGAAATATGTTCATTTGCTGAAAATCAACAAAACCACGAAAAGTTCTAGTATTTGAAGATAAAATCTTTTTGCTTTGAAGAAGAAAGATCCAGCTGACTGAAATAACTTAATTTGATGAAAATCAACAAAAATTGACAAGAACCACGAAAAGTTCTTGTATTTCAAGATAAAATCTGACGCTATTAAAGAAAAAACTTCCAGCTCGCTGAAATATGTTCATTTGCTGAAAATCAACAAAACCACGAAAAGTTCTTGTATTTGAAGATAAAATCTTTTTGCTTTAAAGAAGAATGATCTCGGTGACTGAAATAAGTTCATTGGATGAAAACCAACAAAAATTGACAAGAACCACGAAAAGTTCTTGTATTTTAAGGTAAAATCTGACGCCATTAAAGAAAAAACTTCTCCCTCGCTGAAATATGTCATTTGCTGAAAATCAACAAAACCACGAAAAGTTCTTGTATTTGAAGATAAAATCTTTTTGCTTTGAAGAAGAAAGATCTCGGTGACTGAAATAAGTTCATCAGATGAAAACCAACAAAAATTGACAAGAACCACGAAAAGTTCTTGTATTTTAAGATAAAATCTTGCGCTATTAAACAAAAAACTTCTTGCTCGCTGAAATATGTTCATTTGCTGAAAACGAACAAAACCACGAAAAGTTCTTGTATTTGAAGATAAAATCTTTTTGCTTTGAAGAAGAAAGATCCAGCTGACTGAAATAAGTTCATGAGATGAAAACCAACAAAAATTGACAAGAACCACGAAAAGTTCTTGTATTTTAAGATAAAATCTGACGCTTTTTATGAAAAAACTTCTAGCTCGCTGAAATATGTTCATTTGCTGAAAATCAACAAAACCACGAAAAGTTCTTGTATTTGAAGATAAAATCTTTTTGCTTTGAAGAAGAAAGATCTAGCTGACTGAAATGAGTTCATGAGATGAAAACCAACAAAATTTGACAAGAACCACGAAAAGTTCTTGCATTTTAGGATAAAATCTGAAGCTATTAAAGAAAAAACTTCTCGCTCGCTGAAATATGTTCATTTGCTGAAAATCAACAAAACCACGAAAAGTTCTTGTATTTTAAGATAAAATCTTGCGCTATTGAAGAAAAAACTTCGAGCTCGCTGAAATATGTTCATTTGCTGAAAATCAACAAAACCACAAAAGGTTCTTGTATTTGAAGATAAAATCTTTTTGCTTTGAAGAAGAAAGATCTAGCTGACTGTAATAAGTTCATTTGATGAAAACCAACAAAATTTGACAAGAACCACGAAAAGTTCTTGTATTTTAGGATAAAATCTGACGCTATTAAAGGAAAAACTTCTCGCTCGCTGAAATATGTTCATTTGCTGAAAATCAACAAAACCACGAAAAGTTCTTGTATTGGAAGATAAAGTCTTTTTGCTTTGAAGAAGAAAGATCCAGCTGACTGAAATAACTTAATTTGATGAAAATCAACAAAAATTGACAAGAACCACGAAAAGTTCTTGTATTTCAAGATAAAATCTGACGCTATTAAAGAAAAAACTTCCAGCTCGCTGAAATATGTTCATTTGCTGAAAATCAACAAAACCACGTAAAGTTCTTGTATTTGAAGATAAAATCTTTTTGCTTTGAAGAAGAAATATCCAGCTGACTGAAATAAGTTCATTGGATGAAAACCAACAAAAATTGACAAGAAGCACGAAAAGTTCTTGTATTTTAAGATAAAATCTGACGCTATTAAAGAAAAAACTTCCAGCTCGCTGAAATATGTCCATTTGCTGAAAATCAACAAAACCACGAAAAGTTCTTGTATTTGAAGATAAAATCTTTTTGCTTTGAAGAAGAAAGATCCAGCTGACTGAAATAAGTTCATTTGATGAAAATCAACAAAAATTGACAAGAACCACGAAAAGTTCTTGTATTTTAGGATAAAATCTGACGCTATTAAAGAAAAAACTTGCAGCTCGCTGAAATATGGTCATTTGCTGAAAATCAACAAAACCACGAAAAGTTCTTGTATTTGAAGATAAAATCTTTTTGCTTTGAAGAAGAAGGATTTAGGTGACTGAAATAAGTTCATTGGATGAAAACCAACAAAAATTGACAAGAAGCACGAAAAGTTCTTGTATTTTAAGATAAAATCTTGCGCTATTAAAGAAAAAACTTCTAGCTCGCTGAAATATGTTCATTTGCTGAAAATCAACAAAACCACGAAAAGTTCTTGTATTTGAAGATAAAATCTTTTTGCTTTGAAGAAGAAAGATCCAGCTGACTGAAATAAGTTCATTGGATGAAAACCAACAAAAATTGACAGGAACCACGAAAAGTTCTTGTATTTTAAGATAAAATCTGACGCTATTAAAGAAAAAACTTCCAGCTCGCTGAAATATGGTCATTTGCTGAAAATCAACAAAACCACGAAAAGTTCTAGTATTTGAAGATAAAATCTTTTTGCTTTGAAGAAGAAAGATCCAGCTGACTGAAATAACTTAATTTGATGAAAATCAACAAAAATTGACAAGAACCACGAAAAGTTCTTGGATTTCAAGATAAAATCTGATGCTATTAAAGAAAAAACTTCCAGCTCGCTGAAATATGGTCATTTGCTGAAAATCAACAAAACCACGAAAAGTTCTTGTATTTGAAGATAAAATCTTTTTGCTTTAAAGAAGAATGATCTCGGTGACTGAAATAAGTTCATTGGATGAAAACCAACAAAAATTGACAAGAACCACGAAAAGTTCTTGTATTTTAAGGTAAAATCTGACGCCATTAAAGAAAAAACTTCTCCCTCGCTGAAATATGTCATTTGCTGAAAATCAACAAAACCA